>NC_143400.1:30972792-31295847 GCF_052110815.1 Crocodylus siamensis
TAGACCATGCCCTTACCTCTAAACTTCACATTCAGAAGGTTGGCAGTAAAGTTTCTGCACAGGTAGCTGCCTTAAGATGTTTAGCCAATATGACATGGGTTGCCAACTTCAGGGTGGTCAAAACCATCATACTTGCAATGGTCTATGCACCAGCAGAATATTGTGCTCCTGTATGGTCCAGAAGTTGTCACACAATAAAGCCCAACACTGTACTTAACAGTGCACTGAGACTTATAACAGCTGCACAACTTACTCATCGATATTCCCAGATACACAGATACTCCCTGTACTCTCAGCCATTAGACCAAGTGATATAAAAAGACAGAGCTTAACGTCATTACTGGCAACACAGGCAAAGGATAACAAAAATCACCTGCTCCATCCACTGTTAACTGAAGACCTGAAGAAACGGAGGCTTAAAAGTCGTAAACTGTTTGTACATGAAGTCCACAGATGGAATCTGCACACCAAGTGATAAAACCAGACAGTGCCTCGTAGATTTGAATGTTTGATATCTGATGCCATATGACAAAAGGAAGAACAGTTTCTGAACTCTGCAGGCCCCCCTCCACAGAGTTACTGTACAGAAACTGAACAAAGTCATCCTTTTTGATATTAGAGATTGGACTTACAAATAAACAAGCTTTAACATGCAACATCCCAGAGAAGAAGGGTTTGTACTGGAGACTCAGATTTTCAACTTCAACCTTCACTTCATGGGGGCAAAGTACTTGGGCTGCTGAATCAGAAAACAGATCTGACCTACAGTCAGAAGCAAGGCTTAGACACCGAAACAAATCGGACACCTTCTCATGTCATCTCCCCCAACGTTTCCCCACTTGACATGTACGCGGCTATTCTGTAAACCACAGAATAGTTTTAATTTTATTAAGTTGCTAATAGAAACATATTAATTGGCTTTGAATGATCATTAAAAGAAAAGTGGTCTGGGGCTCAATTAGTCTTGACTGAGATAAGCATACTAAAGGAAATAATTCTTAGCTGAAAGCATTCATAGATTCATAAGATTGTAAGGCTGGAAGGGACCTTGGAAGATCATTGGGTCCAGCCCCCTGCACTTAATTAAAAAGAATTTGTGCCCACTCTGATCATTTACCTATACAGGCCGTAACAGGGAAATCCCAAGCAATAACCAAATGCCATTGTGGGCTGGCGTACAAGTGATGCTAGAACCAAATTGGGCCCCGTCTAGAAATTTTGGCCTCGCTTCCTTTAATCAAAACTTAATCACGGCTTTAAACGCTGACTTGTTGACTGCAGACTGCACAAAGCTGACACATTTATGCACAGTCAGATCCAGGCAGAAATAAAGAAAAAAATAAGGCCATAAAGAAAATAAGGAAAAGAAAGGCTTAGTACAATTCAGAAATATGCAGAATTACAGGTAGTTTTCATTTAAAAAGTAGGGGTGCACCAATAAAGATTTTTTTGGCTGATACCAATGACCACTTATTAAGTAGCCACACCAGCCAATAATGATCCAACAGCTGATATGCAGTCCAGCAGCTTGGAGAGCAATGTCCAGCCAGTAAGTCTGTGCCCCCCCAGATTTGTGCATGGGGTGAAGGCAGGCTGCCCACTGTGGGCTCAGGGCTGGGGCTACACTTGGGGCAGGCAGGGGCAGCACTGGGAGGGGGGCTACAACCACTCCAAAATTCCCCATAACCACCTCCCTCCCCCATAGCTACCCCTCCCAGCACTGCTGCAACCCATGCCAAGCACAGCCCCAGGCCAACCCCCTCTCTGGGCCCAAGCCCACAGTGGGCAGCCTTGCCCTCACCCCGCACACAAATCCAATGTGCACAAGCTCCCCATGCCCACCCCCCGAGAGGTGTGCACAGTGGTGGGGGGCCATCCCCACACCCCTCAGCCAAGGTACCTGCAGCTCTGCCCCGGGGTCATGTTCACTGCCCTGGCTGGGCAGCACCTGCCCCTGCCCCACACCCTCTCTCACTGTGGGAGCCATGATCTTTGCCCCCTTCCCATTCCCCTCCACAGACTTACCAACCAGACACTGCTCTCCAAGCTTCCCGGCTGCATGCGTGTATGCAGCATTGATCAGTGATGTTATGGGCTACACGGTTCAAAAAAAGGCGACTGCCAATAATGTTAATTTTCCTCTTATCGGTGCCAATCCAATATGTGACTGATGTACTGGTGCACCTCTATTACAAAGATATTTAATCAAGGCAAATTTAGCTTCATAAATTGTTGGTTTGTGTTGCTAATATTGTGAATGAGGGAAAAAAGCAGGTTGTAGAAATTAAATTTAGTTATCACCATTAGCATGATGCAGTTCACTGACTTCTCACTTAGTTTGGACTGAAACAAAGAGCCTGTTTCCACCACTGGAAACAAGGGCAAGTTACCTACTGATGTCAAAGCAACCAGCTTCAGCCTCTTAGGGCTTATTCGTTCTCCCAACCCTGACTCATGGGAGTTGTTCTTTTGAGTTCAACAATGAGTTTGTACAAGATGAGCAAGAATTAATCATGTGAAAAAGAGTTACAGGACGGGCTACTGGAACCTGATCCAAACATCAATAAAATCAATATAAATGATTTCAGTGAGTTCTGGACCTGGTCCAAAAGAGCACTTACATGCATAAGTAGTCCCAGAGACTTCAGTGGAATTCGATTTTTGGCAAGATTGAAAATCTCCAACTCCCATTCCAGTTAAGACCAGCTTGTCTAGCTCATGTTTACAGATAATCAAGCCACTTACGTGCCTAAATTATTCCCTGTAAGACAGTATGCTAGAAAACTCAGGCCCAAATGCAAGGCAGATCTAAAGATGCGAAATTTATGCCAGGATTTCAAACACCCCAAAATCTGAGAACACTAAGTATCACTGGCATATCTGACCTCCTGAGGACGAAGGGCAGACAACTGAAAAATGAAAAACCAGTTCGGATTATTACCCTCCACTCCCAAATTATAGACTGCTTGTACTTTGGGGTATGCTTTGACCCCAACTCTAGTACAAGTATTCCTGGAAAAATCTGAAATAATGAAAATTGAAATAGTAGCTGGCTACAGCCAAGGCAAATTATTCCCATCTGCCCAGCCACCCGGGGCATCATTTTAGGCAAACAAAATTGCACTACACTGGAACAGAAAGTAAAGAAATTCCCAGACCAGGAAAAGGTCCTTTGATTCTGGTTTAAATGCAATAGTTTGATTTATGCTTAAGAATTTGTTTGATTTCATTTAATGGCTAGAAGAATGAAAGTAATCTGAATATACTATAAAAATGCATTAAACTGAGTAACACAAATTGGATTCTTTTTCTCTCTTTGAACTCCCCTAAACCCCACAACATGAAAGGAATTAAACCCTAGGATCCTTTTAAGCAGGTGTCCAACCAGGAGAGGGAAGGAGTCAGGAGAGTCTATGAGCAGTTAAATAAGTTTACTAGTGAGTCAAACCTAGATCACAATCTCTCTTAAAATAAAACAAAACCAAGTCTGGCTGACAGACTGCTGACAGCAAGCCAAGTTGAAGGAGAATGCCTGGACAAATAGCAAAGTTCATAAATTATAATAGATAATATTATTAATTCAGTGCAGAAAACTCTCCCCATCCACCACCCACAACTGAAGGAAAGTGAGTTGGGGGGAGGTCAAGGAAAGCCAGAGAAGAAAGAAATTACAGAGAGTAGGTAATAGCAGAGATAAATATTAACGTCATGTGCAGCAAACCCAGAAAACACAAGCCTATTGTGTTCATTACAGAAAAGTTACCCGGGCTTTTAATCATAGATGCCCTGGGGCCAATTTATTCTCTTTTTTTGTGCTCATCCAGCTGAGTTACCAAGTCAGTCTCCCTTTAGCCCAAAGAATTTTTATGCAAAGCAGAACAGCTCCAACAGAACAGCTTAAAAATGATGGACTCTGACTCTATAACCAAATTATTAAACCTCTCTCATAGTTTCGTAGTTTCACAGTTTGTAGGGTGGGAAGGGACCTGAGCAGATCATTGAGTCCGACCCCCTGCCATGGCAGGAAGGAGTAGTGGGGTCAAACGACCCTGGCAAGGCGATTGTCTAGCCTTTTCTTAAAGACCCCCAGGGTAGGAGCCTGCACCACTTCTCTTGGAAGCTGGTTCCAGATTCTAGCCGCCCTGACAGTGAAGTAGCGCCTCCTCATGTCTAACCTGAATCTACCCTCTGCCAGCTTGTGACCGTTGTTCCTGGTCACTCCTGGCGGTGCTCGGGGGAACAGGGACTTCCCCAGTGTCTGCTGGTCCCCTCCGACTGGTTTGTAACAGGCCACTAGATCGCCCCTCAGCCTTCTCTTGTGAAGGCTGAACAGGTTCAGGTCCCGTAGCCTCTCCTCGTAGGGCCTGCCCTGCTGCCCCCCGACCATGTGAGTGGCCTCCTCTGGACCCTCTCCACATTATCCACATCCCTCCTGAAGTCCAGCACCCAGAACTGGATGCAGTACTCCAGCTGCAGCCTGACCAGTGCCGCATAGAGGGGGAGGATCACCTCCCTGGACGTGCTCGAGATACACCTGTTGATGCCAAGGTGCGGTCGGCCTTCCTGACCACATCCCCACACTGCCGGCCCATGTTCATCTTGGCACAGCTCTCATCTGGGAGCTGGAGAAGCATGACTATCTTGGTCCTTGGTATGGCCATTAGCAAAGACATAACCAAAAATCTTCACCACAGGTAGGTCTCCATCACTTGAGCTAAGGAAGATGTTTCATTGACTGGTAAGAGTACCCTTACTCTCTCTGTAGGGCCTGGGTGCTGGAGGGTCTCATTTAGTCTTCAAGTAACATAAGAAATGTAGGCATGGATTTCATATATGTAACTAATATGCTTAAGAAACTGAGCTTGTCTTCACCTTCAACTCAGCTGAAGGGGTTTCAGTTCCTTCTCCATCTGTCGTAATGAAGCAGAATGACATTCTCTTTAGAAAGTAAGTGCCATAGTGGCCAGACCTACAGCCCCCCTAGACCAGTATCTTGTCCCTGATAGAGGCAAAGAGTAGGTGCATTAGAGGGGGTGCATGTGAAAAGGGCATGTCTCAGCTCATCCATATCCTATCAAGATAAACAGGGAGTGCTTTTCCTGTGTTCATTCAGTACCCAGCATGAATGGTCCCTGATCTTTTTTGAGGTTTCAAGGTGTTACTCTTATACAAGAAATAAATACAATATATCAGAGTTGTTTACTTCACTGGAGGTTAAATCAGGAGGCTACTTGAGGATACAGCGTGTAAATCACGTTGGCAATTCCCTTGTGTGCTTACAGTTCAGCAGCATACAGGGCTCGACTCTGATTGCCTATTCTAGTTTCACACTAGTGACATCTATGAAGTTATTTCTAATCTGTACTGGTGCTACTGAGAGGGCAAAAATATTCAAGGCAAATAAAAAAATTCTACCATCCCTTCCAATTATAATGTTATTATTATGGTCCTTAGACAGTGAGATTAATTTAGCCCCTTTCGGGGTAAGTGGATTTAGTGAAACAAATTGGTCTGGTCTTAAGAAGACTCTCTGACAGGCTTTGATTAGGTACAAGACGCAAGTTCTTGAGTTATTACTGAAGAGTTACTCTATTTCACTAGCTAGCAACATTTGGATGAATTAACACAATGCTTCTTTATAAAAACCAAAATCTAACCCTATTGATTCATTTAAACATCACTGATTGTATTAAAATGTGAAGATGAGCTAGTTCATTCAGAACAGCTTATAATTCCTTTTTCTCTCCCCTGTATCAGAATTCAGCCAAATCAAGCAGTTACATGGGATAATTAATACCAAGGAAAAGCGGCAGCAGTGGTGGAAATATGCTTTTTTTTCCCCCTTCCTGCCCTATGGAGAAGGGGGAAAAAAGAAATGATAACCAACTCTGCAACAGTGAATTTGCCTATTATCAAGAGAACTCGGTTAAAACCATTTCATTGCACTGCAGCCACCGTAAAATCTGAAGAACTATAACGAGTTTTCTTGAACCTTGGACTTATTAAAATCTAACAACATTTGCTGGAAGAGCAAACCCATCCGTTTGACCACTTATGTTGCAGCTGAGTTGCCTCTTTTCACTCCTCAAAGGGAAACGTAATATGTTTGGGTAGCATCTTTCACCCGAGTCTCTTAGAGCACTTTTCAAATGTTAAGGGCAGAATTCTCTTTCACCTAGTGGATGACCAAAAAGCAACTTGCAATCAACTCAAAGTTACAGAACTCAAGTGTAGGACTGACTCCATTACCCTCTGGGCATGTACGTACCCCGCTACAGGATCAGGATATATGTACCCCACTATAGGATCCAGAGACATGCAGACATCTCCCTATTCCCTTTCAAGAGGGAAAAAATAATCACGTAGGCAAGCAGAGTGTGGAAAAAAAAACTCAGCCCTACCAACTAAAGTCTAGCAAAATTTTAAGAAGATGAAAATAGGATCTTATAATAGAGATGGCATTTTTGCCAGGTCGGCCCATAATTCCCTCTCTGTCTGTCTCTTATTCAGGGAACTTGTGCGTCAGTGCTAAGTCAAGGTAATGCTGGAAATCATCCCTCAGTAGCAGAAGAAATTCGGGATGCATCTGCAGCCAGCAATGCACAAGTGTTTTCCTTGCGATATTCTGCTCAGGTGTCACTGTTACACTTCGTTAATAATTAAAAAGGCATGCGAAGGCTCAATGTACAATGTATTAAGGATAAGCTTTGGGCACTCAGAGTGCATGTTGCTAAGAAGCTCCTGCCTATGTTAATCTAGAGAAGACCTAGATATGCTGTAACGTTGTTTAATTTATAATGCCTGAAAACAATTGCCATACTAGCTATTAACTCAGCTCACGCAATGGTCTTTCTGAAGCAGAGATGGGCTATTTGTGCTTCACATCAAATTATATTTCTTTTGATATGGCAGATTTCCATTTCATGTTGCAGAGAAATTTTAAGTGAAGGCAAAAATACAGTCTGCGCTTTGAATCTTTAAGCTCTCACCCTGAGAGAAGGAGAGAGATTCCTGCTAGATACCAAGCCCTTTCAGCCTTAATCAAGTGCTGAGAAATTGAATCTATGAGTTCAAAGAGGGCATTACACACTCTAGCCATATGTAGGTCGAGTAGGAAGTAGGCTATCTCGCTCCTTCGTGAAATTCCAGTCACAGAGCTACTCCGAGTTTTCACTTTAGACAATGCTGCAGTAATGGACATATTTGTGCTTATTGTATAGTCGATAGTATTGTATAGTGACTTCAATTTACACACCCCATTTGCTAGCTAAATCTCATGCATTACAATCAAAGGCTGTGTTCTAAAATGCTACTCTCATGAAAAGTTGAACATACCAAGAGACATACCAAGACAGCTTGTGTTTATCCATGTCCATGACACATTGCTGTGGCACGAGGGTGGTTTAGCAACACAGATACCAGAATTATTAGAGTTGTGAATCACGTTAAAAAATAGCTCCCTTTCACCACCCCCAGAAGTGCCTGAGTAGGCCTACACTAGACACACAGTCCAGTTACACATCTGGTTTCACAGGAAGGATGTTTATTAGGCTGACAGACCAAATTAAAAAAGAAAAACAAAGGGTCCTTTCTGCATAAGGAACTTGCTTTACCTTTGGACTACTGTAACCAGTTTGTCTTGAGCTTGGACTTGGCTTGACTGACTCCGGCTCAAACCGGATTTGGTTTTGGACTCCACTTCTTGGTTCAGAACTGATATATGAGTTTCAGGGCAGTATACACGTGAGAAAATGCTGGCCATTCTCCTGCTTTAAGGAGACCACAGCATGAAGAACATGCAGGATTAAAAACAACTTCTGCTACATTAACAGCTTTCCAAACACCTTTCAGTTTCATAAGATTTTACTGCGTGTGAATACAGAAACTATAGGATGTATTTACAACACGGTGTACAGAGAAATACTTGAGTTGGGTGACTAACTGCCCAAATACATAGCTAAATACAGGTTTGCTCCATCTTAATTAGCCTGTGAAGTTGGTGCTTAAAAAGGCAAAGGAGAAATAGCATCTTGTTGAACTAGAAGTAACATAAGCAAGTGTTGTTCAAGGGACCCTGTGCACTATTACAGTATTTATGGACTTCAACCTGACCTCAGAACCATCAGATGACCATTTGTAGTAGGTCAAGTCTGCCAAGGCTTCTCAAGGTTTGCAGTTTCCTCCTGCATTTTTCAACCTGAGTTCCCATACATTAATAATTATGCCCATCTGCCTTACCCTCTGTATTGCAATATTGGCAAGCAGGCCTGGCAGTTTGAGGACTTTGACCCAACATTCACTTCTGTGCGAGTCATTGATGGCTCTTTCCAACTGTGCTTAAAACAATACAGGCAGCTTGAATGTTGCGCTAAGACAACATATGCCAGGGACCATGTACAGGGACCAAGGTGAGTCCTTCCCAGATTAGGCAATGCCAGGGTCCAGTTTGAACCCCAGTGCACATTAAAACAGCCCTGAGAGGCACAATACTAACTTGTAAGAGCAATTACACTACCATGAGATAGCCAGGAGTCAGAAGAACACTAACCCCCTCCTCACCCGACAACTCCTCCTCCTGCCATCAAAGCTTGGGACTCGAGGGGAAGCCAAAAGCCAGCTAGATTCACTTTTCTACTGCTGACTACACCACTATTCTTAGTATAGTCTCAGGGAGCTGTGTAACAGTTGTGTGAACAATTTATGCCTGAAGAACCAGCATAAAGTGTCCACATGCCAGCACAGGGCCACTACCACTGTCATCTTGCCTGTTGGTAAAACATGTGCTAAACTACTGATAAATAAGTACAACCATGAGCACAGTAATGCCTAGCGAAAGGGTGGATTAAAGTGTCTGGTAAAGTGATGAACAAATCAGTGGATCTATTATTCAGCTTCATGAAGTGTCCAAAAACACAGGGGGAGGGGGAGCTGAATTCAGTCTTGATATAAATGAGTGCAATGCAATGCAGAAAGGACATACCAGCCTTGAGAAACCCGAGCTAAACTGAGCAATAGGTATGCATGATAACCTGGGATAGCAGGAGTGGATTACCTAAAGGTTCGGAGGTCAAGGTGGAGGTTTTTAAGGCCTGCGGAGACAAAACCTTGGCTGGGATGATCTAGTTGGGGATGGTTCTGCTTTGACAGGCAGCTGGACTAGATTACTTCCTGAGGTCTCTTCCAACCCTCATTTTCTATGAATCTATGATTTTAAGTCCACACTGCAAAATTACTATGCAGGGAACTATGAAAAAAACATCTATGTTACTCCTGATTCAACACAATGCTCTTTCTTCTTTGCTTTCCAGAACACTATAACTTGGCTTGCTAATTCAGGTGATGAACATTTGTGGTATATTTAGCTGTGTATATGGGAAGCTGATCACACAACTCAAATGTTTTCCTGTGCAATGAAACTGAAAATGTGTCCTATAATCTCAATCACTTACCCACCAGTTGATAAGCCATGGAAAGATTTGGGTTATATTCACCAAGCAGCTTCAGGCACTAGTCTGTGCTGATTCGAAGAAAAGTCACGCTGCAAGGGACCTTGAGAGGTCATCTAGTCGAACCCCCTGCCTGAGACAGTATCACGCCAATCCAAACCACCCCATACAAATCCACTGTCTAACCTCTTACCTAAACTACAAAGTCCACCCTAACCCAACATAAGACATAACACCCTAATCTGCCACAGGTAGAGCGGGGGGACTGTGGTGGCCAACATACTGCTTCTGCAATTTGGCTTAAAAATACACCCAAGAGATACCAGGAAGAGAGCCACACTTCCCACTAGAGAGGAAGATCATGGGGTAAAACTCCTTCCTGACCCCAGATATAGCAATTGGTCTGACCTTGAGCAGAGAGAAAGACCATCTAGCCAGGAACCTCTGGGTTTGAGTCCCAGTAGGCATATTGACATACCTCAGTCAAAACCCCAGCCTTGGCTGCAGGCAACACTCAATGCCTCTGAGGAAGGCTTTAAAAGAACCCCATCCTCACCTCCCCCAACATATATAGAAGCAGGAGAAAAAAGTCCCTTCTTGGTGCCATGAGGAAACCAGCGAAGTCCAGGAACATGGGGAATGGCTTAAAATTCACCTATGGCTCTGAAGTGACATTTCAGTGTGCATCTCCTAGATATTAATGGTGGAAAAAGTTTAGCCTGGGCTTAAGTCAGAAAAAGCTCTGCATCAGAGCATTCACAATTCATGCTAGGTGTCTACTGCAGAATCTAAAGGTACTACCCAGCCATGCTTTTGCAGTGGAAAGAGATTACAAGGCCAGGAGATCAATTGGGTCCCAGCATTTATTCAGAATCTGTTTTAACCCTGAACCATTTTTTGCGAAGCCTGGCATGAGATCATGAAATTATCCTTTAGAAGAATATTAAATCACATACGGGCAAATTTGTTAAAAGCCAAAGCAGATCCATTTTTCCAGGCACTTGGCCAATGGTACAGAAAGCCAGATGCTGACAGTTTGAGCATCCAAGTACACTGCAAATGTGCAGAGTCTACAAAAGGAACATATTCACTAGATACCTCCTAATGCTGATTCCAACCTCATAATGACCAAGTGGTTCTTTTGAGGGCCATTAACATTTAAAGAATGGGCAGAGATAACAGCCTTCAAAAAGTCTGGCTGAGTTGGATTAGTAGGATTTAGAGTACAGAGGTAAATGAGGTGCATTGCTCAGACACGTCCATCTTCAGGGCCCTTTTTAAGTAGGGGTTTTAAAAGGGGAGTTCTAGATTCTTAGTTCTGTATTGAGAACATCAGTGCTCCTCCTCCTTGCATCTCTTTTATCTCAGTCAGCAGAGACATCTGCTCCTCAGAGCACAGTCAGGGATCTGTCCTGTTCTGCTGTGAAGTTGAATGGCTACAAGAGACACAGGAATGACAGCCATTGCAATTCTTAAAGGAATATCCCCACGCTACAACATAAGTGATAAGGAAAACATGCTGAGCAGCTCATTCTACACTGCCATGCAGTCAGTATACTTCATTATTATAGCTGTCTGTATTAGGAGCGACTTCATCGCAAAAGGGAGGACCGGAGACTATCTGAAACGTCCTTTAGGTTAGTTACGATCTTTCCTCTCTCCTCCTTCACAACACACATTTTGAGACCCATGAATCTGGGGTTGAGTCAATGGAAAGGGAACTCAGCAAGTGCTTTGCTCTTCAGCCTCTCGTTCTGGTGGCTATAATGACAGCAGCTGCACTGAGTGCATTTGAGGGCAGCAACCGAGTACCTGTTGTTCATTGAGATGCAATGAAGAGGGGTTTTTTGCAGTGCTCTTAGAGAAAGAGCTGCTGGCAGATGGCCAGCTGGAAGGCAGAGGTACAAAGCTACCAGCAGCTAAAGAATGGCTGGAGGGACAAGACAGCAAAGGGAGAGGAGAACTGATTTAAAAAAAAAAAAAAGAAAGAAAGAATCCCCTAAAACAGCACCACTGTGCTGCCTGCCCCCTCCCTGATCAAGCCACACACAGAGGCTGCCACTGGAGACTATGCCACTTGTGGCATGCATGCCATGAGTTGGCCACCCCTGCCCTAGAGCTTTTGTTCCTTCCTAACACAGAGCCTGAAGACAGCCTTGCCAAAAATTTGGCTATGTTCAGCTTTGTTTCAACATTTTTACATGTGTCCCAACAAAGCAAAGACTGAAATGCCATGTTGTAGCATTACAGGTCCATTCAGAAGCAGGAATCTCAAGGATACCTTTCCTTTCCAGGAAACGCACTGAATTTAGTATGCCCCTATGAAACCAAGTCCTGCCCTTTACTTACCTCAATAGTTTCCCCTGCATTAAAGAAAGGTCCACTGGGATTTGCTTTGGGACTGCTTAGAAGTAAGAGCAGAATCTGTCCCATTACATTTCAGTAACAAACTGAGTTTTGGGAAAGCAAGAGGCTTTGGCTCAGAGAAGCACCCCAGCAGAGGATGTGTGGGACAGGGGACAGGATCTGTTGAATGGAAAATCTGGAAGCTGGAATGAAAAAGGACGGTGCTAACTCCACTAGGGGACAGCAGAAACCAAAGGGTGTGATGAGAGGAAGTACACACCACTGTTATTTTTACTTATGTGCCCTTTTGAGCCATGGCAAAGCACAGGACTTAAGTATTTATTATTGCCTACATAGATACAGTTGTTCTACACCTTATTTTAAAGTGTACCTACTTGCAATTCAAGGCATCCTCACCTTTCCATGAAACATCAGCAAACAGTCAAGCTAAAAAGCCTGATTTAATATAAATAACCCAAGATTATTACATTTGTATTCCAATCTGTTTAACACTGTCAGGCAAATGGATGCAGGACCTGTAATCTGCCAACAGCTAATGCCCTGTGTATTAACTGCAATTTCATTACTTTAGAAAACCACTTTGAATTTTGAAGGGTTGGGAGGACAAAGAGGTGCTGAAACCATATCGCTTTTTATACCTGGTAATATTTCCCAGGTCTTTTTCATCCAGTGGTTTCAAGAAATTCCAGGCTCAATTTTGCACTGCTGTGCTCCTTATCTTCCTTCATACCTGTACAAAGTTGAGGCCAACTGCTACTCTATCAGACCCACATGAAGTGGGTTACACCTATATTGCCCAAGTATAAAGGTCAGGCAAGGGCAGATCCTGGAGCCCCTTTGTGCTAGATAGGATAGGACAAGCAGGTCAACAAACTGCAGTCACCCTTCAGACTCAGAATCATGCCTAGGACATAGGGGTGGCATATCAGGCCTTGGGTATATTATAGGGCAAAGGAGGATCAGGAACGTTACAGCTGAGATGGACTTCCTCCACAAGCCCTGTTTACACCTGCTTGTGAGCTGCCCAAGCCTATCTGAGTTGTTAATCCGAACAGGCCCACATAAGAGGCATACGTTGCTTCCACTGTCTGTGCATGTGGGGCAACACAGGTGTGAATCTGCCCCACACAGAGAATCACCTGGTCCAATAAGCCACACAACAATCCTATAAGTGCGGAGAAAATATGGCTTTGCAAACATAGGGACAGAAAAGGGAAACTGCTTGCTAAACTGAACAGAGAATTTCAGTAACCAGCTAGAACAACTAGAACGAAAACTTTGGACATATTTTTAAGTCAGAAAACAATCTAAATGTTGTTTTCTGTCCCCATTGAGAACTTACATCTTCGTGTTATCAGAAATGGATCTGCTTGGAAAGTATGCATAGTTTGAGCTAACAACGCACTATGACCACACTACTGAGTCCATTTTCTATCTCGAATATCTCTTGAGACTGTCAGATAGAGTAAACAGAGATGAATCTTATCTGTGACTCACTTAACGTAGAGGGGCTTTGTCAAGTCAAGTCACACAGAACAGACTAGATTTCTTATACAGTGTTCTTCCTGGGAATTTCAGACCTCTCACTGGCTGTCCAAATATGGCAGATATGGTTTTGGTTTTTAAAATTCAGATGGTTGGTACTGCAAAAGATTTTATGACAAAGGCTTTCTTTAGGGAACCAGGGGAAAGTTGTTGATGTGCACACTCTCCAAAATCCAGGAATGCTTAAGGGAAGATCCTCCATCTGACACAGATGCATTAAACAAAAAGGTTCTCTCAAACTTGCAGTGACCTTTTAAAATGTATTATGGAACGGAAGTCAATACAGACTTATTTATGCTCAGCATGAACAGGGAGATAATATGCAACTCCCAATTTACTGCTGAAGAAATCTAGGATTACATTTTATAAAAAGAGCCACTCGAATTTAAAGCTGCACTTGACCTTCTCTTCTATTTAATTATAGGGACATAAATGAGCCCCAGGCTAAGATTCAAGACAATGAGTTACCCCAGGTTAGAAAGGAAATCAATGAAGAACAAACTGGAATAGGAACAACTCTCTAGATGCCCTGCCCTCCTTAACCACCAGACTATTCTCACTCTCCATCTGCACGCTGACCAGACCTTCACTCCCTTCACCAAAGCACACACCAATTCTGTTTCCACATCACAAGATGCTATTGGACTTTGTACAGAAGTTCCAGGAATGGACAACTCTGAACAGCACATTGAGACAGATAGCCCAGGTAGCTCTTACAATGCATTGTCTTTCCTGACTAAGTTTTGTTTGACACTGTGAGTGGGTGCTCCTAAAAACTGATTATACTTCTACTCTGAGTTTCCCACCTGTGTTGTTTCTCGCCTGCCATGACTTGATGGGAACTAATTCAAAGATAACGTGGGTAACTCTGTGTTCTTAATTACAGCTGAAGTTGGTGTTCTTAAGCTTTTATTCTCTTAGTGCCTCTGTGCCCAAAGATTTGCTTACTCTCCAGCAGGAAACCCAGTTCTGGTCATTAGGTAACACAACTCCTTAAAATACAGGGTCCTTAATGGAACCCCCCCCCCCAAAAAAAAACAAAACCAAAAAACAAACCATGACGCTAATTACTGATCAGCCTCTTTGCTTCTGCACCCTCCTCTGCGCTCCATGGAAAACAAACTTAACACAGTCTCTTTATAATTCAGACATCTGGCCAGCAATCCTGTCAAAAAACCTCTAATTAAAGTCCGTCTACCTGGTCCAGAGGATATGCTAAACAGTCTTCAGTCATGATCTCCCCTAGTCACTCCTCGGTACTTGCCTCCCAAGGGACGCTGCTCTCTGGCTTTTCTTATACCCCTGCACAAAAACTATTCTGTCATTCTCCATCTCTTGGCTACGGACTTCTGTTCCCCTTCTGGGGAGCTTCTCGTTTCAAAACTTGATTCTTTTAACTGGGCCAGTTCCAACTAGCAATTTGCAAGTCTCTCAGTTCCTCAGGTCCGGCGGATACTTCTCATGCCGGCTGATGACATCATTTTCCTGGGTGTCCCGCCGCCAATCAGGTAAGTTTCTTTCTTTTAGCTACTCTCAGTAATGGGGCCACAGGCTCCCTGTTACAGACACAAAGCTCAACGAGGCCAATGCACTGCTAAGGGCACTAACAGGAGACCACATACTCTGTTGTATTTAACATCAGAGTACATGATAGCCTGCATGTTTAAGCTGGATGAAGACACGTGAAACCTAAACCAGCGTCACTTATACCAGCAGAACTTTTCCTCTGGTTTCTTTCTGCATTGGATTGGCCAAAGTTACATCACTGACTGTCTGCTATGTTTTTGCACTGGAGGAAGGTTGATGACAGTGACACCTTGTCTGCTTATGTCCTTAGACCAACATGGCTACAACCTACACCCCTGATGACAGCAACATAAATGTTTCCTTTTCCCATACCCTAAGAGCCCTTGATGGAGGCTTTTCAACATCTGATTTCATCTATGAAACTAGACCTCAACATAGCCAACACCATTAGCCAAGACAGACAGAGAAAGGCAGGATATTTTTTTTCCTCTCCCTAAAGTGCTCATTTCCCCCTCATTATCCTGGGTGCTTGATTTGTTTTTTCAGTAACATAAGAGGGGTGCAGGTTGTTGTAAGCACAACAGTATTGTCCCTCTGAAAGCCTGCCATAGCCTCTTTAAAAAGGAGAATCATCCCTATTTTATTTACTTTAATAATTAACAAGATTCTGCTTCTGGCAGTAGTTTTGAAGTAAACAGGGCTAACACAAGCTCTTCTGAGGTTAAGTGAATCATTACCTGGAGGAAAAAATGACTAAGCTTGGTGTTACAGACAAATTAGGTGTCTTGAGCTTCTTCCTTCTAGATTTGAAAACCTAGCTGTGATCTTTATTTGTCCACTTTCCTTCCATGCCTTGATGGGAGAATGTGTCAATAATCAAACAAAAGAAGACTGCAGATCCTATAGCCAAGTTTATATTTTGTTTCCTCATTGTTTCTTGAGGAAAATACCCGATGTGGTCACATGCCCAGAACTATAGTCAGCCTGCTCATTTGTAATATGGCATGGTCCTTACAGTCAGTCAACCGGTATCAGCCTAGTTCATCCTCACAGTTCATTCGTCTTTGTTCCCTCTGCCCACTTCTTGGGGTTTCACTGACAATTTATGAGGTCCACATCTCCCCGTCTCCTGGAGGGATCTCACCCCTCTCTTCCTCGGGTAATTTACCTCTGCTTTTCTGGGAAACCGCTTAGCAGCAGCAGCTCATGAGGTGAGGAGATCCCGCGTCTCCGCGCAGGTTACTGCAACCTCACTCAGTTGCTTTCTCTCATACTCTGTCCCCTTCTGGGGTTAAAGTTTTGTGGCAGCTGCCTTTTAACTGATTTATCCTGGTTCCCTTTCCGGTCGGTTATCAGAGTCTCTTTTCAGGTGTGAAAAGAAACGGGAAAAACTCCCTCGAGCTTGATGACACCACCGCACCCGGGCGCCACATCTCCACCTCCTGGTAAGTGTCCATGGAACGTGCTTTGTAACAGGTCAGTGCTCGTCTCCCTGTTCCTCTCAGCCTTAAAACAATGAATAATGCCATTGCCCCTTTCTGACCCAAGGAACTTGCCAAAATCAGAGCTTAGTGGATTGCTTTGGTGTGAAGGAGTAAAACTCACGCTGGAGTCACGGGGTCCTTCGATGCCATATGTACGCAGAATATAGCAGGCCCTGCTTCTGTGAACACAGCTCAAACTTCCAAGCCCCTGTCCAAAACCTCTCCCCCCAGCTTGTCCCCCAGGGCCATGCTCCTCACGTTTCTGTGGCTGTATCTGGTGCTTGTTTCTCCTGCTCTCTGGTCTTTCCCTTCTTGTATCACATGCAAACCTTCAAAACCTACACCCGGTGCAATCCTCCCATCAACATGTCCTTTGTTTTTGGCAAGATGCGCTTGTGGTTTGGATGGAGGCTACTGTTGTTTCAGCTGTCTGACTCAGGTTATTGCATGCCCTGCATATCGAACCGTCCCATTTAACTTATTAATAACATTACTTCCTCATTCACTATTGATTACAAAGACAGGGCTTGCTGAGGAAGCTGTCTGTAGGCAAATACACAGCCAAAATGCCACAAGAATATTTATGTGTATAGAGAGCAAAGATGGCATGTTTGTTTGTTTGTTTAGCTGTAATGAGTTTGTCTGAATGATTTTCATTTTAAAAAATGAGGCCTGGGGAAAAAGTCAGTTTTGCCTAGTCTACAGACCCAGCTGCTGTGCATGTGCAGCACCACCCTCCACTAGGAAAAACAGGAATTGCACCATCATGTGTCAGATCCTATACTGACCACAGCTACCAGTTCTTACCTCCACCAGGAAAGAAAGCAGCACATGAGCTTTTGGAGCAGTGGGATCTACAGTCCCCGCTGTGTTGCACATTCACAGTGGTCAGACTCTGCAGCCCCATGACAACCAGGAAGTTTGGGGATATTTACAGCTTTGGCACGGCAGAAACCCCTGAACCTCTGCTTTTCTCTCTCTCGCTGGCTACACAAAAGCCTAGAGGGTGTGATGTAGCATTTGCACAAGGTAGATAACAGCCAGAAGCAGCAGGGAGGATGGGGCAGCTCTGGAAAGTCTGCCTGGGAGAAGGATAGTGGAGGAGCCCAGTCACCAAAATGAAAAGGCTCCCTTGTAGGGGACTGAGAAGTGCCTGGACCAGACAACTACAGAGCTGGCAAAGAAGTGAGCCAGGACAAGAGGAGAAGCTCGCACAGTCCTGCAGCCCTTTGTGTAACCCCGTTGCAGGGAGCCGTTCAGTCCATCCACCTCTCCACAGCCCCAGACGCCTTTGCTCGTAGTCAGTAATGCTAGCTCCCCTGTTTAGAAGGATTAAGAAAATGACTGGTGCAAGAGATGCTTCTTTCTTTCCACCAGCTTCTTTCAATGCATTTCCATGCTCTGCTTTGTTCCTGCTGGGAGACTTCAGGGCATACTCACTGAGACTGACTTGATGAGGCTTCTTCCTGTGCCTCAAGTGGCTCTGACAACATTTTTGCTCAGGTTGGCTGTAGAAGTCAGCCCTCATTTCACCACCAGCCTCTAATGTAAGCACGGCCCCTGCCACACCAGCTCCTCTCATAAAGGTGCCAGAACAAAGGAAATAGGAGAGCCACAGGTTGCGACTCACAGAGATGTTTGTCAGGAGTGTTTAATGGCGCTGCAGTCTGTCATCCGTACATCGTTGCCACCCAGTATAGATACACAATTTAATTCAGCTGCTCAGTAAAAAAAATTTATATTTTAAAATTTCCTGAGTTTCTCTGGAATTCACAGTAGAAAAAAAAAAAGGCCTCAAACTAAATAAGCTGGGTAAACTTTCATGAGTAGCGATGGCTCCAAATCCTGCAGGTCTTACTCAGCTAATATGGTTAAGATGAACTGAGCAAGCCTGCAAATCTGGACTAAGAGATATGATTCACCAGCAATTCCAAGTCCCGTGACAAAATGCAGGCTTATACATCTTTTCCTACAAAGACGGGCAGAAGGCAAGGCAGGGTGGCTGGCATCTTGCAGGTGAACACATCAGGACAATCTGAGTGTTCCCCAGCTCTAGTGTTACATAGCAGCTGAAGGATTTACAGCAGACAGTACTATTACAGGTACCTTAACAGAGCTGCTGCTATGGAATATGTTGTTATGAAAAATGTGATGCCTTCATTTCTTTCTGACCTACACCTTTCAGCTTCCAGGAGCAGATACAGCAACTTGTCTATTCAGAGCCAACAGCAGCCCATGCAGGGGAAAATATACAGTGGCTTTGTCATATGCCTTCAATGCAAGGCCAGCCTGAGCTCTTATTCAGTGCTTTGTCTGTCCATAATATTTCAATTCCCTGTTCTACCCATATGATGGAGAGGATTCCTGGCTGTTGTCTCACTGCTACTCTACTGATTCTAGGGAAAAAGAGGAAAACATATTTCCTCTCTTGCCCTCCCCAGTAAAACCCTGGTGTTATTTCACATTAGACAGTAATCACAGTCTTACATTGGGTTTAGGGTCAAGATTCACATTTGGTACTGTGAACGGTAGAGTGGTAGATACATTAAAGCATAGGGCTAGGACTCAGAGTGACCTAGACAAATTGAAGGATTGGGCCAAAAGAAATCTCATAAAGTTCAACAAGGACAAGTGCAAAGTCCTGCACTTAGGATGAAACAATCTCATGCACCAGGACAGGCATGGGATCAACTGGCTAAGCAGCAGTTCTGCAGAAAAGGGCCTGGGGGTTACAGTGGACAATAAGCTAGATATGAGTCAATAGTTTGCCCTTGCTGCCAAGAAGGCTAACAGCATCCTGGGCTGCTGAGGCAAGTGAACAGTATATCAGAGTAAGTGGTAGGAGCATTGCCAGCAGATCAAGGGAAGCAATTCTTTCCCTCTGTTCAGCACTGGTGAGGCCACATCTGGAGTACTGTGTCCAAATTTGGGCTTCCCACTACAGAAAGGATGTGGACAAGTTGAAAAAAGGCTAGTGGAGGGCAGCAAAAATGGTTGGGGGCTGGGGTAAATGAGTTTATGAGGAGAGGCTGAGGGAACTGGGCTTTAGTCTAGAGAAGAGAAGACTGAGTGGGGATTAAATAGCAGCCTTCAACTTCCTGAAGGAAATTCCAAAGAGGACGGAGCTGGACTGTGCTCAGTGGTGGCAGATGACAGAACAAGGAGCAATGGGCTCAATTTGCATTTGGGAGGTTTAGGTTGGATATTAGGAAAAACTTTTGCACTAGGAGGGAGGTGAAGCACTGGAATGGGTTACCCAGAGAGATGGTGGAATCTCCACCTTGGAAGTTTTTAAGGCTCAGCTAGACAAAGCCCTGGCTGGGATGATCTAGTCCTGCTTTGAGCAGGAGGTTGGACTAGATGACCCTCTGAGGTCTCTTCCAACCCTCATTTTCTATGATTCTATGACTTGAAATCCTTTCTTTTTTTGCCAGATTGTAACTCTCCATGGCAGAAGTCTTATGCAATCAACCATCTTAGCTGCAGCCAGGAAGCTGGTTCCATATCAACTGGGATCCAAAATGAAACCCAAACCGCAAAGAGGGGCTTAGAAGCAAGGGTGTGAACCTGACAGGCCCTGGATGGCACAAGCACTGCAGCAACTCAGTTCTGCCAGACCTTCTCAGTATATCCCTACAATGTCTGTGGATCAAAGGTGCCCTTAACCCTCAGAGGGACAGGTGATTCAAACCAGCTATTTCTGTGCCCCTGCACGTTTTGTCACCCTGTGGGGAGCTTTGGCAGACTATCCTCACACAGATAATGTGCAGCATGTTCAGTGAGGTTGCTAATTGTCTACCCTATCTCACTTAGCAGATCAATTATAGAACACCGACGCTGCAAGCCTGTAGAGCCAAGTCTGCAGCAGAAGCAGTGTCCCAGCTGGCATGGCTGAGTGTCGCTGCTTCTTGCTATGCCAAGTTTCATCTTCACTGATGAAAAAGATGGAAGTCAGCCCTAAAGCAACAAGAAGGGGTTTCGAAGAATGGACGAGGGGCCAGTTTTGCAGGAGATGTAAATCAGAGGCACTCCGAGGAGCGTGACAGAGATGAGTTTGTGTTCAGAGCCTGAGTTATTCATAGCAAATGGCTTGGGATGTGCTGAGAGGCAGTTAGCTGTGTTAGTTTGAAGTCAAGGAGAAGGCACAGTAGAGATGAACCCGACAGACTAACTAAATCAGAGAGGTCTAGGCTTTCATGAGCTCAAACTCACTTAATCAGCTGCTGCGATGTGCCAAACATGGGCAGGATAAAAAAGAAAAACCTTGAGGAAGGGGCATTTGAACAGCTGGAGGTCTGGCCCATAAGCTTCCCTAATTCAGTTTGGCAAGTCAGGGGTTGTTAATGAGCCCTTGTCAGAGCCTTCAGTGAGAAACCATCAATGCATAACGTGCAGTATAAGCACAACAAGAAAAGTGGAGCTCACCAAAAGGGATGGGAAAACTGGCTTGACTATCAAAAAATATTTGGTCATTTTAACTTCTCCAAAGCCATCCATCCTTGGGTCTCGATGTAGTTTATGAATGCTGTTTGGTCTCACAAAGAAGTCCCTTCGGCACTGTTCTTCTACAGCAAGCTGGCATTACTTTATCATAACTCAGGCTCTGAACCCAACTACGAAAGATGTAAAGACATAGAAAAAAAATCCTGTACCCCAGCGTGTAAAATTCACCTTGCTTTTTCATAATGGCTTTTTGTCTTGGCTTGTCAAGTACAAGTAAGTTTTCAGAGTCACAATGTAAAGCATAGGCAAGCAGATTTAGTGTTCTGGCTAGTAAAAGTCATGACCATTTTACAAGACTAGCTAGGCATCTATCCGTCTCATAAGCCAACACCTTTGCACTGAGTGAGGTATCAGCTCATTGAGCATCTGCGAGTGTGGCTGTAGAGCCCATTTCGTGAATGACAGTCCCTTCTGTACTTATCACATGAAAGGTTTGTATCCGAAGGTTTCTGCTTTCCAAATGAAACAGCAGAGGGAAAATAAAGAGGGCCGAATGGAATCTGCTCAACACAACACGGTCACCTGAACTGACTTAGAAACTGCAAGACAAGTGGCCAGGACCTTATCCACCTCATCTGAAGGGACAGTTTCTCCAGCCACCTCAAGTCCCTCGGCATCATGCAGGGAATGGCTGCCATTAGCAATATGGAGGGAAGAATACACTGGGTGCATCTCGAACGCTGCTTCCTGCACCTCCTTGGGGAGATACTCAGAGGTCCCTTGTCCCAATACTGACCCAAGGCAAAGCCACAGTTAGGCTCATGAAGTCTGAAAAGGGGTTAGCATAAAGTAGTGAACGATTCACATTCCTGGCCCCGAGTCTCAGGATCTTGCATCTACATTTGTTGCATACATAATTTCAGTTCTTCACCCTACTCAGTACTATGTCCTGCTCTCAGATGGAAGGGCAATGTAGGTGCTGAACACTGAGATACAGACAGAGATGCATTGTTTTCAACTGCACCTCACAAGGAATCGAAATGACAAAAAGGAATCTGTTCTCACAAGCTCTGCATCTGCTTGAAGCAGATCTGCTCCCCCGGCCAGCACGCACTTCAACACCATGCACTTTCTGCTTAGAAATAAAACAACAAAGCATGGAAGAACAGGAGTAGAGTCTCCTTGAGACAGCACAATGTGTGTGTGTGTGTGCGTGTCCCGTTGACACAAAAATTGGCAAAGGCCACTAGCAGAGTGCAAATTTCAAGGCACACACAGGAAAAAATAAGTTACTCAGCTACCTTCTTATTCCCACCAACAGATTTTGCTTTTTGTCTTGATTTGGGTATTGATGTGAAGTATTTCTGCCTTCAGACTATTTCCAAACTCCTGGAAGGCCTACCTATCCAGCTCAGCTTCTTACAGTCCCTTCTCAGCCAAAACAGGCACAAGACTCACTTATTTTTTCTTTAAGAAATAAAATCTATTGTAAAAATATTTGAACCCGAGTCTTTAACCTAAATGCCTCCTTCAGAATTATTAAAACAATGAATGTACTCTATATAATAGACAGCTCTGCAACTTTTAAGTCATTGTGTGTTAGAATAAATGGTTCATTATGTGAAAAGGGTTTTTTATGGCTTGCTGCTGTATATTCATGAGGCAATAAACTTAAGCAGGATTTTCAGGCCTAGAACAGCAGCACTGAAAAACCCTTTCATAAATGGACTTACTCTGATATAACGTTCACTTGCCTCAGTTAACAGCACAGGCAATAAATGTAGATGACTGATCAATGCCCACCATCAAAATGGATCACAAAAAAAAAAAGAAAAAGAAAAAAGGGACAAATATAGATACTGTGGCACAAAAAAAAAAAAAAAGGGACAAATATAGATACTGTGGTTGTCTATTCCACATCAGATTGTCTAATGTCTAGTCTACATCAGGAGCTGGAGTCAACTGAAAGCAAGCTGGCAATGCTTCTGTGTAAGCATTCAGGCTTCAGGCCAGCTTACAGCAGCGAACAGAGATCATTTGGTGGAAGATTCAATAAAGATCAGCCCCAGCTTCTGCCTGTCCTGAGGAATCACCACAGCAGAATCTCATTAGCTTCTATTGCATTATTTACTGATCCACACATTTCAGCATTGTTTGCAAACTTATTATCCAGTTCCTGGATTTTCATAAATGATAAAGACACCCTATACCAGCTGGGTTATCAGTCCTTACATTTCTGGGATCTTGGCACCTGCACAAACAGGCTGGATTAGACAAGCAGCACCCACTGCTATGGGCCTTCCTAGTTACATGCTGACGTAAGTATGTGAGGACGTGCATCTCCTGATCACCGAGTTGCTCACTATTAGACTTGGACACACTGAAGTGAATAAGCCCAACATTAGAGTGCTATTACTGCTCATAACCTATTATATCCCACTTTTAAATCTGGCTTTGGTATTTAGGGTTAGTTCTGACAATGGTGCAACTAAGAATGACTCACCATGTGCCCTTTGAATCTGTCATCTCATGACTTCTACAGGGTTTTCTATTCCAAATACAGGTGTGGAATAGAAAGAAATGGTCCCTTGCCTTCATATTGAACAACAGCATAGCAAGAAGACATTCATTTAATGTTGAACACTTCATAAAACTATTACATTCTGCTCAGACCTTTATTTCACTGGCCTGCCTTGAAATTTTTCAATCGCAATCTTGTGGGGGGGGGGGGAAGGGGGGTTAAGAGGAAGAGATCAGAAGGACACAATACTCAAAGCTGCAATATTGTTGCATTGCATAGCCTATATTATTTTCCAATCCTTAAAAAAAAATGCAGCCATCAGCCCACTGGTATTTGCTATCTTGTGGGACACAGCCACAAAGATTTCCAAGACCCTGTCCTCAGAGAACCCTGCAAGGTTACAGACAATGAGAACCTGCAGGACAACAACCGATGCAATGAAGAATTGGTCAGGCAATATCTCCCAGCGGGCAGTATTTTACAGTGACTTGAGATCAATTTTATCTGTCATGATGAAGCATCCAGTCTCCCAATGCACTTGGTGGGGGGGGGAGTTTCAAAACACACAGACAAAGGTTAGGTATACAGCTCTTGATTTTCAGTCAGATCTGAGAGCTGTAACTAAACCCCTTTTGCTTTTATAAAATCTCCCCCTTAATGTCCATCTGGATTCTTCACAATCCTCAATCATCTTTACTGATGGAGAAAAAACCATCTCTATGTCATCAGCAGAGCTCTCCAATTTGCTCTTTGCTTCTTCCTCCATGTCATTAACAACCTGATTGCTTCCTTCTTAATAGAGTACACTGAAATCTTTGCATCACTTTAATGATCACCACGATAAAATGATTAGCAAAGGTAGGTCAACAATCTCATTAGTGGATTCTGATGATCATTTAAAAATTATAAATATGGACAGAGTAATAGTTAATGGGGAAGAACAAGGGATTTGTAGAGCAATGAATAGCTCTGTCTATTGGCTACAATGCCTGTGAAAAGCACCAGATGGACAGCCCTAAAGCCACATGCCCTGATTACCAAAAGCACAGGTAAAGCAACACTGAAGGCATCCTTGCATTGCCCTGGAATCGGTCCCTCATCACCAAACAACCAGTCATGCACTGCTTTACTCATATAGATCATTTGACTACTGATACTCTTATCAAATACACTGAATGTTAGGAGGGCTGTTTCTATGGATTTCCACAGTGGATACTATTGTAACCAACTACGGATTATTACTGCAGATCTCTAATTTAGCTCTAGGACTTCAGCATGGCTGACAACTAAGTCCTGGTCCAAAATCCCTAAGTCGCTCACATATACACAGCCCTTGCCCTTTTCTTCCTCCTTGCTGAAATATCAAGAGTACTGCATGGGAATGACAGGAAATAACCTTATCCAGAAGGCAGCTGATCAGCTATTCATCATTTGTCAGAATGGCACAATAGACCCCAAATTGTGGCGACTGCCATTTAACTTTGCATTTAATCTAATGAAATGAGGTGCTGCTAGTGATCTCATCCATGAGAGATCCAGACAGTGAAAGACAGATGATGCATTCATTTCATACTATTGAACAAACTTCAAATGGCACAGGTGTGTTTTCAATAGGTATTCCATGTATCACAATACAATCTGATTGAGGAGAAAGAGCTGCTAAATTGCTGTAACACTGGTGACCATAATATGCAAGAGTATCAGTGCCTTTTGCAGAACTGAACCCTCCCAAGCTATTCCATCAACTGCAGTGAAGTACAAAAAGGTTTCTGGTACCCCTGAAATATGTAATATCATAGTTTCATAGTAGCTAGGGTCAGGAGGGACCTGAACAGACCATCTAGCCTGACCCCTTGCCACAGGCAGGAATGAATGCTGGGTTCACAAGACCCCGGACAGGTGATCATCCAATCTCCTCTTGAATTTGCCCAAGGTAGGGGCAAGGACAACTTCCCTGGGAAGCTGGGTCCAGATTTTGGCAACCCTAACTAAAATATTGCCTTCTGGTCTCTAATCTAAACCTGTTCTCCATCAGCTTATTACCATTGTTCCTTGTCACTCCAGGTGGTGCTGGGGAGAGAAGGGCTCTACTTGCCGTTGATCTTCCCTGATGAGTTTGTAGGCAGCCCCCAGGTCCCCCCTCAGCCTCCTTTTGCTGAGGCTGAACAGGTTCAGGTCCCTCAGTCTCTCCTTGTACGGCCTGTCCTGCTGCCCTCTCACCAAGCGGGTGGCCCTCCTCTGAACCCTCTCCAGGCTGGCCACATTCCTCTTGAAGTTCACAGCCCAGAACTGGATGCAGTACTCCAACTGTGGCCTGACCAAAGTTGCACAGAGGGGGAGGATCACCTCTCTGGACCGGCTTGAGATGCATCTCTGGATGCATGTCAAGGTATGGCTGGTCTTGCTGGCTGCGGTGTGGCATTGGCGGCTCATGTTCATCTTGGAGTCAGTAATGACTCCAAGATCCTGTTACGCCTCTGTGCTTGCAAGAGGGGAACTCCCTAGCCTGTGTGCGCTGTGGATTCCTTCTCCCAAGGTGCAGCACCCTGCATTTGTCTATGTTGAACCCCAAATCCAATTCTCATCTGCCCACTTTTGTAGTCCGTCTAAATCTAGTTGCAGCCTCTCTCTCCCTTCAAGTGTGTCCACCTCGCTCCACATCTTAGTGTCATCAGTAAACTTGGGCAGCGAGCTTTCCACCCGCTCATCCTAGTCACCAATGAAGATGTTAAACAGTGCAGACCTGAGGACTGAGCCCTGCGGTACCCCACTGCTCACATCTTGCCAGGTTGAGTACAACCCGTCCACCACTACTCTCTGGGTGTGCCCCATCAACCAATTTTTTACCCATCCAACTGTGCAGCCATCAATGCCACAGTTGCTCAATTTATTGATGAGGGTAGGGTGAGAGACCGTGTCAAAGGCCTTCTTAAAGTCTAGAAAGACTACATCTACGGCAGCTAGATTTGATTCAGCCCCGTGACATGGCCCTACCTCCGCAGGCTAGCTAGCAACACTAGCTGCATGTGAAGGGAGGGTAGATATGCACAAACAAGATTTATATAGAGAAAGCACAAGCTTTTGACCCAAGTTCACTTAATCAGATATTGTGAAAGGACAGCATAGAGCAGAGTATAAAGTGGAGTGAGGGGCCATAAACTGTAGACACTCTCCTCAACAAACAGAAGAGGGGAACCTGCATAGAAATTCTGTCTGGGGACATCCCAAACTCCTCTTTGGGTTGCAAAGTTACCCCTAGATCCATATTCAGGGCCGAGCCTAAATACTTGCTTCAACCTTTAAACTATCTGTAGAATTTAGCTCAGCCTGGTTATGAAAATGAGCAGAGCTAAGTCACCCTTTTCCCTGCTTTATTCTAATCTTCCCAAGGTGAGGGTCACCTACTGCTGCACAGTCCAGATAATAAGGTGCAAACAGTCAATGAATTAAAAAAGCAGGGTTTGGAGACACAAACAACTGTACCCTCGTGCTTCAGAGTGCACAAAATCCTTGGCAGGGGTTAGGAAGAAGGATCTCCTGAGGGTACTGTATTGCATAAAGAGAATTTTTCTCTTCCTGTAAACCACCTGCCATTGGCAAAGATGTTTCCAAATGAACAAGGAACATTGGGCTCTAAAGACCTGGAGTCAAGCGAGTTAGAACAAGGCTTGCCTACGTCACCTTGGATATTTTTCATTCTCTCGCATTTTCTGAATCTATAAAAAACAAGATTTTAATACTTCGCTACCTCACAAAGATGTTTAGAGGAAAATTTTTGCCAAATTTGCAGAGACATCTAAAGTTGTAAGCACCTAACCAGATAGTTAAACCACTACCAGTAAGACAAGTCTTGTTCTTTTGTTTGATAGCTTCAGAAGGTGTCTTTCAAATCTCATTTCATGCTGTTTACAGATCCCAGCCTCTTTTTTATTCTGTGTCTCACTAATGCCACTAGAAGTCGAAGCAAAGCTTTCTAGTATCCGTGGCTTCATTAGCTAATATTTATGCTAATCTTGACCTTGTTAGTGAGCTTTGATGTGGGATTTCTTTTAAATATTAACATCACGCTAGCTAATGCAATGATTGAGCATGTGTCTTTCTTTCAACGCTGTCTTTGTGGAAGTGAATTCTAATGCTGTGTGATAGTAACAGTTCCCTGGCCTATCAGCACAACATCCTAATGTGCAGACAACCAGAGGCTTTTATTCTTAGAAACTAGCAACTGAGACCGGTGTTCTTTTTTTCTGGCTGTGGTTAAAAATAATTTGCAAAACTAGTTTCTAATCTGCATGGAGAACAAGTCATGATCTGTTTGCTTTGCTTCTCAGTTGAACAGAGCATTTGGAAACCACATCTGTCATACTGGCAAAACAGCATGACACTTTCAGAGTTTGTCCTTCTTCGTAACCAAATATTGGAAAGAGTAATTGTTCTTTACATGGGTGAGTAAACCAGGCTGTTGGCTTTTAAATGAAACATTCCATGTTGCCAATCTTCAAGTGGCAAGGTACATTTTTTACCACCAGACCCGTGTGCGTGCCTGCGTTTAAATTAAATTTTATATATATGCATACATACACACACACACACACACACACACACACACACACACACACACACACATATACATTCTGGTTCTTGTTCTCAGTTTTTCACCATACCCTCCTGTGTCAGCTGAGTGCTCCAACATGCTTATTAAATGCACAATTGAATAAAAGGAACTTCTATGGTACAATTACACTGCTATAATGACAGGTTGCCATATAGTTTTACCAGTAAGCGGTGATTAAATTGCAAATGTGAATCTATACCATTGCAAACCATGGCACAGCTAGCTTTTGACAACTGTGAACACAGTGGTCTTAAAGGACAAAAGTGCATGGTAGGTGGATGGATTGCTTGAAGGAGTTAAGATAATAAACTGGGAATGCTAGAAGATTATGAGCAGGAATAAAGTTGTAGCATAAACGTGCAATTTTCTGATTTGCAGAATGCTTAGATTAAATGCAGGCGGGACCAGCATACTAACAAGTAGTGTTCACTGGATACTGTGCTCAGTATTGTGTCATTTATGCACTGGCATGGGCTGGAGGACAGAAAACCCACCCCTGAGTTAAGAGCACTCCAAGAGGTTACCCCAGCACCTATCTATTCAGGGAGTATGCCTTCATGGTGAATCAGCCCCAGCCCTGAGAGGGAGTCCTTGCTATGATCAGCAAAGAAGTAAATCAATGCACTAGGAAAAGTATTTGCGTGATCAAATAAAAACCACAGCTAAGAAATCAGGGGTCCAAAATGAGCAGCACATCACTCAGACAAACAACATTGCAAGAGGAACAACAAATCATCTACAAGAGGCCCACAGGCTAAAAAGTAGTCCAATCAACAATTTCATCAAATAATTATGAATAAGCGTAAAAAACAAAGCTTCCTTGCAAACAGAAAAAGCAGAATTCATACAATATGTTGATTGTTATTAATGTAGTTCAAGAACACTTCTTTGTATTGTTTCCTAAGAGGCTCTCATCACTTTATATACATTAATGAAGCCTCTTCTCTTCTAGGAGGTAGCACTGACTCTCCTTTACAGACTGATACCCAAAAGCTCATAAAATAGGTGACTTATCCAAGGTCACTCTGCACATCAGTGGCAAAGAGAGAAGAGAAAGAACCCAGGAGACCCTTAGCTTTAACCTCTCATCAGCACAGTGCCACTCCCACTCCCCCAAATTCACCTAATAGAGAGGGAAATGCTTCCTTGAAACGCTTCATCAAGGAGCCACAGCATCCCAGACCACATCATTGCTCTTGGAACAGAACCATGGTGCTGGCCTAGTAAAGCCAAAGATGGGCATGGGACAACGTGTGGGACAGAAACTGGACTGTTTCTGGTTTCCTGCACAGGGAAACTGGGCAGGAGAGTAGGGACAATGGCAGACCTTCAGCTACTACAGCAATGTCCCCAGACACCACAGGTCACAGTAATTTTACTACAGGTGTGCTGAGCTTTAGGAGCAGGACACATTCCAATATTCCAAAAAGAAGCCTAGGACTAAGGCAGAAATGAAAGCAGGAGAAGGAAAAGGAAAAGGCTGGTTACAGTGGCTATAGAAATACAACGCAGAGTGACTGAGGAAGTTGGGAAGGTGATGGAAGAAACAACATGCCAAACAGAGGTTGGGAAAAGCATAAAGAGCGCTTGTTCACGTGCACAATCCAAGCCCCTACGTCTCAGACCCCAGTCCTCCCCCGCATCTAGTACATGGGAACTTATAATACATATTGTCTAGGCTGGAATCTAGATACTGCAAAGCCCTGTCGACTTATATGTTGCATTGCTGCACCTGTTGCACACCTTTAAGACCTCTCTTTAACACCTAGTAAGGTAGAAGCTTGGCTACTGAGGAGGCAGCTGCTGCCACACTCTTCAAGGATGCACTGAAAACTCAGGCCAGTTAAGAACACCAAGAAAGCCTCCTGATCACGGATACCCAGGTACATGTGACACCTATGTTGCTGGATGCTTCCAGGACACCTACATTAGAGAGATCAGACAGATTTGCTGCCCTTATATACTAGGATTTTGAGTGCTGGACGTTCAATTGATCACTGTAAAGTACTTTGAACTCAGATGAAAGGTGGCATTAGATACGGAAGTGCCAGAAGTTTTGCGTCTTCCATTCTGGTTCTTTGAGAACAACTCTCTTTTAAATAAGCTTTATGAAAATACCTCCAGGCATGTGATCTACATGCCAGTCACAGACAAGATCTTGGTCCGTGCTTCACTTGAAAAGCCTGCAGCCCTTCTTTTTAGTTCAACTCACTGCAGCTTAGCACTGAGAGAACAAGCAAACATAGATGTATGCCTGGGGCTGTTCCACCTGACAGCTACAGGTGAGAGTCCCCCAGGGAGCATTGTAGCAACCCAGAAAAAACCAAAACACGCATGCCTCTGGCCTGCTTCTCTGCAGGGTGGCTGTGAAGGAAGGGAGCACAGGATCCATTTGCTGATCATTGGATGCTCGGGGAATGGTCTGCCAGCCAGTGGCTCCGGGGCCTCTCTGCCACAGCAGTGCTTTAAGGGGGCACAGGCCTGAAAAAAGGAGTTTCTATAAAGCAAGCCAAGTCACGGAGGGGCACACAGCGGAAGTCACTTTCTGATCGGCTGCCTGCCCCACTTGTCCACCTCCCAGGGTCGAGGAGCCCATCCCAACAGCTCTGGGAAGCTGGTGGAGGTCTCTCTCCCTGCTCTTCTGTACAGAAAGGAAAAAGGAGGGTGAAACAAAGACGGCTCAAGACAGTTCCACTCCCTTCCTATGAGTAATGGGGCAGTTCCTCTGCTTTCCCGTCCCCTTCAGCACCCAGGTTGGGGGAGGAGAGAGGGGACCTCCTTGAAACTCCTTTCCTGCTACATGTGAGAGAAGTGTACAAAAGGACCCAGAGAGTCACGAGAGGAGCTGGGGAGAGACTGGGGGGGACAGAACATAGGTAGGGGCAGAGTTAATATGGACCAGAAGCTCATAATGAACGTGGGGTGGAGCCTTGGACACAGAAATAATTGCTGGCTGGAACAGGCTGATTAGGAGGTGATACTAGATCTCAGTTCTTCTATTTGCAGACCATTTAAGCATCATGCCATAGTGGAACTGAGAAATAGTCTCAATGTTTTTCTCCAGCAGAGGAACACAAATGCTAGTGCTTTCCCCCCCATACCCAAGGCTTCCATTCTCCGTCTCCCAGGGAAGGTAAGGTCTCCAGCTTAAGTGTCTTGAGCTCACTGAAACTCTGGGTGTGTGTTTTAGCACCAACTCAGAGAACCTCCCTGATGACAACACCCTGAGTTTTGCTTGCAGGACCGCCTAGCTTGCTTAGTGGTAGCAGCTCCAACAAGATCAGAGTCCAAGCTTATTAGCTCCTTGATTTTGGTGCTGTCAGAAAAGAAAACAAATGAGCCTGGGCTGTTTTTTTCCCCCAGCACGGCTCTCTAAATCTAATTAAAAGACAGCATCACATCTTGCTGCTTTAGCCAGAGAGCTGCTTGCGCAATGCCCCTGGAATGAGATTATTTACTGAGGGAGGCACTGGCATGCAGATTTAGTTCCAGCATGAAATATAATTGCTGTGTGCACATGAAATCATATTATGATGTATTGTGTTATGGTTAAATTGAGCAACTCACTTTGCAATGAGTAGGATAAATCACTGATGTGGCCTTCTTCATTTCTTTCTTTGCGGACTTCAGCTGCTTGGCTTGTCTGTACCTAGACAGTTACTTCTATACCAGCCCTCCCATTGCAGCCAAGAGTCACAATGTAGGAATTGCCTGCACCAGAACCGAGCAAATCATCTGCAATAAATTTACTGTTGAGTGGTTTAGGGTGTGTTAGCAGCACCATGAGATATGAGGTTATATTGCAATAGCCTGCCACAGCTAGTCACCTATTTTTTGACCGTATGTGGGAAATGAAATTAAAAGTTGTTTTCTCCTGTGAATAATGAAGATGCATTTGAGGAAGAGAGATTCAAAAGTACTTAAGGGACTTGCCTGGATAAGTCTTACCAGCCTATGACAATCTGATGTGTGCTCCAAAATGCCTTCAGCACATTTGAAAACACTGTTGTATTTTTTTCCATGTCTCACAGATTTTTACAGTGCCCATCAAAACAATATATAAAGCTTTTCTTTAGGAAAGCACTGTTACTTTTGGAAGGGCCTTAAGCACGTGTTTCATTTTAAAGTAATGCAACAGTGAGAATTAAACCACCCGCAACTACTTTCCTGATCTAGGGCCCAAAGTCTTTATTTTATATTCCTCCTGTTGTTCAGAGTCTAAGAGCTGGTACTTTTTCCAAATTCTCCTCTTAAAGTGGGACTAGAGAAACAGGCCCGTCTTTGGTGAAGATTACAGACCATGGAATCAGTCTAGTACAGCGGGACTGACCGACCGCATGCTTTAAATCCGCGCAGAGAGGCACAACCTTCCGCCTCTTTGCAAAGGTTCAGTAGAGGCAGTGCTGTAGCAAAGTCTCCTATTCCTAAGCTTCTTAGTCTTACAAATTATATCCCAGTACGTGTCATCAAAATGAAACAAAAACTGAGGCAGTCAAGATAAAATATACATTTTGCTCTGGTTTTTTTGTTCTGTTTTTTTTGCTTTGGATCATGTAATATTCAAGAATGTAAAACAGCCTCTTAAATTGCTCGTAGGAATTCGATTCTGTTGTTGATAGCAATTTACATTTGTTGTAGGTTTGGATAAAGTCCACAAGGTGGCATAAAAGTGAGCAGGAGATGCCTTATTCAACATATTGAACCGTTGTCTGTCTTTCAATGTCTTACCAGTAAAGAGCCTCACTAACTGATGTGCTGTGGGTTTTGTGCTTTCATTAGGGTCATTCCTGCCCCTGCAGGACAAACGCACCTGTTACAGAAATCCATTTAGCAATGTTCTTTCTACTTTATGACGATGAAAGGGGGTTGAGAGAAGAGTGGGAGGAAAGCGCCAAGGAATGTTTGCTTGAACCCACGAGTCCTAAATCAAATTTAATACAGCTCACTCTAACTGCAGAAATGGAACAGGATCTTAAAGTGTGGACACAGAAATTTAGCAGTGTTTAACAACGAAAGGTTCTTGGACCAGATACTGCCTGTTAGCACTGCAATAGCAAGAAAGCAAAATTAGAGCATCCTAGTCACTGAGTAGGTAGTTGTATTATTTGCAGTAAAATAATAATAATGACCCCTCCTAACTATGCAGAGGGAATGAAAGGCTGAGACAAGCAAGGTGAAGTAAATGCTGCTGTTAAGAGTATTGAGAGAAAGCCAGGCAAGTGGCCTGGTTCAAGTCTAATGAGAACCAAGTGAAACTAGGCTGGGAGAGACTAGGAAGCCTGAGAAAGGGGCAGAAAAAAAAGTATTTTCTATTGGAGACAACAAAGGACAGAGTGGCTGCAACAAATGGCTCTGCTGAAATTCAGAGAAGGTACAGACATGAGGTGCAATTATTGCAACAGGAAAAAATGTGAAGCAACAAGAAGGATCGCAGCACTAGCAGAGGCACAGCAAGTCCTAGCAGAGAAGACAAGAGCTATACCTGCAAAGCAGTCATGCTGGGACTGCAGCTCAGGTAGAGGCACGCAACCCAAGCAAGTCTTACAGCACCTAGCCTGGGAACTGCTAGCAGCAGAGGTCTGGCTGCAGGGAGCGAGCAGACCTCTGCGATGGAGGAGTTGGGTGAATTCTCAGGCTGAGAATCCATGCTAGCAATACTGAGCCAGCCCGTTTACAGCTGCACCAGTTACGTGTTAGGTACGCTCCCATCCTGCAAACTCAGGCAGGTAAATAATTCACGCATATGAATATAGCCATTGAACTCACTGTGCTTAAACAGCTCAAGGATTAGGACCTCAGATGTGTCGGCGCCAGTACATCAAGGCTGCTGACTGGAAATACTTTTGCAACAGGAGGACAATGCTGCAGTACGATGCCTGGATTCATTCTGCAAGCTGCAGTTAAAGTTTATTTTCTTATAATAATGGAACATATTGAAATAGGCTATTTTAAATGTGCCTTATCTCTCCTTCCCCAGCTCTGGTGAAGGGTTATTTTTTCTTATATTTATTTGTCATCTACATGCTGATGTTTATTCAGTGAAATAAATATTTAATCGTTTATTTCCAGAGTACCATGAGAGTCCTGGCTCCCTTACGCTGAATAAGTGATAAGACTACAGAATTTGTTCAACAGCCAGGGTCTTTGTTCAGAAGAGACCTTCTCCCACTGTGTATGGAAGGAATCTGAGGGGTTTACTGATCTACAAATAACTTTGGGTATATATGGTCTTTATGGCTCTTCCCCCCACTGCCCGGCAAGAAAACCTCCTTATAAAGCCCTTCACTTGTTAACATTTTGACAGAATAACTGCAGTCAGAAATTTGCAGTGTCCTTCCTCACTATCACTGTTTTGCGTGATTTGACCCAAGGTTTTCTTAAGAGAACTGATCTCTGGGGTTGGATGCATGATAAGAAATCTCAGTGAGGTTGCCACTTCTTTCCTGGAACCAAGGCAAATGACTGAAAGCCCCGCTTATCATCTGAACTTGACATTAGTCTCAACTCTGGAGAGAGTGGTACTTTCCCAAACCTCCAGGCAAGGTATGCAATTATATTTTGGTTTATACATGGTGGCTGACATGCAGACTAATAGAGGAGATGCACATTCATCCTGCTGACCTCTACTGGATGAAATTGTGGGCCTGATTAAAAATCACACGACTATTTATCTCTAGTGGCTGAATCCTACAGTGGCAATAATACTGCAACCTAAAGGGTTTATCTTTTAGTTCAAAAAAAGAGGGTAACCTGTGGTCTTTAGGGTGAAGACCCTTAAATTCTAACCCCACTGCAGTTTTTTTGCCACAGGATTACAATACTCCTTTCATAACAAAGTGTCTTCCAGAGTAAAACAAAGGGGCTCTGTAGAGATTACTCTAAAACCCCAGAGCAGTATATTTCTCAACATTTTTAGACTCACAGCACCCCAAAGAAAATGCCAGATCTTAGATTTCACTTCTCTTTTGGCTATAGACAGGGTAATTCTTTTGTTGCAAAGAACTCAGAAAGCCCACAAGGTGAGAATAGTTTTAACACTATGAATTCCTATTTGAAATCTCTGGGCTTATCTTGTGAATCAGGTTTGTACACCTAACAGTGGTAACGTTGTACAGCACCAAGAAAGGATCTCCAGGCACCCCAAGGCCCCAGTTGAGAACCACTGCCCTAGGGATCTATGACCTGGGGACTAGAAACTACAGCATGAGCAACAGTAAAGTGAAAGCAGCAACAGGATGAACATGATATGCAGTATTGTCCGTCTTACACTGATGCCTTGCGCTGGAAGAGAAGTGTCACCTGCAGCTGAAATGCAGCCACTGCTCAGATGGGGTTCAGCTAGGACTGAAAATGACACCGCAACACCAACACACCCCATACTGCAACTAACTGAATCTCCCAAAGGGTGCTCAGGCAGAGGTAGATGTACTCAAAGCTACTGCTACCCAACTGCCAGTGTCTTCCTTCTCTTTTAAAAACCCTTTCCATGAGTTCTTTGCTTGCATAACTCTCGCTGCCCTGCCCCTTCCTCCTGCTTTTCCACCCATTGTATTCTAGACATTCACTCCGCTTTATACTCTGCTCTATGCCATCCTCTCACAGCATCGAAGTAATGAAAGCTTGTGCGCTCTCGCTCTTAGTTAGTCTATAAAGGTGCATTTCTACCCTGCCTTCTTTACTCTGTGGAACACAGCATTAATTACAGTGCTCATTTCTCAAGTGTAATTGCCTTGTGGGCACATTTGTGATCTGCCCAATTATTTCTCTACATTTCTCACTTTAATGACAGGGAAACACCATTTGTTCCTTGCAGACTTGGTGATGTTTGCACTGCTGGGCCCATTCATACTATAGTCTCAGGGCTCTGTTTTCCTTTACGTTTGGAAAGACAAAGTATGCAATTTCATGGAAATTATATGAGATCCCATCGGTATTATTATAGCTCAAGTAGATGCATTCCTTTATATTTCAACAAGAATGCAATTTTGCACTTTCATCGTTCCTTCTTTCTAGGGTCTCAAAACCTTTTACAAACAGTAATGGAGGGGAAGAGGGAGGGGAGGAAAGTAATGCTCCACAAGGAAGCACCAGAAAGTGAGGCGAAGGGCTGTGACCACTTTGTATTCGTATGTGTAGGCTGGAAGTCTACAAAACACAGGAGGGACACATGTTTGGGGCTTCATGCCTCAGATCTCCATGGGAATTCTGTATGCTGCACACTGCACAGGATAAAAAGGAGAGAAAGCTAGGTAGTGGCCAAAGGTACAAATTATAATGGCATCAGTCACGTGTTGGGAGGAAAGACCAAGCCACAAATACCCTTACCATGGAAAGTAAATCTGTTTTAGCCCCACTTTGTTCCAGCCCTCCTGGCTTCCTTGCCCAACAGGCTAGTTGCAAATAATTCTACATACACACAAAAACTTTGTCAGGGCTGCTAAAGAAAATCTGCTGTCCCACAGCAAAAGTGTGTGTATTCCCCATGGTTAGCCAACCTGCTGAGGGCAGAATGACAGAAGGATTCCAGACCTGATGATGAAGAAAGTTTTGTATTGTCCAAATCTATCCCAACCACGCAGTTGGTCCAATAAAAAGGTATCACCCATAAAAATCCTTGCCTTTTTCATAATTCCTGGACCTGCGTGGTTTCAAAAAAACACTCCAACACTACCAAGACATCTCCATAATCCTTTGGTTGAAACATTGGCAATAGACAGGTTATATTAGATGTGCAATGTTGGCTGTGTTTGTGCTATGTACTGCAGATCTGGTTTGCAGCAACAAAGCTGACAACAGGCAGGTGTGCTGTTTGACGATTTTGTTGAGGGATCCACTGCGCAGCAGGCAAAATATACATGCATACATATAGGAGGAACACCCATACTAAAGCGTATTGCAATGGCTCTTGCCTATCTGCAAATCCCATTTTGGCTACTAGTTGAACCATAGGTTTAAGCCTCCGACTTGCTCCGATGGTGCTGACAGCAGAGCCACTCGATAAAAGACTGAAATCTGCCTTCAGTTGACTAGATGCCTGCAGATGACAACTCAGAGAGGAATTCTCAGGTCAAATTAAAAGCACTCGCTCCTCAAACTATCACAGGAGACTACTTGCACGACAAAATGCAATAACACCTCCTCGCACGCACACACACTTATAAGTGTTGAAAGTTTCAGGTCCCCTTTACGTCTGAGAGTGGATCCTCTTATGTTCCCCAAAGGGATAGCTCAAAGCAACTCAATCACATATGACTAAAGGGAAACTGTTACCAGGCCAGGCTGCCCTGCAGAGCAAGCAGCTGAATTCTATAGTAAAAGCAGTATGGAAAGCAAAAGTGTTCTCTTTATTATGACACTTTGGGTAGATTGCATTTGCCACAAGCTGAGGAAGAGAGAAGGCAGAATCATCATGGAAGAAAGTATTTCTGTGCATCAGCATGCCAAACCTCCCAGTCTTTAACAGTGTTAAATCTGAGAAGCCTGCTTGCATGGTGACCCAAAACACCTAACATTTACCTCCAAGTTTTCTTCCCCGTCAACATGCCCCAAGCCCTGCACCGCTGCCAAGCCTTGCCGTGGTGCAGCCTAAGAGTCGGAGCCTGCCGGCATTATTCTTATCATCGTTTTTAAAAACAAGGTATGAGGCAAGGTGATACTAGCTCCCAGCAGCCTTTTTTTCCATGCTGAATAGTAACACAAAGGGCGTTTTAATCAGAATTGGAACAAAAACATCATCAACAAATACTATTTCTCATTAGCGTCTTAAGGTATGCTAATTATACCACTCCATGTTAATTTACCCACCCAAAGATCCTTTGTGCGACCTCACTTGGATGCAGAGAGCTGGGAGAACAAGAGGCTTGTTGACTAAATGCTTCTCTGCAGGTATGGGGAGAATAACCGAGAGGAAAGCGAAGATAACTTATGTGAGATGGACTACATTTTGTCCTAGGGTTGTGACTGCAGTCTCATTAGTTTTGTGCACCTACAGCTTCCAGCAAGGAGTAGCTGAATTTTATCAACTGAAAGGAAATTTTAGGGAAAATTCTTCACTCGGCTACATTACTGCAGCTCCAGTGAGGTCTGTGTGCTGTCAGGGAAGTTATGACTTGTATAAACGAAAGAGGAATTTGACCCCGAGTTCATTTCCTCCACCTTCACCAATTTCTGGTCTGGCTTGGCTGTGGGACACTGCATACTTATGCACTGAATGAGAATTGTAGTAAAACTTCTCTTATAAACCACCAAGCTGATTTTAAAAAAATCACATCTAGTTTGAGTTCGATTACAAACCCAAAAACACAGCTCTGTTGCTTCAAGAACCTTTCATGCAAATGTAAGCCCAATTTAAATCAAACCAAAGAAAACAGATTTCAGATAAGCTTTACTTTGGAAACTTCAGGCTGGCATGAATACGTATCATTTTTCACTGGATAGCTGAAGCCTACCAGCCTAAGCAGTGTATACCTGCTGGCTGGCATCGCTCCGCTTGACATCAGAAGAGCAGAGGCCAGCAGGATAAAAGAACTGAGACAAACTGAAGATGCGAGACACCCACTGTACGACCATTCTGCGGTGCACAAACATCTGAAGTCATGCAGGAGCCTCCTCACCAGCACCCAACCTCTCGATGCCACATCCAAGGTGACGTGACTATAGATGTGGAATGAGAGGCTGGAGAAAACAGCCAACAGCAGAAAAATGGACGATTCAACAGCCGTGTCCTTAGCGCCAGGTGCTGATGAACCGTGGCAAAGGTGGTGATGTCTCAACTGCCACCATACCAGAATCAGACACTCGAAAGAACTAATAAAGAAGCGGGGCTATAGCACTGGTTCAACCACCTGTGACTGCAGCACACAGTCTCACACTATGCAACACCTGCCGCCATGCCCACTGCTTGAAGGCACACGTACAATGAAAGATCTCGCAAAGTACAATAAACAAGTACAAGCACATGGAACAAAATGGTCAAGTGTGGTGTAAAGATAAGAGAAGAAGATTTCTCACCCAGTCTTAATTCTTGAAATTCCCCCCAAAAAAATCAATGATCCCTGGGGAAAGTTCCCTCTTGTCTCCACGCTCTGGAGATGGGCTTATCTTTGGCTTGTATGAGGAAGCATCACTGCATTTATAAAGCAGTCTCTCTAGAAAGTCGAAGTACAAACCCCATCAAGAGTTTCTGTACATTCCCCTCACCAACTCCAGATCAACGCTTCAGCTATAAGATTATTTTTCTTAACACCGAACATGTACGCAAGCATGGACGTTGGACAAGTTTTCCTTTTTAATGGGTTCATGCACCACCCTTGTAATAAAGTTCAGTAAACCAAATATACCCCACATTTACACTGGACAACCACAATGTTCAGCATAAAACGGAGGGTAGAATGGGAGCTGGAGCTGACTCGTGACCGTCATTAATGCGCATGCCAGAACGCAGCTCGGTCTCCCAACAGGATCCAGGTGGCTACAGCAGCTCTGCCATGCTCACTTTAGCACCAGAAGAATTTACCACCGTTACTAGCTGCAACATTGCTTACACAGGGTAGATGTGAGCATTTCCAGAAGGGACTTGAACTTGAAGCACTGTGCTTTTTTATCCACCAAGCAACTCCATGCTTCCTCACTGGTTTCTCAAGTTTTACTCTTACCACAGCGTCTGGTTCACTTATGCTTGGCTGTTTTTGAGGCAAGCAGAAAATTAGCTGGTATATGCTTGCTTTCTCTGGCATCATTTTTTTTTTATTTGCTTTCATCAGTGGCTCCAGGGTGAGCGTCTCATCTGAGGTGGAATCATTTTCAGATTCTGCTGTTAGGTGGGATTTAGCTGCTCCTTGGCTGCATCTGGCGATATCAAATTTTTATTACAGCTTTCATCAGAGGTTTCAATTTCTCTGTCTGCCATTATCAGGGTATTTCCCCCCCCCCCACTTCTCTATAGTAGGGAAAGGAATAGCATTTATCTATGTAGATATCTGGCTGTCTAGTGTGAAGAGGGTGATGGGGAAGGAGAGACCTCATTTTTGCCTGAACTCCCACTATGCTCCTGACCTAGAGTCCAGCAAGGGAATTCCACTATGAGATGGCCAGCAATTCACCCCTTCCCTTCCACCAATACATGCTGCCCGAGGAACATTTAAGACATGCAAGATAAAGCCAGTGCAGGAATGGGGCAAGGGAAGAGCAGCCCCACATGGAGACCCTGGATACTAGACCTTGCCCTCTGACCTCACCCGAGCAGGTGCTGACACCAAATGAGATGAGCTTCTGCAGAGCAAAAGCCTCCTTTATAGCAGCATTCAAATGCCTCACTCCTAATAATGAAGCCAGCGTGACCACTCACATGAAGAGAAACACTGTTCTGTCCACAACTGCAGGCATGCTGGCTTGTGCCGTGGATTTACCTTTCAACATCACAGAGCTTAGTGCTGGCTGCAAAACTTGCCTAAGCAGCTGGGTAAGGGCTTGAATTGTTCCTGTGTCACTAGCCACAGCAGCACAAAGCTACGACAACTCCAGCAAGATAGCAGAAAGCTAGCATTGCTGTATCTACATGAGATGCAGTTGCCACTCCTGTCAACCTAGTTTGCATCTTGGCCCTAATTCTGTGGTCCTTACTCTAGTTGTGGGGTAGAGGGATATTATTTAACCCCATACTGAGGTACAGATCAACTGAGGTCTCAAAGCAGCCACTAGTTTTAGAAACTGAACTTGAGACATGTTGGCCCTGATATTCTGAGGCACTGAGCATCCAATCCAGTCTAACAGAAGAAAAGGCTTGAATGGGCTGAGCATCTCTGGAAGCATCCTCAGGTGGAAAGCAACATGTGTGAGGCCAAAAACCCTGGCCACTTATTCAAAAGTGGCCTGAAGTGACTTGCCCATGGTCTGCATCTCAGCCAGGAATTGGACTCTGATCTCAGGGATCTAAATGCTTTAACATTTTCTCTAGCTCCCTAAATTGATTCTTTGACATGGCCTCACTAATGAGCACTTTTCTCTTCCCAGATTGGCAAGGCAGGGAGGTTTAAGTACTGGTGTTGCACACAGTCTTGAAAAGTGCAAGATTTAGGGAGTCTGCATTATATTTTCTTCAAATCTTCTTCTGGAGATGTGCTGCTCCCCTCAGATGGCTGGAGGACAGCAAAGCAGGTGGAGATGGGGTGGGCACGGTTCTTTACTGAGGACATGAAGAAGCCCCTCTATCTTGATTTGCATGGCTCAGCTCTGGAGGACTAAAATGGCACGTGTACAAAGGGTTAATTCTAGTTGAGGAGAAAGTATTATAGCCCACAATCTTCTGTCATCAGTGTAATGAACTTGAGGCATATCAATAATCAGCTTTAAGTGCACTTGGCCATTTACAATGCAAATCTTTCTTTTTTTCATACCTAAGTTATGTTTCCCTTAAAAATATGTGCCAATCAAACCTATCCAAAAGGTATTTTAAGAGCAAGCAGGAGGGAATTTAGGCACAAATGCTGTGCTGAAAATAGCTGGACTGGTACTTTCTAATCCCTTTAAAATTAGACTTTTCTAACACTGGAGGTCCTTTGTGATGAGAGTCAGAGCCAGGCCCTTCTGTGATAAGCACCCTGCAGGACAGAGAGAGCAGAGATGACTCCAGCATTAAAGTCTTGGAAAGGACACAGATCTCTAGCAAACTGTGCTGAATGCTTATTCTGAAGTTGCTTTGTATACGTTTTCCAGAGATTTAAGGTGTGTTGTGTAAACTTCTGATCTCCAAACAGCAAAGACCTTCGAACAAGGAGAGGCTTTTCCATCTCAGCCTTTATTCAACCGTACTACTTAAACAAAAAAAGTATCTGGATAAAACGAATGAAGGGTGCGGAGAATTAATGCCAGAAGACGCAGCAAAAGCAAAATGCTCAGGAGAAAAAGCTAATAGGATTTCCCAATGCCATGTTTTTTAGCATAATGGATGCTACAAAGGTACTGAATATCTAGAACATAATTCAACCCAGTCAACTAGAGTATTTCGGCATCAACAGAAGTTCCTTTTTGACTTTCTGTGCCACTGTCCCCCTTTCAAGTCAAAAGCCCCTGAAAATAAAAATAAATAAATAAATAAAACTTTTATAAACCCACCATAGACTCCTCCTTGCATATATAGTAGCAAACGCCACATGATTAGACCCCTGCACCAACACCGAGCTTGTTGGAGGATCAGTGCCTTGAACACTGAGAAGTGAGCAGCGGGGTAATAGACACTTCTGGAGACTAATACATCCCTGTGCATTTCTCCCCAAAGGTGCTGAGAGATGCCACGGATAAACTGTCTGGTGTTTATTGGACTTACTAAAGTATTTGGTTTAGGTAAGTCAGACAAGATCTTATCCAATGAGAAATACATATATACATATACACGCGTTCTGGTCTAAGCCAACATTAAATAAACACTGAAGATCCAGTCATCCTTCCCATTATTTCTGCTCCCCTGCCTAAAGTCTGCCATACTGTTATTCAGCACCCCTAAGGCTTATCTTGCTCTTAGAACCTGTTGTGCTAGTTACCTTAGCAATAGCTTAGGCAGACACAATGCATTTGGTAATAAATGATGCTAATAAGAAAAAGATGCGTGCACAACCCCTATGACAGTGAGCTCAAAATAGCTAAGAAGCTATTGTCTGAAAAATATGTAGATAAGCTTCAGAAACATTTACACCACCACTGAGCCTGAGTTTCCAGCTTCATGTTATATGAACCATGATAGAAAATGAAGTGGTCTTGATACCAGCATTTCCCATTACAAGCTGTTCAAAATCAATATCACCTATGCTAAGAGCTGCTTCGTTTTTTGCTTTTAAATTTTAAAACCATTCCTCGTTTCAGAATCCGTATTTCTTAGATAAACGTAATGGACATCAGAAGCAGGTAACAACAGGCTGGATAAGTAAATTGAACACATATTTATCTACACTGTTGGAGATTAAATCCCAGAAAGACAAAAAATTGCTGCAGATGGGGCTGAAAAATGAACGAGCGTTGTTCAATTGAGGGCTATTCATAGCAGAGAGAGATCGAACATAAAATACCTGTGGTAAAGCATTTGCCTATTCTTAAGCAAATAATTTCACCACAACCCTGGAAGTAGCATGTGCAAGACAAGGCTGGATAACTCTCTATGCTTTGCTCAATCTGCGTTCCCTCTCCTGCGGCAGACAGCAGGCCGACTACACCCAGTTGGACTGACATGCATCATGTTGCTACTGATCTTCAGTACATCTAGAACTGGCATTGCTGTGGGCATTTAGTTGGCATCCAGCATATAGGTATCTGCAAGCCTTTTAAAGTCACATTAACACTTTCTACATTGCAGCATGGGTGATACCATATGCATCTGCTCCCTGCAGCTCTGAGAAACTAGAATTTTTTTCAGTTGGACCCAAAAGTGCCTGGGTTCTTGCTCAGTTGTATCCCCAGCAGGAACAACGTTCAGCCTATCAGCATGACCCACACCTTGTTTACTCAAGAAAGCTTTTGGAAATCAAGTTATGGCCTGGATAACACATTAAGGCTGGACGTAAGTGCCCAGCAGGGTGAGCCAGGAAGTTAGTGGCCAGCCCAGATTATCATCCCATATAACCCAGATTACTAAAACAGATGATCTGTTATTCTACTTTGCATCAGTGCTAATACCACTCCAATACAGATTCAATGATGCTGAAAACTCTGGTGCTGTTATGTGAACACCAAAGGACATCCCTGTGAATAGTTCTGTACATGAGCCTGTATCACTACAGATGCATAGCGATGGGTGCAATGTAAGAAGCTTTAGGTAGGGAAACATTACTGTGCCCGTTGTCTGGATAGGGAACAGAAGGAGAGAGAAATTAATTACCTGATTTTCAAAAGAGCTCTTCACCCACAAACACGGCAAGATTTAAAAAAGAAATTAAGTGCCTGGCTTTCTAATAGATCATAACATGCAGCAGCTCCCGTGGGAAGCAGACTGAGAGACCCAAGGAGGAGCTTTGGGATGCTGAACTTTGAAAAATATGATTCTGTATGACTTACCCAAGCCTGCAAAGGGAACTGGGCCCAGAGCCAGGAACTGAGCACAGGCCTCCTGACTTCCAGCACCTTCGTTACACCACCGTGAATCTAGGTTCAAAGGATCCAAAAAAATCTTTATTTTCTCTAATGGCAAAAAAGAGAAATCTGGATATCCTCCGGATAGCTGTTTTTTTAACCTAGGAACTGATACTTTAAATACCTGCATATCATTACATAACTTACTTTCCCCTCAGCTAGGCTGTGTATCCCAACTGAAAATGCCAGTACACAATTTTCCTACAAGCCCACAAAAGGCTGTAGCAGCATTTGGAATAGGGTACAAATGAAATGTGTGGATTAGGTGAAAATGTACATTCACAACTGAGATCGCATCTTTGAATGCTTAGAAGAGATTGATCCTGTTGGAAGTCCTGGTAGTAACTTGTATATCTGAGAAAGGAGTGGCAGTGCTTATTCCTTAGCAACTCTTCTCAGTTCCCTCTCCAAACCAGGCATCCATCTCCTGAAACCACCTGGGGTTCTGCCATCAAATTAGGACTTAATCCAAATTCCCCTTTCATGCAGGCATTCCCACTGACTTTACTGGACTCAAAATCTGATCCAGTTTTTTGCCCTAGATACAATATCAGGTAAGTATAGTAATACTGGCCCTGCTTGAATTCTATCTACTGAAAAGTTCCTACTCAATATGATCTGCACATAATCCAGTGCAAAGGCTGATAACAGGACTATTGGAAAGCCTTTGCATCTGCGTGTGGTTCAGCTCATCGTATTCCATCAGTCAATTTACACTGGGCGTATCTACATGTGCAAATGCTGTGGGGTGGGTTTTCTCTAGAGTAAATTACTGTAGAGTAAACACACCTTAGGCAGGTGTCTACATGTGTAGGGATACAGGAGAAGATCTGCTACTCCTGGCAGCAATGTGCTCCCGTCCCCTCCGGCCCTGCACCAGCCCCCTGCAACAGCAGCCAGGGGGAGCGCTAAGCTCCTGCTGGGTGCTTTTCTAGGGGCTGCCAGGGAGCCATTTCCTGGCCCCATGCTATCTCTTGGTGGGGGCTGGGAGATTGCTCCCTGCCCCTGGAGGGCTGCATGCTGTTGGGGTGGGCTCCGTCACCAGTCTTGGCATGGACATTGTCCCCCTGCCCCAGCAGCAGGGAGCCCTTGGCCCTGGCTCTCCAAATGGGGGCAGGAGACTTGGAAAGAGCTGCAGGGGAGGGGCAGGTCCCAGCCCCTGCCCCGATCCGCCACTGGGGCTGCTAGCAGGGAGCCTTTGTTCTGGGCGGGGATTTCAAGCAGCTCTTTCCAAGACCCGCGCCTCAGTTGCCTGATTGGGGCACAGGGCTGGGACCTTCCCCTGGCCGGGACAGTTCCCAGCCCCGCTTCATGATTTCAGGGCAGGGGCTGGGGAGCCTGTTCCCTGCCAAGCTCCATGACCATGGAGCTGGGAAAGGAGCAGGCTCTCCAGCCAGTTACCCACTCTGCGATCATGGAGCTATAGCTGGGAACAATCTCCCCAGTCCTTGCTCTATGATCATGATCAGGGAGCAGGGGCTGGACGCTCCCTGCTGCTGGGGCATGGGGACATTGTCTCCACCCAGACTGTGGTGCCCCAGCAGCAGGCAGCTTCTGGGTGCAGAGAGCAAATCTCCCAGAAGCTGACCAGGAGCAGGTTTGCTCCCAGTCAGCTGTCTACATGTGCCATGTGGTGCAGTAAGTAATGGTGGGTAAATTTGCTACTTTTCTATACAGGTAGCTAATTTCCTCGCAATTAAAGCAAATTACTGTGCAGTAAGTATCTGCTCATGTAGACGGTAATGCTTACTGAACAATAATTTGCCCTAGTCTTGAGTAAAGCATCTCATGTAGATGCTTCCACTGTGTTTTAACAACATGGTAGCTGTAATGAAATAAGCATGGGATGCCTTAATGCTAGAGACTTGGTTGTGCCTCTTTCCAGTGTGACCTCAGGCCAACTAGACCTCTTTCTGACTATTTCTTCCCCTTCAAAATGAGCTCTCAGTTGAGGTATTTGTTTAATCCGTAAAATGATTTAAATGCATTATATGTCCAGCATGTTTGTATGCAAGATGCAAAGAAGAGCAGCATCTATTCATTCACAGTGCTGATTCTATTTTTCTATACTCTATCTAGATCTACTGCAAGAGTTCCCAGGTGTGCGCATCTGAAGCATTACAGCCATCACTGCAACAGATAAAGATGCAAACATGGCCCTATTGCTTTTCCACATCTCTGCCAGAATTGAGATCTTAGCAGAAGTTTAGCCTGCCTGCTCTCATTTCAAGTTCTTCATTCAGCTCCCTGAAGCCCACAGCGATATTGAATGCCGCTGTCTTGCATGAAAAGCACTAGCCACTTATTACCACTGGTAACTGCATTAAAAGAGACTGTAAAGGAGAGAACAAGCGAGTTTCACAAAGGAGGAACATGAAAAGCAAGAACGTCTGTGACAGGCATTTTGGATCAATTGGCATTTGTAAAAGTAGAATGCAAAAACACAACAACCCCAAAACCAAAAAAAACCCCAAGAAATTCCCAAGCAATCCAGCTTCTTAAAATAGTCTCCAGTGAACAGCAAGCACAATGTGGGTACCCTGTATGAAATATATTCAGGGTGTTACTAATCACTTAGTATTACAGGGGTGTAGGTTGTAGCTGTGTTGGGCTCAGGACATAGGCAGACAAGGTGCTTTGGGTGACTCTGATACTAATCAGTATTAACATTTGTAGTCGAAAAAAAATCTAGAGGGATGTCAAAAGTGTCACTTGAGGATGAGCCACTCAGCTGAGTGTGAACAGACACAATGAATAAATTTTTTGAATGAAATGAATTCTACATTTTGTTAACACAACACCCTTCTGTAAATGGGCTAACAACTCATTAAAAAAAATCCGCAAGAGCTTGTACTACTGTGAGGGAGTGGGGCCTAGGAGCGGCCGTGAACTCCCTAGCGCCCCCTACCGTCACGTTAGGGTGGACTAGGCACCCTCGAATCCTCGCCCGCCACGACTTTGCTGTTTAATAGGTTAAATGGGAGGCTGCCTTTGTTCCCCTAGTGAACAGTATGTGTGTTCTGGCCCCTACTCCAGATGGGGCGCCTCTGTGCGCCCCTCCCTTAAGGGGTATGCATGCCTCCAAACCTCCCCTTTAGCACGCCCCAAGCCTTGCAGCTGTTTCGTGGGACGTTGTACAGTCCCCTGCCCCTCAGGTGCTCTCTGCCTGGCACCCTGGGCTCATCACCCGCCTGGCGCCCCCTGGGCCGGGCTCCTACCCACCGGCCTGTTACCGGCGCCCCGGGCCTGTCTCTCCGCTGTCCGGCTCCTACTGGCGCCCCTGGGCCTGGCGCGTCACCACCACCCTAGCTCCTACTATTCACTCCAATGTCCTGCTACTGGTAAATATCGAGTTGGGCTCAGGCGGCCGGAGCCTTACCTGGCCTCCCCGACCCTACTGGGTCTTTATCAAAGAAAGCTCGCCCCACTCTGGGGCCTGCGCCGCGCCTCTCGCGCCCGCCGCCCCACTCTGGGGCCTGCGCCGCGCCTCTCGCGCCCGCCGCCCCACTCTGGGGCCTGCGCCGCGCCTCTCGCGCCTGCCGCCCCACTCTGGGGCCTGCGCCGCGCCTCTCGCGGCTGGAGCTACAACCCCCACTCAGCAAGCGCCCTCCTGGCACTCCTTATGCTGTGCCCGCTGTGGCACTGTGCCCCTAATGGGCACTGGGAACCCCCAAGCTGCTGGGGAATCCCTGTGAGGCCTCCTCACTCCCCTACAGCCTCACCCTGTCCTCCGGTGCAAACTGTAACCAAACTTAAGCCACCTGGCCACAACGTAAACAACAGAGCCTCCTGCTCATAACACAAACACCAAGCCCCCACCAGGGCTCTCAATCCTACCTCCCTTCAGGGTGTTCTTGTTCCCAGCATCATCACAGCCAGTCAGCGTGGTGAGGCTGCAACCACCCACCCAGGCTGCTCAGCTCCACCACAGAGCCCCTACTCCTACAGCTGCCAGAAGGGAACTGCTTCTGGACCCAGGCCTCAGTTGTTATAAAGGGCCTGGCCCTGCCCCCTTCCAGTCACCTGACTGGCTGGTTGGCCTGGCAACCCACAGCTGCCCTGCCCTGATGATTGGCAGCTCTGACAACCCTCACCTGAGCTGTCCTGGTGACTGGCAGCTCACCTCTTCTTCATCTCAGGCACGGAGCACCCCAGTGCCTCTGTGACAACTACAAAAACAAACCACATTATTGGTACTTGTCTTCCCCATCTCTGCCATGTGATTCAGTCAGTGCAGATAACTTTCCCATTAACCACATCCAGTGAGTACATAGGCAGTTTGCACCCTTTGTTAGTAACCCCTTGGGCATTATTCGGACGCAGATTATCCCCTTCCCCTGGCAAATCTGCTCACAAAAGCTGGCAGCGAAGCATTGTGAGAGCAGTGGAGTAGGAGATGGATGTCGTTCTCCATTCTAATCATCAAGGTTTCCTACTTAGAAAAAGGCAGAACTCAAGGCTTAAGGTGGAGGAATGACCTAAAAATTCAAATACATTTATTTCATCATCATCATCATAAAAAAGAAGATATCAAAATAGTCTGATGAAGTTTATTTTCCATACTGGCATTAATTATATTACTCACTTTTTCATAGTTCGTAGGGTCGGAAGGGACCCGAGCAGATCTTCGAGTCTGACCCCCTGCCATGGCAGGAAAGAGTACTGGGGTCAAACAACCCCAGCAAGGTGCTCATCCAGCCTCTTCTTAAAGACCCCCAGGGTAGGAGCCTGCACCACTTCTCTTGGAAGTTGGTTCCAGACCCTAGCTGCCCTGACCGTGAAGTAGCGCTTCCTGATAGCTAACCTAAACCTACCCTCTGCCAGCTTGTGACCGTTGTTCCTGGTCACTCCTGGCGGTGCTTGGGGGAACAGTGACTCCCCCAATGTCTGCTGGTCCCCACTGACTAGTTTGTAACAGGCCACTAGATCCCCGCTCAGCCTTCTCTTGTGGAGGCTGAACAGGTTCAGGTCCCATAGCCTCTCCTCGCAGGGCCTGCCCTGCTGTCCCCGATCATGCGAGTGGCCTCCTCTGGACCCTCTCCATGTTGTCCACATCCCTCCTGAAGAACGGCGCCCAGAACTGGATGCAGTACTCCAGCTGCGGCCTGACCAGTGCCGCATAGAGGGCGGGGATCACCTCCTTGGACCTGCTTGTTTTTGTTCTTGGTCAATCAAATCCTGCATCAACTGTTCCAACATTTTGCCCAGGATCAATGCGAGCTGACAAACCCATCATTACCTGGGGCATTTTTCATTTTCTCATTTAAATATTAGCTTGCCTCCAATCATTTGTAGCTTCCTCATGGTTCTCAAAATGATTGAAAATCAATATTAGCTGCCTAGAGATTGCAGCCCTTTCCTCCTTTCTCCCAGTCTCTTCCCTGCCATCTCCTTGCCGACCAGCCTACAATGTTCTCCCCGATTCCACCCCCACTCAAACATGCTATGCAGCTTTCTCCCCCTCCACCCTCTTTTCCCTGACAATCCCTGTAACAAAGATTAAATCCCTTAAGTCTCAATGCAGTTAAAAGCATGGGCTGTTATTTAAGCAAAAATAAACCAAATGGCTGATGTGTGTAGGCTGTCCTCCCAGACACTCCCATACTCTTCTCATCCTACACTTCTCTCTTGCTAGTTCTGGGCACACAAAAGTTACTGTAAGGTAATCTAGGGCATGAATTTACAGAGCTCTCAGCTACTCTGCAGTAACTTCTGCAAATCTACACTTGCTAACTGCAAGGTAGCCTACTCCATTTGCACTTGAGGGGCAAGATGTCTCACATTTAAAGTGATGTAAGAGATTATACATGGCCACTTACTACAGTATAGCTGGTAGGCTGAAAATTCATGCTTCAACTTATTGCATGGCAAGTTGATTGTATGGCCATAACCTCTCTATCTTGCCTTGCTTGTGAAGTCCTCAAGGCAGAAACAGTAACCTGACCCTTTATCACCCCAGTATCCAAGAGCTCCATGCATATCCACGAATCATCCTTAGTGAAGCAGGGAAGTAAATTTCCATGTTTTACAGGATAGCAACTAAGATGCAGAGACCATCTACATTGCAATTCCTGGTACTGTACTGAAGCAACGGCGGGTGCATCTACACAAGACGTTTACCGTGGAGTTGCCCATTTAGTTCTGCAGTAAACATCTCAGCGTCTACCCACGTAGCCCTATCAGGCTGCAGCAAACTAATAAACTCCGTAGCAGGTTAGTACTTGTAAATACAAGTACTATCTTGCTGTGGAGTTTTTTTGTGCACAGCAGCTCACATGTAGATGCTGGCAGGGCTGGCTAGGGCATGAGGGTGCATCAGTGCAGGGGGAGCCTGCCAGCTAGCCCCACCCTGGAGCACTCCTGTGCCCCAACCAGCCCCTCCATAGTACATTGAGCTGAGGTAGAGCAGTCCTGGGCTGGCAGGCTGATCCCCTGGGTCCCTTGCCAGCTGGGGCTGGTCTCACACGAGCCAACATGCTGCAGTTGTGGGCATAGTTTACAGGTAAACATGACGCCCAGGAGCATGATAAGTGCCGGAGTTTATTGTATTGCATTAATATGCACATGGAGATGCACCCGCCGATACTTAACAGTGCAGCCACCTTAGCTTGGTGCTGAGGGACAGAGCACACTGTTACTGCCCTGGATTGATATAGACATACCAACAGATGTTAAATGACACGGAGGGAGGCCAGGAAGAGTATGTCAGGTTGGACAAGTTCTGACCATCTCTAAAACTGGAGGCACAGTTCTGAATAATGGTAAGCGGACAGCTGTGAAGGAGGCAGTATCCCTAGGCAAACTAAATATGAATTTTCAAGCTGCACTTTACTGGAAATGTTTAAATTTAGTTCTTGAAAAGCCTGCCAGGCCTTCCACACATTTAACTCTGTGTTTACGTGAATGAAAGAGGTGTACGTGTATGCACTGGAGTGTGAAAGCATGATAGGGGTGACCCGGGAGGAAATATTTTTAGAAATACTTGGCACTGGCTGCAATCCGAAGAAGCCTGGAGAAACGTAAGAAAAGATGCACTGAGAGCTTGAAGAATACTAGGAACAGGAGAGAGAAATGAAGGGGGAGAGAGATGCTTATTGCTTTATTATTATTTTATGAGGAGGTTTTTGGGCTTAGTAGCACCTGGCTTTTGTGATAAATTGGTGACTTCTCAAAATCCTACAACTTGCCCTACTAACTCCACTGTCGCCGTGGTCACTCTGCCTCCCTCTGAAAGAGCCCAAGCTTTTTCCTTGTATACTGTCTACTGTATTCCCCCATCTCTGAAGAAAAAAAAAAGGCAATTCTGCTCCTCTTTACAAAATACCCCCATGCCTATTTTTGTGGCCTGTCCCTTCAGCTAGGCTCATAAACCCACCTCCAGCAATGGAAAATTATTTTCTCCATGGTTGACTTCAGCCACAGCCAGCCAACAATCATAGAAATCAAGGGCTGGCAGAGACCTCAAAAGACTGAGTCCAACCCCCCCTGCTCTAGACAGAAATACTGCTGAGATCAAATGACCCCAGCAAGGTGTTTGTCCAGACTCCTCTTGAAGACTTCCAAGGTTGGGAAATATTCTATTTCCTTGGGAAGTCTATCCCAGATTCTTCCTTACATTCAACCTGAAATGATCTTCTGAACAGTTTAATCCCATAGCATCTTTTTATTCCCACTGTGCATTTGCTCTAAAAATCCAAAGGTGGTTTTTGGGGGAAACTTTTTCCTACTTCATCTGTCAACCCCCACTTCTGGGCAAGAATAAAGTGGCAATGTTCACCCAAGCAAAGAACTATCACCTCTTGATGACAACTGAAAAAAACTTTTGCAACACAGCATAGCTTTTGCAAACGTACTGAGTAATCTGACAAATGAACCCCTGGGTCAGTGCAAACTAGCATTAGCAAGGTAACCAAACACCATTTAATAAGTTATAATTTATTCTTGCCCAGTGTTGAGACTCTAATAACCAGTAACTTACTCTAAACAGAACTAGCCCATGTTTGAATTTGCTGTATAAACTCAGTCATCTCCTTCATGTTGGAAAAGAGTCAAGCAGGACACAGGAGTTAATTGACAGAGTAGTTTTCATGTAAAAGGAAATGGATACAAGAGAATGGGAACAGAGGTTGGCAGAAGTTAAATTGGCTTTGATTGGGCTGTAATTTAAATAAGCATTCACTTTACTGAAAGTATGTGAAGCCAACAAAAAGGAAAATTAACAGCTTAATAGGTTTTGATATCTGCCAATTATCCTTGATGCTGGATTTGCCAGCACTTGAAACATGAATTCATTTGTGAGAAATATGGGTCAGGATACTCCATGTGCATTCATGTGCTGCAGTGAGAGGCAGAGACGGGACATGGAACGTGGGACTGAAGGGAGAGGCAATACAACTGTTAGAAGGTTTGCTCTCGATGGGTATAAAAAATGTTGCCTGTCTCCATTAGGTAAAATGCTGCCCCCACACTCCTCCAAAAGCCAAGCACAACCATCTTCCAGGTGCTGACGGGCACAAATGTGATCCTACACATGAGAATCAATCAAACTTGCATTTACCATGATAGTTGAAGCTCTAACAAGGTTAAGAGCCATACTGAGGCTCATATACCTCTCCCTCTTTTCACCCTCTCTTGGACTTCAAATCCCTCTCAAAACTCACTTCTCCCAGGCAACCAGTGATTTCACACAGTAGGAGGGGCAATGTGTATGGGGTTCACATGGGTGAATGTGCACCCCTTGCAAAAAGGCGCTGCCAACACTGTCAGCGGTGCCTGTGGTGAGTCTGCGACTCCCGCGGGCTGCCACTGGCGGCTGCGAGTGGTCGCCAACCGTTGGTTGGCGCTTACCCCCCGCCGCCAACAGCGCCAGTGGCATCTGCAGGAGCTGCCCTGCTTACCGCTGCAGCCGTGCCCCCCCAGCTGCCAGGTGCACATGCCATTCATACATGCTCGTTACCAACTGAATCCCAAACCTTTGGAAAAAGCAGCATATAGTGGCCTAATAATTTACCTAAAACTCTTACCATCTTTGCCCTTGACCTCCTCTACTTCTCTGCCCCCTCCTGTGTTGCTACTGGTGGAAGGTCACAGCCTCTTTTACCTTTAAAAGCTGAAGAACTCTTCTGCCACTAGCTATCAGGTGCTTTATTCATCTTGGCTGCCTGAGCCAAGTATTATAAACGCAGTATCAGGTTGTTGGTTGTAGAACATCGTCTGCATAATGCATATATAAGAACAAATTTTTTATTTATTTATTTTTTCCTTCTTCTCCAAAAAGGTTATAAGATCCTCTCATAAATTGCTTCTTTAGGTTAGGTCAGAGCATTCATCACAATATTGATGAATCGGACAAAAGTCAATTACACACATCAGGTGAACATAATAAAAAAACTCCTCACTGGAAATAATGGATCTATGAAGAAATAATGAACCTTGTACTTCACCACTGCCCTGAAGCTCACTGAGTATTTACTGCAGAGGGAGTATGAAATGTTTCCATTCCTCTTGGTGTCCAAAGGCCCCAGCCCCATTCCCAAGAAGAGCCCTTTATCCAGAGAGGGCCATTCTCTTTTAATCAGATCCTGTGCTCTTTTGTCTTCCCTTCATCCATCCAACCATCCACTGTTCTTCCCTTCTAAGATGCCAGTGTCCCCTTTTGTGCTACATCCACTTTGCCCTTCCTTAAAACCCTGAAAATCCACCATCATGGGCCAACTTAGGGCTTTTTCCTTTAACTAACCTTGAAGACCCCTATGGCACTGGGCCTGTAACCTTCTCCGTGGCTCACAGCCTGCAAGCAGCCTCTTCCTACAGAGCAAAAGGCAGGTGCTACCTGGACCTCAGCACTGTGCTCTTATTCCAGCACTGATTCCTTTTTTCCTCAGTACTTACCAGTCACAACAAAATTGATTAATTTTTCTACCTAGAACATTCATAAACCCTCTCTGAATATATGGCCAGGTTTTCATCCTGTTTGTTTTGACACTGCTTGAATGAATGCTGCATGAATGATGTATGATGCTTGAATGATGGTTTGTTTGTTTGTTTTCACTGCAGGAAAAAATAAAGAGTATGGAGACTATATTTAACATACAAAACATATTTATTGATATAGTTTTGAACTAGGAAAGAATTTAACTAAGGGATAATAGTCATCACAAAGCACACTTATCCAGGAAAAAGAAATACCACCTTATTGCTATAAATTACCACGTGAAGGGCAGGTCTATACTAGATGCATTGATGCACATTAGCTTAATTTAAGGCACACTAAAAATGGTGAAATTAGGCTAATCACGCCTAAATTTGATACCCATCAAATTTAGTTAAAGTGCATTAACACACCTGTAGACTAACTTGTGTCAGGTCTGCCCAGCCACTAGTGGCTGCAGGGACTTGTCACTAACATTGGTGCCAAATCCCTGCATGTGTAGACCCCTGCCAAAAATTGCTTAATGCACATTCAATTAAGTCGCACTTAAATGCACATGTAGATACCCATAAAATACCTTTTTTTTTTTTTTTTAAGCTTTTAAATTCTAAAAGTCTTTTCAGAATAGCTTGGTCTTCTCTTCCTCCCATCCTCACCCACTCAAACATCTATTCAATAAGCACTTGTTTAACACCTGAAGTTGGGACTAGAATTCAACTGGTTTTTTCAGATCTGTTGTAGTTTCTCCTCTCGACTAGAAATCATAGAGAACACACAGCTTCCTGCAATTGTTTCGCTATAGGCTATATGTAAATTGAAGGAAGATGTGTTCAATCATTCTGGGCTTGCTTTACCTTCAAAAGGTGTCAGACTTTCATCCTTGGATACTTCTAAGTAACATGGGATGTTTTCCTCCCCGACTCCTTTCCCAGCATTTCTCCATCCTGGATGCTCAGAAGTCAGGAGGGTGGACTTCAGTTGAGACTTCCCTCTGCTTTCACTCACACAGACACACACATGCAAACCCACCAAATGGGAACTGACAACCTGGTCGCAAAACAAGATGGGAGACAAAATAATTTGTGTTCCTATTTACTGCTCAAGGCTAAATGAGAGCAGCTTGTTTTGCTCACCAGCCTATCTTATAACATGGTCTGGCAGATGTAGATGATTTGGTTTTCAAACAAGAATAATTAATACAATTATAGATATTAGCAACCATGAAATAGATTTTACATGGCTTCTTCATTCTTCACCATCTAAACTGGGTATGTTGATGACATTCAGAGCATAATCTCTGCCACTTCCAACTGTAGACTGTTGAACAGTTTTAACTGCTTGGAAAAGTCAAATTCAGGTCAGTGCTCTGTCTAGCCTTTTTCTGAAACTGACCCATCTCCTTACATCACTATTTATTTTATTTCCTTATTGGTTGTATTTCCATTCACATTATAGCCTCCTCTACAGAAGAATTATTTGCAAAGCTAAGCAAAAGCTTCATAAACCAAAGTTTCAAGTCACTGCTGTCAAGACAGGAGCCTCAATTTGCCAGTTGTGGAGGGAAAGGCTTTCTGATTATACAATCCAAGTTGGACTAGATGCTGTCAAAACTTAAATATAATTTAGTGAAACAAAGGGTTAGTTACCATGATCACTACTATCACACTGCTGGGTTATATGAACATTTCAGCACCAGAGTCTGGGACTAAATATCCCAATACTATTTCTTTATCTCCAATTCCTACTGCAAATCAAGCTACCATCACTGTGACTTCACTGTAATTGTGCTCGATTCTCCCACTAGTTGGTTCCCAAAGTAGGTTGCAGTATAACACTAACATGTTGGGGTGGTTTTTAAAAATGCTGAGGACTTGCCACTCCCACCAACTTCAGTAGCCTTAGGGGGTGTTTGAGATTTCTGAAAGTCAGGCCAATCAATCTTTCCCCAAATTATGGCGAGTTGTCCTCCTGCCGTTCCTGTAGATGTCAGTGCAGATTTGAAAGGTTCCAAGATACATTTTGGAAAACTTCATGTCTGCCCAATACTTTCATACTCAGAGAAGCAATCACCCTACTTTAATCTGTGCCTGAACTCTCAAATATGCAAAGGTTGATATCTTTGCCAAGGCAACCCGTGCAATATCATACAATCCATTGCTTTAAGGCAACCTTGAGCATAAAAAGGTACTATACACAATCAATCAAATTCAAGTCCATATCACATGACAGAAGGCCACAGTGTACTGAAGGTCCTTTTATGAAGCATTAGGAAAGTGAAGAACCAGAGAAAATAAATACCTCATTGTATTTTACAAACTAGTCAGTAAAATATTTGATTTTGTTCAGAGCAACACAGAACTAAGAGGAATTCCCTGGTCATGCATCCCATGCACTAGCTATCACAAGCAATCATGTCATATAATCCTGTTCATCAATTTATAAAACTCCACGTTAAAAATCAGCTAGTTTTCATTTTTTCCTTAATCTCCTATTGGGAGGCTGGTTTAGAACCTCACTCCTGTAATGATTCAACACCTCCTTCTAATTTTCAGCCTAGAGTTATATTCTATATATTATATATACTCCTTTACTTTTGTGCTAACATTGTCTTTTCGTGTAAATACTGTACTGGAGTTTTGGCTACCTGTCTACCTCAGAAAGGACGGGCTTCACAATGGAGTTTTAGACATGAACAGCAATCCTACACCTTACATATTTTAAACATGCCATGCAATTAAAATGTATACATAATGAATATTTAATACCGCTTGGCATTCACCGTTTTATCTTCAGATCTCATTACACAATTTCATGTGAATAAATTAAAGCCAAGATGAAATGACAGAGTTAGACCAAAGACCAGAATGCAAAATACCTGATGGCCTTGGGCTGTAGCCACTGGAAAAACAATTCTCCATCTTAGATTTTTCTTCTGGTTGCTTGTTCTCATCTTCAGGAGTCAAAAAACAATTTCACCAATTTGTGCTTTTTATTATTATCATCATCATCTGCAACAGACTGGGGAGAAAAAAAAAAAAAAATCAGCCGCCAGAAGTGAAGAGATTTGCATGATGTCAATAAGCAAACCAGCAGCAGTTCAGACCTGAATCAAGCCTCCCAAGCCCCTAATTAATGTTACATGCACTAGGATCAGGGCTTTAATTTCTTACCCCGAACTGTTGAGGACAACAATGCTCACAAAAAGTTGCTACAGTAAACTTTAAGAGAACCTGGAAGGTAGTAAAGCACTAGGCTAAATGGTATTAACAAGACAATCCAGCACAATTTATTGACTGCAATAAAATTTATTGGACGTAACATTGAGCAGCAGTTTGGATGCCAAAAGGATGCCCGATTTGATGACCACAGGTCCCCTCTCTCTCTCTGCAGGCTACGCCAGCCATCTCCGTCTATCTCCATTTGCTGCAAAAAGATAAAACTCACCTTTGGTTACACAGAGAGGCAACAATCTGCTTCATGCCAAGAAAGAACCAAGCACCATGTGGAGAATGCAACTGAGGGAAGAGTTCATCTGTTAAAATAAGTGGGTAATGGGAAATCAGCACACAGTTGGGCAGTGGATGAAAGGCCTTTGGTGTGTATCTAGCTATTGTTTATTAAGAAGTGTAACTAGCTGTTGGGGAGAGTGCAGCTAGACTGCTAACAATCCCTTGCACACTCCTGAATCAATGAGGAGCAAAAAAATCCACAGCTCTTGGAGGATGTTTAGCATCTGTGAATTATCTCCTCTGGTACTTGGAGTATGAACTCATTACCTAAAACCGTGTTTGTCTGTAAAATCAGTTGCTGGAAGTAGTGTCCGGCTGTATTTGTATTCAGCAATAATACCATGGAACCAAAAGGGAAAGAAACAGAACTGGAAAGAGAAGGAGCAGAGCCAATGGAGGAGAATGGAGATACAGCTACTGTGTTTTAGATGCTTTCTCTACTTGTACAAACTACATGTCACTGCATGAAGTTCAATCTTCACATCTAGACCAGGGGTTTCTCCCCAGAGCAAAAAAATTGTAATCCCACTGGTAGCTCTGATGCATAAAGCGGTTCGTTTCTCTGGAGGCCACAAAAATCACAGACACACGCTCATTAGATGGCACAAAAGGTGTATTTGCAAATAGGGTCAGAGCAGAGTCAAGAACTCAGATTACTCCAAACCAACAAAGGAATTTTGCAGGCTGTATTTATCTTTTTCCTCCTGGGCACGTATGCAGAAACAGGAACTCTTACAGCTCACTTCCGTTTCATACAAGCATACATGTGGTTACATCACTACATACATCACATGTATAGTATAATTAACTACTTAAGTATGCAGGGTGGAGAGGTAAATATGCATCAGCTAATTAAGCATGATCAGAAACTGCAGCAGGTCACCAAGAGTTCAAACCCGCCCCCCTTTTCAAGGACACAGTCAGTTGAATTCCAGCTTCTGTAATCTGTATGAGAAAGGCTAGGGAGAAGCTGGGGGAGAGTCTGCGATTTAGCATAAGAAAAGCTGTGGCAAGGCTGGGAAAGGAAAAAAAAGTCCTTGGCAGTGTTTCTTTCTTATCGGGTGCAAGATGCAAGCTGTGCATTTCTAATAATACTCCATTTCTAACAATATTCCATTTCTAACAGCTCTACAAAGCCAAATCTCCAAAATACAGCCGAGCACAAGCAAGGCAAACACACAAGCCCACGCTTCCATTATGCCAGCACTCCCACACCCATCTCTGTGCCCTTAAAGTAGATCCAGGCCAGTAACCTCTGCCTTCTCTCCAGGAATGCTTTCTCCAAGCTCTCTTCTTTCCTGCAGCTTACAGATTACAGCCAGGTGTGCAATACCAATCTACACTGCAGCACAATATCCCTCAAGGTACCACACTCCTTGTGCTCACATCCCCGCCCTCTTCTCCTGCCTTTCCCCATCCACTCCTGATTTTTATTTCACTGCATGGCATGAGACATTTTGGGGGCAGAGGCTGCATTCATATTTTTGCAGCTCCCCAAAGACCCAGTTCAAGCTGGAGCCACCAGGTGCTAGGGGCTGTACAAAACAGGAGGCGAGACCCTGGGCTGAAGGATTTACAGTCTAATAAAATTAGACACACATAGGACAGCGACAAGCAATCTCAGCTCTTCAGCCACGTGGCACATAGGTGGCTACTGACTATACTGCCCCCTCAAAACGGAGAAGCAAGCAAGGGCAGGGCATGGTGCGTGAACCGGTTGCGCCTCAGCCATGTGCTTGGAACCTGCCTGGGGCAGGAAGAGGTTGTGAGGGCATCAGCCTCCAGAAGATGCCACAAGTGCCACCTGCACCAGGTGCTTGCTGTTCCCACAAATGCCAAAGCCAGGCCTGGGCTCTGAAGTCTCTGGGTCACCACTCTTCCATCATCCTCCGGGACTTCTCTCCAGCAAGATACACATACTCGTACATGCATGCTCTCTCACTCTCCACCGGCAAGATGCACACTGTTCTTCTTTTCTCAAGCAAGATACTGGAAAAAAAAAAAGACATGTATAGACACACAATTTTTTCTAACAAGAGACGCACACACTCTTCTCCAGCCAGAGATACACACACTGACTCTTCTCCAGTAGAATCCACATATAGTGACTCTTGTCCAGTAAGTCACACACAAGCACACACAGACGCACACTGCTGCTCTGTAGGATGACCACTTTTTCAAAATGCAAAAGCAGGCCACTTGAGGCCAGCAGCCAGGCGGGGGGATTGTATATGTAGCCCAGATGCCCACCCCGAGCCTTCAAGGGGGAGTGCACCCACCCTCCTACTCTGACAGCACACTGCATTTTGTGCATGGATGATACAATAATTGCTCACAACACACAAACCCATTAAGAACAAATGACTACAACCAAGTTACAATACAGCCCCTTCTCTTTCGTTTTGGGTATTTTCTAACACAATAAATATGAGCTTAGTACATGGATTAAAAAAGCTGTAATGACACCATTTATACTAACTACCATCTAGAGCAGTGGTATCCAAACTTTTTCTATCATGCACCCCATCAGTAAAAAATTTGAGCACGCACCCCCAATATATGTATATTTATATAAATACAAATAGAAGTGCCAATATTTTCTTCCTGCACTCCAATGGATCGTCTTGCGAATCCCCTGGGGTGCACGCACCCCACTTTGGAGACCACTGGTCTAGAGAACGAGGGGGTCAAGTAGGAAAGAGCTTTTATTAAGGTGTGATGTTACCGTGAGAGTATGCAAGCCCTATTGTAACCCCAGGTCAGCCAGCCATTGTCCATCTCCCAATCCCTGCTTCGTTACGAACAAGGTAGAGACAATGCTCACTTACCTCTCAGTCATACTATAGATAATATTTAATAGTTTAGAGTCATTAAATGCTGGAAGTGCTAATATTAACAACTAAGTTGAGCTTTGACAGCAACCAAGATGTTTACCTTAGCAACATGTCAAGCAGCCCTGGGAAACTTTTAAACAAGGGTTCTCCATCTTTCTGTAACCTAAAAATCACACATTCAGCCCTTCAGTAACGGATACTGCCCAGATATGCCTGAGAATCCTGTCCAGTCCTCTCCTTAAGGCATTCACCGCGTTGCAGCACAGTGTCTTATAAAGCAGTAGCTTCTGGTTCTGGAAAGGATTTTTGCAAACAAAGCCAGTACATCTCAGTCTCAAAAACAAACCATGGCACCACAAAAATGCTAGTAACCCTCTTGTGACACACAAAAAGCCACCTTTATTATTGCAAAACGCTGCTCTGAACAACTACCCAGCACCCAGATTTTGCCCATGTGAACAAAAAGGTTCTCGCAAGAAGTACTTACTGAATGGATCCTGCTTGCACCATGTTTCTCAAATAGCATTAATGAAATACAAGGTGGGGCTGCTCGGACACATCTGCCCAGGTCCCAGGGAAATCTTTCAGAGGCCTTGTGTTTCTGGGCTGGGCCTGACCCTATCAATCTCTGCGAGGCTGAAGACAAAAGCAAAAGGTTGCCATTCCCCACCTGCACCCCCATACAGATATACACCCACTCATGCTGTTCCAATAGCAAAAGACACACACAAAGCCTGGATTGCATTCCGATTCAGAAGCAGGAAAATGCTTGGGCTGAGAAATGCAAAGACTTGAACAGGTTATGGGATGGCTGATGTCTGGCTCTCAGCCATCACTGAGAAACTGCTCAGCCCCAATCTAGAGTAAGACAACTGAAGGCTTCAAACCGTTCCACACACAAATGCTGTTTGCTCCTGCATCTGCTCCAAGCATCATAACAATGAATCAGGACAAGGGAAGAGCCGCTGATGTGTTTTTAATTACCCAGAGACAAAGGATGATATATCTGGGCTTTTGCTCAGTAATGTTTGAATCTGTGCCTAAAGCAATAAATTAACAAATAGCAGCAGCAGCAGCAGCAACACAGTCTTTGGCACAAACTGCTTAGAGTTCATCCAGTTTAATGAAAACCTCTGGAACAGGACTCTCCGTTTTATGGATAATATCCACTCTGTTATGATCGCTTTTGGCAGATAGTACCGGGTGACAGTCATTGGCTAGTTGCCATGTAATTAATAAGGAAGACCAGTATTTCAAAGGGAATTAAACTCTTCCTTTATGAAAGACTAATGACAGTAAAAAGACAACTGCAACAAAACTTGGGTTCTCCAAATACAGGTCTTACAATGCACCCTGCAAACCTGTGTTCCACATCTTGGTGACTGTAAAGCTAAGACGAGTCATTTATTTCAAGGGAGTGGAAGGAAGCAAAAGACTTCCATTAACTAACAACTATGAAACTTAAGTATTATGCAGAGGATGGGCCCACCAAGGGTTAGGCTTCTGCAGTATCAAGTTTTGGCAAACGTATTGCTTTGCTAAACCTGCCTACAAAATCATTGAAGTGAATAACGTGTGTAGAAATTCATGACACGTGCAAGAAGCAGCATTTATCTTTAAATGGATTGACAGTGCCAGGAGACAAGAGCCTTTTTGCATGAGCCAGAAGAAATCCTAAAGTGGCCTGGCAACCCTCCCACCCTTGAACCAGTTGCCGCCGAGAAGCTAAGCAGAGCCTGGTACTCAAGGTTTGCCAGGGAATCCAAGTGCCGAGGGATCTGGGGCTGGCGATACCATGTATGGAGCTCTTTTCTTCAAGTCAGCATTGAACCAATGCTCTATGAGGAAAGAGCAATTTCTAACAAGTTTGGCGCTCCTTCCTCACGTTGCATTTTGTTAGCTTAGCTTTGCCTGCTTGCAAAAGGAAACTTTTTCCAACTTACCCAAGTTGTTCAGACTTTGCTTTAGGCTCTGGTGGTGGTTTCGTCCTGTTGCCTGGCAACAGCAATTGGCCCTGCTCTCATCTGCTAGAGGAGTTCTTCCCAGATGTAGCAATATTTGAACTAATGAGTATAACATAGATTGCATTCACTGTTCTTCCACCTGACAAACAGCCATTCTGGTGGATCTTCTTCCCCAAGACCCATTTGTCTGATGTCTGCTGGGAAAAGAAAAGTACATTCGCTGGCTCCCTAAAAAGTTTATTAAATTAACTGCTATACTCATGCCTTTGGTAACCCTTTGTAGGACTGTCTCCTCTGTTAATTGCAGGGCCACTGGAGGAGAGTTGTTCTGCTTCCCCACTTGCCCTGCCACCGTGGAAGATGCAGAGGAGAACTGTATATGCTGGCTGACTGTACGCAGTTAGGGTTGTCAACTCTGTTTGAACCAATTCCGCAGTGCCAACGTGCCTATGTGCTTGCGTGTATCAGTTACGAGTTATGGTATGTGGATTTTGTCGGGAAGGCAAATGCACATCTCTATTACATAGAAAAAAACCCCACCGGACTACTGTATAAATCAGATTCAACATTTATTATTTATTTTAATGGATCCCTTAGGGTTTATTTTCCGAGCAACTCTCGGCAGTGTACTGGAGATTTAGATCCAATTCCTGGAGATGCCAAGGCAATCCTGGAAGGTTGGCAACTCTAACTCCAAAGGAGGTTTGAATGCCCTGGATTTCCCTGGGCAGAGATGAGGGAGATGAAGAAAGCCAGGAGAGGAATTAAAGAGTAAGATGGTCCAAGTAAGCAAGAAACCAAGCTGAGAGCCAACTACTTTCAACCAAGCAAAACTTCCTGCAGCTGGGCAGGAAGGCAAAATACTCTTCTTCAACAAAGGTTTTGAAGTACCCTCTGATTCCCAAGGCCAGGAGAAACTAAGTCAGTTCATAGCTGGACTGGGAGAGACCACATACTGTTGTGTGCCAGCATTTCAATAGGACATGCAGTTAAATTTGTGTCACACTGGAAATACGTTCTTTTGCCTGCATTCACCTGGTGCACTGGGCTCCACTAAAGTAGTAAATTTAAGCCATTACTCTGTTTTCCCAAATTGCTGAGACTATTGTAAGCAATGGGATGAAAAATTTAAGTTATTAAAAAATAGGACTTGATGATCATGGCCCTTAGGGTAAACAAGCTGAAAAAAGAGGGGAAGGACAAAAGGCAATTAGATCACAAACTGAGGATAAGAGGGGACCAGTGGTTCACTGCAGCACAAATAGATTGGGTAATAAATCAAACAATTGGACCAGGGTAACAAAAATAGTAGGAGCAGGGCAGCCTGAAGGCATGCATAAAATCAACAGTAATGAAACTATATATAAAAAAAAAAAACTGGAAGAGGAGCCTACAGAGAAAATTAAAATAGAAGTTCATGGGTAGGGTAAAAGTTAAACAGTGCAGATGAAGCACGTAACTCAGTAGCTGTGTTAGAGGTGAAGACATTGGCTTACAGGCAGAGCCTAATAGTTTCCCATATAAAACACATTCTTTTAGCAGCAAAAGCAAGCTAATGAGAGATAGAGGCAGCAAGATCAATGCTTCATTCCTCAGTTCTTATTCTAGGTTGCAGAGGACATGAGCAACAAGCACCTTTTAGAGACAGTAACTTAAAAAAGAAATGAGGGTTCCCACCCCCCACCCCCAACAGTCATGTCATCTCCATGATGCTCTCAGGATTCCCGGCATCTAAGCAATGGGGGCAGCATGGCACAGAAAACGTTGCTCCCCTGTACTACTGCTCCCAAGCACATGATTAATGCAGTTAAACCATCCAAGCTGTGTTTGTTATCAGCAGCCATCCATTTATTCTGAATCCAGAATCTGGCTATTTGAAGTACCCTTCGGTACCGCTATCCACAAAAAATATTTCTATGAGATTACCTGTCTTACATGTGTTTAGAAGTTTCATTTCTCAGGGTATGGGCAAATGAACCCATTATACAGAGTTAAGGGGAGGACAAAGACAAGTTACCCTGGGGCAGTTCAGCTTTCCCTTACTCTAGCATAGCAGAAGACATATGAAGTCATCACAGAAGAGCTGATGCATGGCAACTCCCTACCACCCTTTTTACCTTACTATATAATCAGTCCATCTGGCTGTATCCTCTGGTTGTAGTCATGTTGGTGCAATTGTGCTGGTTCAGGGAACATGCAGGAAATAGGATTTGTTTTTTGATATCTTTTTCCTAAAATAAAGTACATAGTTGAGAGAGATGGTAGATGAGATTTTGGGCACAAAAATGCCCTTCCTCTGGTCTTAAGCAGAAAGAGATACAGCCCAAGCTAAATATAAAAGTTAGGCCAATTACCTTTAAGTTCCCTATGTAAATGAAGCTGGCTACTTTGCAGAAGGATTTGCCACTGTCCAGATGTATCTGGGGATGGGAGAGACACTACAAAAACCCCAGACTGCAGGTAAATAAATTCTCATGTAGCCAGCCACAATTTTAGCATGTAAAAAGCACTTAGCAGTTTTTAAAAAGGACTGACAAATAACAGTGTTAAAAAAAAAAAAAAACACCAGCAAAAGGGACAATTTGATTTCTCTGCTGTAACTGCAATGATGGTTATTGAATTGCAAAGGCATGAATTAGACACAACTTCACTGAAAGAGTAACCCTGTATTTTTAAATAAATTCTGTGCTGTTTAAAAAGTTCCTGCCGGTCCTGCAAGCTGAAGTCATGTCTCCACAAAGCAGCTACAAGCCAAGACAATTTTCCCCTCAGTGCCCTTTCATCTTTGTTCATCACCTGTATTTCCAGACTTGAGTAATTTTTATCTGTAGCTGCACTTGGCTTTACAAGTCTAGGATACAGAGAGCAGTACAGCCTTTATGGCCCACCCTGAGACTGGCTTCTCTGATGTACTCCTGGAGATTGGGGCGTGTCAATAAAAGCTGCAAATAATTTGTTAAGTTGTGCAGAAGCAAGATAAATCCAGAACAGGAGTGGGAGCCCCCTAGGTTTTAAGCTGTTTTCACTGCAGCTTAGTTCTTGCTTCCTGGGTGATGAAGACATAGTTCATCAACCAGAAAGAAACAGCCATTCTGTTAATGCAAGAACTCAGACCTGTCAGCTATAGCCCTTGGGTCCTCATTATCTTTTACATCAATGCCAGTCAAAGCCCTCCTCAGCAAGGGACCTTTCTTCTAGGTCATATTTCATGCAAATCTGTTCTACCTCAAGAGCAGTGCTGACCATTTCCGTAATGATTTCACTTGCAGTCAATCGTCCTCTGACTAACTTCTGCCGCTTATTGACTTAGCAGTGACTTGTTACCTAAAGACGAGAAGTCCTGGCCGATTGATTCAAGAAGCTCATTTTTTGCCTTAAGCAAAGCTTGCACAAAACTGGAATACAACAGACTATGAACTAAATCTATGGCACATGTGCATTTTGGTGGATGAGGTTTATTTCCATATCCAGAAGTTCGTGAAGGCAGGAGACACGTGTGTGCAAACAGTGATAATGTTGCCAATCCTTTCTTCATTTATCATGGCACTGCACAAAAACAATTTCTCTCAGGCTCTTCACTTCTTGCTGACTGGACGATGGAAACACAAATAAGATTGTTTAAAATTCTGCTCTCCAAAAGCACAGCTGTTTGAATCCAGGCCACACCGTCTTAGCCAGAAGGAGATAGATTTTTTTCAGTGCTTGAAAAATACAGTTAACAATAATGTGTTCCCATATTACATAACATTTCCTGAACTGAAGTTTTTTGCATCACAACTTACTATAAACCTCCTCTATCCTTATTCCATTTTATGTTGGTGGCAAAGGGCAAGACAGCAAGTTTAAGCATCCCATCTCCATCCTTAAACAGTTTGTGTGGCTCAGCCTACTCTGAACCTCTGGCAGTTCACTTCCCTCAATCTCCCCGCATCTTTTCTACTTGTCTTACTGCCTCAATTCATCATGTCGTCTGCTTTATATCTGCCTCCCCAGCACGCATCTCCATCTAGGAAAAAGCCCCACATTTTTCAGCTGTCCCAGTGAACATGCTGAAGAACAAATTGAAAAAAAAAAAAATGTTTCTACAACAGTGCTCTCACTTTCTTGCTCAATAGTCTCATCAGTTTATTTAGATGGAAAACTTCCTCTGCATCAAACTCCATTCCCCCGCCCCCACAGTGCTGGGCTCACTGTTTGCACTTTATAGTTTGCTGGTTAGTTTGCCCGAGTGCCACTGTCCTCTACTGCAGTGGTCTCCAGAGTGGGGTGCACAAGACGATCCATTTGGGTGAGGGAGGAAAATATCAGAACTTCTATTTTAATTTTTATACACACACACACACACACACACACACACACAGAGAGGGGTGCATGCTCAAAAATTTTTTACTGATAGGGGGTGTGCGATCAAAAGAGTTTGGAGACCACTGCTCTACTGGATGGAATAACAACTTACTAATGTTTCATAGCCTCTAGACTGTCAAGAGCTAAAGACTTTCCTTTAACACATATGTAGTCACATAGGAAAACCACAGTTATCTTTATGCTATAAGTTGCTGTAGCTTGTCAGGCAGGCTCTGCCCGTGCTCTTGGAGCTGTTCTATTTCTGCTGCTATCACGAAAGTCCAAGGGACAGAAGCACACAGCATGGAAGCATCTAGACAGTGAAAGATTTAATTCAACTATTAGTACATCTCCTATGGGAGAAGAACAGATGCTTACTCCTTCAATGGTTGGCTCAAAACTGGGGTGGGATGGAAGAGAAGCTGGAGAAAAGGAACATTGGCACCAAACAAAGTAATGATTTTCAAATCCTGAGGTATTACTTCTGAAAACACTGCCTTCAGAAGAGAATCCGGGCAGGCAATAAAAGGTAATCCCTCTAAATACTGCGTGGGGACGGTGGTTTTTCCGTAAGTGCCCTCCCATGGTGGATTTGTTTGAAGACGTTCATTGTAATTGCTAACATTTATGCAGCACCTTTCACCAGAAGTATTCAGTGTGCTTTATGATCTTAGTACTTTGCTCTTAGACACTGCTTTTAAGCTGCAGCTGTCATAGCACTTCATAAAGCAATGCAAATATTTTTCCCGTTTTACAGTTTGGGTAACAGGCAGAAAGATTAAATAGTTTATCCAAAACAATACAGCAGATCAGTGCCAGAGCTGGAAACAAAAGCCAAATTCTTACAATCCCCAGTTCCCTGGACCTAGATTCTTGCCGTAAGAGAGGTAACACATTTCGTTTTGCAGGTGGGTAAGCTGAGGAACACTACCTTACCCAAGGCTGCAGAGAGGCATTACCCGATCCAGGAGCAGAACCAGAAAACTTCACTCCTAATCTCCTCTCATTACAAGCATCCTTCCATTCTGTAATCAAAACAGGAGAATTGAAAACCAATGTTGGCTGCAGCTCCTTTCCCTGATAGTTTCATTTATAGTACCTAAAATCTTCTCACCCTGAAACATGGTTTTCCCCATATAAGAATGACCTCAATTTACTATTCTTGCCTATCCAAAAGATCATTTTTCAAATGTTCATTCTCATCTATTGCAAGACTCCACTCAATTTTCTTCCTTCATAAAAACAGTTTTGCCCTAGAGTTGCTCCTCACCTTTCAGGCTGTCAAGTCAAATGTTAATCCCTTGCTCATGCTGCTTCCCATAAGCCATTATTAAAAATTCTTCTGCAGCCAATGTTACTTTTTACTGACTTTGGAGTGTTCATATGAATTTGCTGCTAATGAAACAAGCTCCCCAGTGAGGAATAATATAATAAAAAAAAAAAGGACGAGCCTTCACACTGATGGACACTTTCATGTGAATTCATCTGGATCATGTGAATTCATCATCTGGATTGATGAATGCACCAGTTAGTAGATGGCTATTCACCAGTTACGTTTTTCAAGAGATATAACAACAGACGGCATAGATGTGTACTCATATATTATGGGCAAAGAAGACGTTGAGGCTGGATAGTAGGAAAAACCTCTCACTAGTGGTGAAGCACTGGAACAGGTTACCCAGAGAGGTGGTGCCATCTCCATCCTTGGAGGGGGTTTAAGATCCAGCTAGACAAAGGCCTGGCTGGGATGATCTAGTTGGGGCTGGTCCTGCTTTGAGCAGGGGGTTGGACTAGATGTGGCCTCCTGAGGTCCCTCCCAACCCTCATTTTCTATTCTATGTGCCTCAGGGCTGAGAAAACCATCCAAATGGAGGAAGAATCTGCTGCAAGGAGCTCAATACTTTGAAATCTTATGAGAACGATGAGAGACAAAAACAAACAAACACAGGAGCAGCAGAAACAGCATGTTGTGGCCTGAACCAAGAACCTGGAGCCTGCCCCATGAAAATACATGCCCAAGCTGCAACAGTGCCTGTCGATCCCAGGTAGGCCTCGTCATCAGCCATCTTCAGACCCACAGATAAGACCATCATAAAAATCACCCTCAACTGAAAGGGATTGCTGCTGCTGAAAACCATCCATTCACGTTACCTAACACTTCCTATTTCAAGTCCCCATTTTTCATTTTCCGAACTAATCATTTGGGCTAAAACTACTTATGCAGGTTGGCCGCTTTTTTTTTTATTAAAACACAATTCCAACCAAAATAACTCAGCCATTTCTAAGAACAAATCTAGAGAATAAATGTTAAAACTCCTATTGGCCTTCCATGAGAAGCTGTACTATGCTGTTGTTGCAAAAAATTGCGGTCCGTTTCTTGGAGGCCACTAAAATCACAGACACACACTCATTTAGCAGCACAAAAGGTGTATTTGCAAATAGGGTCAGAGCAGAGTCAAAAACTCAGATTACTCTGAATCCCCCAAGGAATTTTTGCAGGCTGTATTTATCTTTTTCCTCCTGGGCACGTGTGCAGAAACAGGAACTCTTACAGCTCATTTCTGTTTCATACAAACATGCATGTGGTTACATCACTACATCCATCGCATGTACATTATAATTAACTACTTAAGTATGCAGGGCGGAGAGGTAAATATGCATCAGCTAATTGAGCATGCTCAGAGAGTACTATAGGTCACCAAGAGTTTAAACCCCCCCCTTTCAAGGACACAGTCAGTTGAATTCCAGCTTCTGTAATCTGCATGAGAAAGGCTAGGGTGAGGCTGGGGGAGAGTCTGGGATTTAAGAAAAACGGTGGCAAGGCTGGCCAAGAAAAAAAGTCCTTGGCAGTGTTTCTTTCTTATCAGGTGTGAGATGCAAACTGTGCATTTCTAACAATACTCCATTTCTAACACTGTGGAGCAGACCAGGCTTGACTTTTTATATAAAGGGCCTTTTGTTAGGAGGGCATCTTTGTTCTCCTTGTGAAAACTCACCCACTTTATCCAAAAAGCCATTGAGGGCCACATGACAGGCTGCCAGGGGCAGATAAGTATTAGTTTCCTAAATTTTTTAGCGGCCCCACAAGCCAGATAGAATGGCCTGGCAGGTCACATCCGGCCCACGGGCTGCTTTTTGACTACCCCTGTTTTAGCTTCTAACAGTCTTCAAAGAAATTTCTATGAGCATTGAATGTGCTCCAGATTACAACTGCAGCAGAGAAACTGGAGTTTCCTTGCAGCGGAAGCTGTAACCACCACATAGGATCATAGGAAAGTAGGGCTGGAAGGAACCTTACAAGGGCATCTAGTCCAGCCCCCTGCTCAAGGCAGGCTCATCCCCAACTAAACTATCCCAGCCAAGTGTCTACCTGCTTCTGAATGTGCCCAAGCACCGAGAATCCATGACATCTCTAGGTAGCTTGTTCCAATGCCTGACCACTCTTAAATGAAGAAAGTTGCTTCTGATCTCCAGCCTAGATTTCCCCTGCTTCAGCCTGGGCCATTGCTCTTAGTCCTGTCCTCTAGAGCCACAGAAAAAAAGCCCATCTCTATCCTCTCTACAATCACCCTTCAGGTATTGTTTATCAAACACACTTCCCTTTGCCTTCTCTTCTCCAGAAGAAATAACACTAGTTCTTTCAGCCATTTCATACAAGTCTTACCTCCCAGGCCCCTGATCAATTTTGATGCCCTGCACTGGACTCTTTCTAAACTGTCCACATGTTTCCTGAAGTGAGGGGTCCAAAACTGGACACAGCACTCCAGTTGAGGCCTCTCCAGTGCTGGATTGAGTGGAAGAGTCACTTCCCTGGATTTCCAAATGACACTCCTGTTAATACAACCCACATTGCTGTTGGCGTTTTTTGTTTTTTTTCATTTGCAACAAGAGCACGCTGCTGGCTCATATTCATCTTATGGTTCACAGTACCCGTGAGGTCCTTCTCTGCAGTACTGCAGCCAAGCCAGTCATTCCCCAGGCTGGATTTGTGTATGCAGTTATTCTGTCCCAAGTGCAGGACTTTGCTCTTGTCTTTGTTGCATCTTGTCTGGTTGATTGTGACCCATTTCTTTAGTCTATAGCCAGGTCATTTTAGACCCTAGCCCTGCCCTCCAGAGTGTCTGCAACCGCAACTCCACCCAACATAAGCAATTTTACTTCTATGCACAAATGAATGCAGGATTTTTTTAAAAAACCAAAATGCGTATATAAATGTGCACATGCACACAGACAAGAACACATCCACCCCAGGAAAGCAATTCAGTTTTATTGCAAGCCACTTATTGTCATTTGTGATTTAAATGAAACACTCTTTATCAATATTCATCGCCAAGTGTTCAAGCCTGCAAACTGAAAAAAACTCAGATGTAAGCACTGCAGCACTGAGCCCCACACCTAGGAAATAACTCTGCCACTACCACTTCTATATTAAAGAACAAAGTGATTCTCATTCTCTGAGGTCTCCAGCTGGTTGTTGGACAACAATGAGAAATGGGAACACAATCAGCATCTCTAAGGGAAAAAACCCCACCTGGGCTTCATGTATTTAGGCACCTTATTTTAAGTAAAGATACTTGAATGATTTCAGCCTAGTGAAAAATGCCAGGGTTTGCATGCATCCAAAGCAAATAAATACTACTTCTTTCTAATCAAAATATCTTATTCAGATTTGTTCCATCTTTTATCCCTGACAATTTCATTTGCGTTTCTTTTTCTTTCTCCTTTGTCGTTTTAAAACCTGCTCTTTGCTTTGTGTAATGGTCTCATTTTACTCAATACTGATCGTGAGTTTTTACACATTGCTTCATTTCTCCTCCTCATTTTGAGCCCTGTTTTTTTCCCTCTTTTGAGGTTACTGGTATTGGCATTGCAGCAAGGCACTGAGCTAATACCCCTGCTCTTGTGCAAAATGTCGTGGCATTTTTATTGACTACAGAGGATCTATGTCATAGGAAAGTCTATGTCAGAGGATCTATGTCATAGGACTACCTCATCTATGTCATAGGAAAGTCAGACTCCTTGGAGCAAAAACACCCAGCTAATGAAAGTCAGGGGGATTTGTGCAAGAGTGTGTCATGTATTGAGTCATAAAAATATCACCTTTGCTTTTTCCCTGAGATACCATGTATATCAGTGTGAGTAAATAGCAGTGTGTATATGTATTTCAGTTGCAGAAAAAAAGCACTTGACAAAGATAAATGGATCCAAACTGGTTTTACAGCCAACTCTAGGGATTTAGTCATCTCTCTTATGGACAAATAACCTCAGAAAGAGAACCTGAGGAAATGATGCGCTATCTGAATGCACCTGTGTGCGTCACTGCATTATGATGGCCTTGTCAGTGTGATTAAGACCAGATGCAGCTGCACAAAGCTCCACACACATATTGGAGCTACATCTTATGAGGCTCAGAGAGATTCACAGATTTTGCACTGGTCATGGCTAGTCACACCCTGGATAAGTAGCCATGGGTAAATATTCAAGCCCTGGCATGCTAATATTTGATAGATCTGACAGAATGAGGTACAATTGTACAGTTTAAAAATCCAATACTACATAAAGCAGCCAGAGCTCTCAGATAGCAGGGCTACCTCCTGGAAAAGCTGGCAAAAGGCAACCCAAGCTACCAGAAGAGCACCATTATGGTTCCCTTCCCTGCTCTCTGCAAGTGAACTCATAGCATCTGATGATGATGATGCAGGCTGCAGCTGATGAAAGCTCCTGCCTCCCTGAATAAGTCAGACTGCCCAGTTCCCTTCTTCGCGCACGCTCCTCCTCCCACACCTGTTATGCAGGAGAGGAAGTCTTTCATGCCACACTTTAATTCAGATTCCTACATCTCTTAGCAGAGCAGAGAAGGCAGCTCCCACATCTAATTGATTTTACATACCCTTTTCTCCAAGCAAGGACTAAACCTATTTCCTGGCCAAATGTTATTAGACTAGAAAAGGCAATGTCTTTCACAGAGCGCACAAGAACCTCTGGTCATCTGTGGTTATGAACGACCCACAGATTGCTTTTTGCAGTAATCTGTGTGTTAAGCATAGTCTCAGTCAAACTTCAAATTAATTACATCTACTGCTAATTATATTCCCCTTCGCTATTTCAGTCTAAAAGGACACCGTCTTTTTGGCTTCGGCACCAATTTTCCACGAGAGACGAAGTCTGCATCTGTCGATTACTTTGGAAGCTTGTACACTGAAAGGCACTATGCATGTGTCTAATAAGACTCGGCACTTACACAGCACTCTCCATCTTTCATTTACTCTCACAACACGCTAATGGTGAGGTGAGAGGGGCAAAAGCTGATTCCGAGTTGGAGCTGGTAGCTGTGCTTTCAACACACCCTCTGCCACACCCCCCCCATACATATAGTGCAATAGGGAACCCCACTTTGCTGAAGAGCTCAGGAGCAGTCCAAATTGGGCAGAGGACCCCAGCTCTTTTCCCAAGACATGGGCTTTGTTTCCGACTTGTTACAAGAATCAACAAGTGCCTGCAGATGTGGGGCTGCAGTGCAAACTTTCTATCCAGACTCAACCTTTTACTCCCTTTAAATGCTGCATTTAAGCCCTACCTTTCTTGGCAAGTGTTGGCCAACAGCAAGGAGGCTTGAAGTTTTGCTCACTTTAAGGGTATAATCCAATATTAAGATGAGTCTTCCTCCCCCCTCCGGCACCCTCACCAACCCCACCTCCATTCCCATCAGGCTGGGTCTAGACTTAAGCTGAGCTTCAAGGCTGAGCAAGGGCCCCAAACTCCTCCTGTTCCAGGACACCCTCTCTTAACTCAGACTGCTAGCCAAGGTTTCCCCACTGGTATCCAGCTTAAAAGTCCTGCCCCCCAGCTCTGAGCAGCTCACCCTGCACACACTGGTGTGGTAGGCCCTTTTGGCCTTTTCTGACTGCACCCAAGGCACTAATGAGCCTCCTCCTCCCCTACAGCCTTGTCCACAAGCCACCGGTATCAATCAACAAATATATATAAACAGTAAGTCCATGGGTTATAGCCACAAAAAAAAAACAGAAATGAAAGGCAACATGCCAGCTTACATTTCTTTGTGGCTTGGTGCTTCTACTTTCCTGCTGTCTGTGACACTCCTCTCTGTGGCATTGCCACCGCTTCTCTGGGAGTCATCAGGAGCTCCCTTCTCACAGCAGCTGGACTGGCAACTAAACCTCTCTATAGCACTCTTATGCACAACCTCCTTCCCCTCTAACTGCTGCCAAGCCAGGGTTTTTATAGTTCTGGCCTACCCCCTTCCGGTCACCTGACTAGCCGGCCAGGCTCTGCTTTTAACCCCTACCCTGCCAGCAGGCTGTGCCCAGAAAGTTCTGGTCTTAAAGGGACCGGCTGGCTTTCTGGTGACAGGGTTAGGGTGCCCTGGTACAGTCCTTTCCAGCCCCTAGCATTTATGAATCTATGAATCAGGGAAGCTCTGGGTTGACACAGTGGCCTCAGCCTCCATTTCCTATTAGATCCTGAGTTAGACCAATCTAAGTGCGGTGAGATAAGACCATTAGAGCCACTTTAATGATCCAAACACACAAGAATCCAATCAAAGGAAGCGGGGGGAAAATATTTCCTCTAGTAAAATGTACCCAACATCTTACGGAAGAACAAAAAACCACATGCACATGCTGGTAGGCTGAAATGCCGGCTTGACAATTAGACGCTCAAGTCACCACACTGCCTTCTTTGAGGTGGGTCTCTGAGGTCTCTCCAGCCCGTTGGCTGGCTGAGTGAAAACAGAAGCGGAATCATTTAATCATATACCTCTGGGCTGCAGAAGTGTTCTCCGGAGCCAGCCTGCTTTATGATCTCTCACAGCTCCTGTGCAGGGAAGGAGGCCAAGGAAATGCCCACTCAGGCCACCGATCCATCCAGACTTGTATCCTGCCTCTGCCAGGACTCAGGATACACCATTTCCTATGGTGTGCCTGGCCGATTAGGCCACCTTACACCTTGCAGTCTTCCTCATCTTAGCAGGAGATCAAGTGATGCTCTTACATATGATTTTACTCCCTTTATCCTGATTTTAACAACCCTTAGCTGATGGGAGTGAGGTTTAGAGACTGGGAGTCTCAAGGCCAGAACAGACCTAGTCTGACCTCTTGCCTAACACAGGGCAGCAGAGTCCACCAGGGTTTTGTGCAACATGCCTAGAAGTTTCTGCTTTTGCTAAAACAGCTCATTAAAAAAACAGTCCTGATTTACAGAAATCTATTTATGGTGAATCTTCCACATCCCTCCTGAAGCTATTTCAGTGGTTAATGATCTTCCCTGCTGAAAACAGGCTTCTCACTTCTTAGCAGATTATGTGAAGTTTCATGTTTTAGACACTGATCAGGTTCTTTCTTTTGTTTTTCCTTCTAGATTAAACAGCCTGGTGATTGGAGTAGGAGACTCTGGCTATATCCAGGACCCCGCCCAGTGCCTTTCAGAGAGACCTCAGGGCTTTTGACACAAAAGATAGCAATACGGGCCCTCTGAGCAATAAATCAACAATAAAAAACAATAACAGAAGTTGTAATTCAGGAACACTGAATTAACATTCATGCTATGCTTCTATGCTCATTCCTTCTTACCCTCTGATCTCACAGCAAAATATTGCTAATTAAACTGCAACTGATTTTTAGGGTGAGGTCTTCATACTTTTCTGAAAGGTAACAATCACATTCTTGGTATCTTGTAATGAAGTCTTGGGCTCTGACAACCAAAGTTCACATCTCTAAAGAGGTATAAACATTCTGCTACCTTACAGAAGGACTAGATTTTCCCCTAAAGTTTGTAAAATGCTTCAGACCCTGAAACAGGCATTTAAAATATGCAAATTACTACCATTTGTTAACAAGGCAAAGATTTTGGTGTGTGATACCTATTGGACTAACTGTGTGGTTGGGGTGAAGTTAGGCAACATTTTGAATGCACAAAAATCCTGGCATCTCATGTAATTCCAGGACTGTCATGGCTTGGCGACAACATTACTTCAGTACTAACAATACTATTTTTTGCTCATTTTGATGTACTCTACAAAACTTAACTATCAAAATGGCATTACGGGTTTTCACTGTGTTTGACTGAAGAGCAGCATGCTTGATTTTTAGAGAAATAATCTTTATACTTAACTGTTGTCATGGTGTACCCAAGCTGGGATCCGAAAGCCAAACTGGCGTATTTCCCACATTGCTTCTCAGAACTAATAAGGATTGTCTAGTTGCAACCCTGTAATTATTACATGTGTTCACACCTTCTGTGTGGTGATGAGCCATAAGCCAGGAAGGAATTCCACTTATACTCCCATAGCTGTACGGCCCCCACTAGGCTATCAGAAGTAAACACTTATTAGTGGGACTGATAGTGTGCAGGAAGCAAATCTGCTAAGTAACAAGAGCGCTGTTTGCCTTTATTTGCTGACCATCCACACGTCTTAACATGAGAGCTGGGAAATGCAAGGAAGAAATACGCTGCCAGCCTGTAGAACATTAAGCTGTAATACAGTCCCATAATGGAATCAAAGGCTCGCTGCACCAAATGACGCAGTATGCTGCAACTGGGCCTTCAAGATTAATTCAGTAAATACTGTAGACTTGCACGTGACCTCCAATGCATTTCCCCAGCACACAGGAAAAGCCAATAACTGTGTCAGATCAAGGCTGCTCTTACTTTACAATAGCTGCCGAAGGACTCTTTGTTCTCAGGTGGGGTCCAGGCTCTCACTGTTCACTCAGTTCCTGTCTTTCTTTTTCTGTTTTCCTTACTTCTACTTCTTTCTAGTACCATGCTCAAAAGACTGGCCAGGGGCAAAGCCCTGGAGGCTTCCTTTTTATGGATGAAAAGCTTTCAGTGTGCATACTTCTCTTCCTCCAAACTTTTTGCAAGCCACCACTAAAAGGAACACTCTCTCATGGCTAGTATGATACCTAATAGGGCCGCGCGAGGCTTTGGACAGAGCTTCAGATCCGGAGAAGCTTCAGGTTCTTCGGGGTCCGAAGCAGCATGTCTGGGTGGAAGTGCTGGCCTCATTCAGCTTCCCGAAGAGCTTTGGAGCCTCCTCGGAGATGCAGCCATAGGGTATAATGGGAAAACAATAAAATATCTATAACTGGTTTTTTTTGTGTCTGATTTGGATGAAACTTGCAGGGATGGTAGCTTCTGCTGAGAGCATGAAGCCTGCCAAGTTTCAAGAAGATCAGTGCAGGGGGTTGGAGGGAACTGCACCCCAAATTCTTGAAAGCAAAACTCCTGTCATGTCTATGTGTTACAACACAGGGGGGTCACAACTGCAGCAGTGGTAGCTCTTGCTGAGGCCACAAAGCCTTTTAAGTTTCAAGAAGATCGGTAAAGGGGTTTGGGGGAAACTGCCCCTCAAGCTGTGGACAAGTAAAACTGCCATGGGTGACACTGTGTGTGTTACAGTGCAGCAGGGTGACAGCTGCAGGGATGGTGGCCCCGGTTGTGGCCACAACATCTGCCAGCTGTTGAGGAGACTGGTGCGGGGGGGTCTGGGGCCCTGCACCCCTAGCTGCTGACAGGCAAATCTCATGCCATGGGTGTTTGTGGAACGGACTGTGTCTGTCTTGGGGTGGGGAGGGGAGACACTGCCCAGGCCTGGCTGCTAAGCTACTGTGTTACCAGTTACCAATCAGTCATGATTTACTCAGGGACCAGCTCAATACACAGGACCTAGCTAATGTTGCCAGTTAATTGCCATCAATTAGCACCTACAAAACCACCTCAGGAGAGGAAAGAATCAAGTGCCCCAGGACAGTCAGGGTCAGCCCCACAAGCACCCATGGCACGAGTTTTGCCTGTCAGCAGCTAGGGGTGCAGGGCCCCAGAACCCCTCTGCACCGATCTCCTTGACAGCTGGCAGGTGTTGTGGCCTCAGCAAGGGCCACCATCCCTGCAGCTTTCACCCTGCTGCACCTTAACACGCACAAGGTGACCCATGTCACGTGTTTTGCTTGTCTGCAGCTTGAGGTGCAGTTTTCCCCCAACCCCCTGCACCAATCTTCTTGAAACTTGGCAGGCTTTGTGACCTCACCAGGGGCTACCACTCCTGCAGTTTTGACCCCACTGTGGTGTAACACAGATGTGACAGGAGTTTTGTTTTCAAGAATTTGTGGTACAGTTCCCCCAAAACCCCTGCACCAATCTTCTTGAAACTTGGCAGACTCCATGGCCTCACCAGGAGCCACCATCCCTGCAGTTCTCACCCCCCCCCCCCATCCCCATGGTGTAACAGACAGCCGTGACATGAGTTTGGCTTTCAAGAATTTGGGGTACAGTTCCCCTCAAACCCCTGCACTCATCTTCTTGAAACTTAGCAGGCTTCATGCTCTCAGCAGAGGCTACCAGCCCTTTATGTTTCATCCAAAACAGACAAAAAACAACAAAACTATAGATATTTCATTGATTCATACCGTATGGCCAGATCTCTGAGGCAGCTTCAAAGCTTCGGAGCCACTTTGGCGGGATTGAGGCGACAACCCAGTCCGGCGCTCCGGATCAGATTGCTGCCATCTGAAGCGGCTGGATCCGAAGCCGGATCGGGTCACTGCCGATTCGCACAGGCCTAATACCTAAGATGAGCAACACCTGAGACTAGGGATAAGACCCGACAGCTTGTTGTTCATCATTGTCCATTAGGATTCATGTTGCAGCATGTTAAGTAATCAAACTACTCTCATGCTTATAAAAGACCAGACAAAGCCTATATAAAGTTGTTCTCACCCTTTGGAGGTTGGCCAGGATAAAACCCAACATCCTGAGCAGCAAAGAACAGGTTTCTCTTTAGAGCTAAAGGAATAATTAATACATGGTTGCGATAGTAGACTCCAACCCTCTCCATGGTCATGCAGCAATGTACAATAAGCAACCAAAGAGGCAGTTCTTTAGTTATAGGCTAACAAGGTCTGAATTAAAGCAAGACTGATAGGCACCACTGTTGCTAAAGGCCACATTAGTTCCAAGGCCACATTAGTTCCAATGCCTCACTTTCAGTCATTCAGAATGTGCAAAAAAAATCATTTTTCAGACCAATGCTTCCATGCTTGTTCTTTATGAGGAGGCCATGTTAAAAAATTGCAAACTCATAATGGTTTGACTGAATATAAAAGTTGGCAAAACCCTGCATTTGCCCTTTATAAAACTGTCTCACAGCCTTTATTTGGAATAGTTCATTGCCTGAAATGCATGGGGATGGAAAGCTGAAAATTCAGATGGTTATAACCTTTACTGAGGGTACATGCCCTGGAGTGGGCTGGTAAAACTGGAGTTTGCTTTCTGTCTCTGGAAAAGAATGAATTAAGAGATTATGGGAACTGAAAGTAGTTTAATTAGTTGCCTCTTGCTTTTGGACCAGCTCAATAATTCATGGACAGCTGGGCTGGGGCAGGAAAGTGCAGATGTTAACTAGAGAATCATGTCCTAGGCTTTATGCAGTGGTTACAAAGCGCAGAGTGGTGAACAGGGTTCTTCATATGCACCAAGCCATAACTGGAACTATGCAAAACTTTTGCAAGGACAAACATGCCAATATGAAGGTGAACAGGCCTTGGACAGAGGCTCTGAGGAGAATCCAGGGGAAGCGTGCCACCTTTAAAGCTGGTTTGAATACCCAAATCTGGAACCTAAACTGTGCATAAGTAAACATGGGAAAATGGGAGTCCTGCACAGTTCTGTTCAGAGTCCCTCCCCTACAGTATTTCTTGAAAGCGTCTTAGTGATTTGCAAACGTTTTGAAGACCTCCTTTAGATCATTTGGGATTCCAGCCTGCAGGTCTGAGACATTTATGAAAAAGTTTAAACAGCTGAAACCATACAACCCCCCCGCCCCCAAACATGATAAAGACAGAACTTTCCTGAAGCTTGATCTACACCCAGATTTTGCACTAGTGCAATTCTTGAAATTAGGGATGTCTTTTTTTATTTACTGAAATAGTTATGTCAGTATATTCCTTATGATCAATGCAGTTATACTGGTATAATGATATACTGGCACAATCTAGGTATAGATAATTTGTCTTTCTGTACGGCTATAAATATCTTGATACCAGTAGTCCCACACCCACATTACAGGGGACATTTGGACTGTTTTTACTACACTGAATCATGACGTTCAAAGAGAGAAGGAGGTGGAAGCTAAGTGAGGTACTACACACCAGCCCACAGCCGTTTCAATCTTATAAATAGGCTTTAAAAGCTTTTCTACAGAATTTCTCCACCCCACAGAACAGATCTGAAAAGAACTGAAGACACTGCCAAAGATAGTAGGGAGGCTGACAATCCATTTTTCTACTCAAGATGAATCTGAAGTGGAAAATTTATATGGAGAAGCTCGTGCCAAGGAATAAGATTTCCTAAGTGGAAACCCTGGAAGAATCCGGAGACTTTGGCCAAAGGAAAAAGTCCACCTCAACATTTATTGCTGGTTACTTATTGGTTCAAACAACTTTCAGTCATGGAACACATCAAATTGTATTTGCACTGGATGCTCTTTCATTTGTTAATTGCCTTTGTAATTAAATAATATGAATTTTCAGAATATTCATACTGCTAAGAATCTGCCTACGTATGTACCACCTGGAAAGTTAATCAATGCGAGGTAAAGTATATTAAACACTTATACAAATGCTCTCATTGAAGAGTGAAGTGGCCTTGGTTCATTACAGTTTAATCAGTCTGTGCTCATTAACTGTAGCCAATATTTCTTACCTTTTCCAGATTTCTCAGTGTAAACAAGCTCTAAACGTGGAGAATCCCACCTAATCTAGTTGTAATCCTGCAGCCAGTTACATTCACAATTATCAAAGTTGATAATGGGAATTGCTCTTTAAGCTTCATAATGCAAGCTGGACACATACAGAGCTCAGGAAGAACCTCTACTAGAGACAGAAATGCACACATGGGTTTAAGGAGCATGGCATTTACACCTAATCCATACTAGCCCTCTAACATAAGCTACTCTGCACATGCACTTGGTGAAGGCTCTCATGCATACAGTATCACTAACTGTTCAACACTGAACTAGAAACAGATTCTCATCCACAGGGGTCATGATATCACAAGTACCAGAATAGTAAAATAACACTCTTTGCTTTCCATGTGGTTAAACAAGAGCATGATCCCCACATGCGAGAGACCAAAAAACCGCTGTACCTGATGACTACAACCAAGCACTTCTCACCTCCGGACAGACTGTACAGAATCAAGCCATTCTCAAGCTTCTTGGTATTATTTCATTCTAAACTTTGAAGATAAGACACTGCTGAAACCCCCTGAACACCTGGGCTGGAAGCAGTTACCAAGGATTCATAAAATAAAGCTCCCTCTTTGTTATGCCATTTGCTAGGTTAAAGAGGAGCAAGCAAGAAAGAGAGAGAGAGAAAGCAAGCAAGCAAGCTGGATGCTTTGAAGGTGGATATTACTATATAAAAGGCAATTCAAAGCCTGTGTATAATTTAAATGATTTGACTGGGCCGCACTAAATTTTCATTTAGTAAAATGCAGTTATAGTAGCAAATATTGCTTCCATGGAAGAAAGAAGTCCATCCCATTCCAGTTTACCAATTCTCAGCCACAGAGGTCCAAAAATCTCAGAAACTATTACCAAATTAACTGGTTAGTACATATATGGATCACTATGTTTTTCTAGATAGAATTAGATACTCAGCTATGTATCATTGACCCCATACCATGCTGGCTGAGATGCCTTTCCTGCTTAAGAGGCAGGGTCCTGTGACTTTGGAGCAAGAGAACAAGAATTTGATCCCTATGCCTCTGAACCCCTACATTTTTAAACCTCTCCAAATGGGTTTCAATTATCACATTTGTCCCCACCCTTGGGTAGTAGTTACCATAGTGATGCAAGATAATCACCACCATGTGGCCAGAAATGCTAACTTTTGTTCCAAAAAGCAAATCCTAACAGACAACTAGCAAAGAAGACGATCATGCAATAGGATAAGCACATTTTCTTTACATTTTGGGCATGAAGCAGAACGCCTATGGCAAAAGTAACCACTTGGGATATTCACCTTTTCTGTTGGAAGGAGCTGTAAGGAATAGACAGCACAAAGGGACATGATCTTCAAGCTGTGATCCCCCTGTATCCTCGGCATTAGCTTAGCTGGTGAAAACCCTGCCTTGCTCTTTACACTTTGTAATTAGCAGCTGTATAGCCACACCAGTTACTGGCTATTCACGGTTGAGTTATTGGTTATTCTGAGTCTGGATAAGTTCTTAAACACTCTTCCAGTATCAGTCAAAGCAACCTACTTTAATATCAGGGAAGTGTAATTGCTACCTTGTGTTAATACCAATTATCTTTTGCTGAAGTACCTAGCATTCTCTAACCTTCCGGGCTCCTGAGTGATTATTTTGTTTGCTGGTAAATAAAGGATGATTAGTGCACCTGGACTCAGCTTCTCAAAAGAAACAGTTAAACAACAAAACAAAAAACCCCACAAAAACCAACCAACCAACCAAAAAAATCCCAACAGAATTGCTAAAGCAAAACTGGAGACACATCTAATATAATTATTTAGGTAGAGAAAGTGCCAAACATTACATTATTGCATTATTGGACAAAAGCCACTCATTAAAATATATATTTCCCTTACTAATTCTTGGTGCCGTCAGTAACCAACAGAAAAAGGTTTGAAATATGATTTTTACTGGCCCTATGTCCATTGTAGCAAAACCCCCAGTTTTTCTTTTTTTCTTTTAAAATGCATTCCCTCCCCTTCCCCAACCATTTCTGACTTTTTCTCTCCCTCTCTATTCCCTGTAGATAAGTATAAGTGAGCTAAGACATAGGATAAGCTTCAGCATTTTATTTTGGTAGCAAGTTGTATTTGTTTTGTTTTTTCTCCTTCTTTATTTATATAATTATTATGTTTATGTTGATTTTTACTGTTCTATATGGCTGTTTTACTGGTACTACATGATTTAGGCCTACATATGTAAGTTACCATAAGTCATGTTAAGTTTCCATTTTGTTTGTCAGGTCTCTATCTTGTCCCCACGCCCTGTTGTGTAACCTATGGCTCATACCTACCACTCCTGTGTAACTTGGTTCCTCAATGAATGGGGATGAATGAGGGTGCTTGAGAGACAATGGCAGTAGGTCTGAATGGATGAGGAGCAGCGCAGCTGGTGTAACACTGGCAGGAAGAGCAGGGGAGGCATTTGAGCTCCTGGTAGGAGGCTGGGGGAAAGGAGCAGCTCTGCTTCCTTCTCCTCCCCAGGAGTCTATTTCTTTTGAAAGAGGAAAAAAAAGGAAGATAGAGAGAGAGAGAGAGAGAAGAGGTGTCAGAACAAAGCGCCCTACCCAGAGGCACTGCAGCAGGTGCTACATTATGCCTATATAACTTGCCAGCCATGAGGGAGAGAAGGCTATTTGTCAAGGCAGGAGGGGTGGCTGGACACATAACAACCGAGCCCGCTCAGATGTGGGATTCCCCTTGAGGCAAGCTGTGGTCAAGCCAGCAAGAATGAACCACCATTGTGCTGATGCCCATCTGACTGGCGAGTGGACGGGGTATAGGGGAGGCAGAGCCCCGTGGAACATCGCGCCTGAATCGTGAGTACTGCCATTTCCTGGGGAAGCCCTCCCAGGAAGAAGATCTCCATTGAACCCTCTCTCTTTATAGAATAACGTCAAGTCGTGGCAGAAGAGTTGAGGGGAGGGGCTACACATCCAGCAGGTAGTACAATATGCAAGGCCCCTTACATCACACCATCCTATACTAATCCTTGTTGAAGTTATATCTAAAACCACACAATCACCCCCATCACGTAACCTAATCTGCCACAGGTAAACCAGGGGGACAGCAGCACTCAGTATCCTGCTGCTGCAATACTTGTGAAAATATGCTTGAGAGAGCCAAGGAAGAGGGCCATGCCTACAAATGAAGGCAATCCCCCACCCCATTCTATACCAGTCTGACCATGGGGTAAAGTTCTTCCCCGATCACAAATGCAGCAATTGGTCTAATCCTGAGCAGAGGAGCAAGACTTTCTAGATAGGACCTTCTGGGTTTTAAAAGGAGCACTGGCACACCCCAGTCAAAATTCCCAGCCTTGGCTGCAGCCAATACCAAGTACTTCTGAGGAAGGTGCCCCAGCTCCCTCACACGTTATATGACAATCATAACTCAGTGTTATGGAGAATTTGTCTATAATCTAACAGGCAGTCAAATAAAAATGTGGGAACAAAGAGAAGTAAGGGATTCTTTTAATCAGACACTGAATCCAACTCAGTCCATTGGCCTACTCAGTTAATTGCTCAGTAAATGTAATGGAAACTCTAGACTCCCTACTTGCTTGAGAACATCACAGTAGCACCTGTATCTATTTGATTCTGAGCCTTTGAAGTAGGACAAAGGTCAGAAATTATTCTTTCAGACCTTGATCAGAATTTGGCCAATGTTGCAATCAACTTTCCAAGCTGGGCGCATTATAAAGGAACCAGTTCTGAAGCGAGATCTAAAGGTTGCAGGTGTAAGATGTTAATACTAGGATATTGGCTTACTCCCCCTCCTCCTCTAATGCAAGTCTTCAGTGCCCTTAATGATGTTATATTACTGCAGGGAAGTAATAGATAGGAAAGCCAAGTAAACTCTCCACCAAGGGTATTACATTAGGAATGATATATTAGACATGCTCCTAGGTTGCAAATGGTCAACTGCGCTGAAGCCACAATCATCATCTCTGTGTTTTTCTAGTTAGTATTACTGTATTTCTCACTTACTGTTACTATGTGTATCAGGTTACTGTAACACCTGTAACTGTTTTATTCCTGCTAGGAACATTATCCAGAAATCACTGGAAAGAAATCAAGAAGGAAAAAAAAGCAAGTTGCTCAACAGAAAATAGGGTGGATAAGGTCCCCTTTGGAAATGTTAATTCTTTATTTTCACTTGCTTCTTTATTATGGAAAAATAAGAGAACAATTCTTATGTTGCAAAGAACTCAGAAAATCCTTGACAGGTCAGAATGTTTTCAACACTATGGATTCCTATTTGAAATCTCTGGATTTATCTTGCAAATTGTGTGGGTATTTGTACACCAAACAGTGTTAATATTGCATGGCACCTTTAAAAGGATCTCATGGCAACCTGCTGAGAATCACTGAAACAGGCCTGTTCCTAAGGACAGTAGGAAAATGTAAATTCCCATGAAGGTTTCTGAACAAAATTAAACCTGTCATTTTTCTGTTCCTTACTAATATTGGAAACAAAAATGTATCACAGCTGGGGTTTTGAAAACTGAAAAAAACAATTCTTGGGGTGATTCTCCTTTCATTTTCAGTTGGGAAAAGGGAAGGGAAAAAAGGGAAAAGCAAGAGGGAAAATTCCTTCATAGAATCACAGAATCATAGAATCAATGAGTCGGAAGGGACCTAGACAGATCATCTAGTCCAACTCCCTGCCAGGGGCAGGAGTGAGCACTGGGAGTGGGAAGGATGATAAGACCCCAGCCAGGTGCCTATCCAGTCTCCTCTTGAAGATATCCTGGGAAGGTGAGAGCACCACCTCTCTGGGAAGCCTATTCCAGGCTCTGGCCACCCTTACCATGAAGTAGTTCTTCCTAATATCTAACCTAAACCTCTCCTCCCTCAGCTTGTGGCCATTGTTCCTGGTGACTCCAAGGGGGGGCCTGGTGAACAGACTTTCCCTGAGTCCCTGCTGCTCACCCCTAATAAGGTTGTAGGCAGCTACAAGATCCCCCCTCAGTCTCCTCTTGCGGAGACTAAAGAGATTCAGGTCTCTCAGCCTCTTCTCATAGGGCTGGCCACGGAGGCCCCCAACCATACAAGTGGCCTCCTCTGGACCCTCTCCAGGTTCTCCACGTCCTTCTTGAAGTGCAGCACCCAGAACTGGACACGGTACTCCAGCTATGGCCTGACCAGCGCTGCATAGAGGGGAAGCAAGACTTCTCTGGACTTGTTAGTGATGCTCCTGTTGATGCAGGACAGGGTGCGATTGGCTCTGCCTATTGCTTCATCGCATTGGTGCCTCACATTCATCCTGGAGTCAATCATGACTCCAAGGTGCCTCTCTGCCTCTGTGCTGCCGAGAGGGTCAGTCCCTAACCTGTAACCATAATGCTGGTTCCCTCTCCCCAGGTGCAGCACTCTGCACTTGTCCTTGTTGAACCACTTCCTGTTTAGATATGCCCACTTCTCTAACCTATCCAGGTCTGCCTGGATGTGGTCCCTGCCTGCCAGTGTATTCACTTTACCCCACAGCTTGGTGTCATCAGCGAACTTGAACAGGGTGCACTCCACACCCTCGTCCAGGTCACTAATGAAGATGTTGAACAGCACCGGCCCAAGGACTGAGCCCTGGGGGACTCCACTGCCCACACTCTTCAAAATGAAACAACCAACTGATCTGAGGCAAGGAGGGTTTAAACACTGACACAAACAAACAACAAAAGCCCAAAACAAATTTTCAGAGTTTTTATTCTGAAATGTAGAACTCAGCTCTGCACTATTTTGTCAGCAAATACTTTATATAGGCATGTCAGCCAGGTGTTAGGAAGACAGTGTCCTTTATACAGTCATTTGTGATGACACTGTCACTCCTGCCATGAATTGCACTTAAATAATACTGGTAACTTACACAGTGCATAGCCCTTTGACTTCACTGGGATTCTACCTTCATTTACTGCAAGACTGTAGACTGATGGTTAGAAAATGATATTTAAAGATTTACTTTTAGGAATTGGCTTGTAGGTAGAGTAGATACTGCATTAGAACAATGGTCCAGGGGGATGGCAAGGGTTAACTAGTTTCTAAAAGTCTGCTTGTGACAAAGTTTCATGTTCTCAGCCTTCAAGGAAGACACTGTGTCCAAAGCTAGCAAACAGGCTGGGAAATTGAAAACATGCCCTGAGAACCCATAACAAGAGATAAGGTAGCATCAGGTCACAGTGACCAGCTGCAAAGCCCCTGGGATTTCCGGTTTTGGTGGAATACCCAAATTAAGATACTAGTAAATACCCAATTTAAGATCTATGCATGTGACGGGTTTGTGTAAACAAAGGGGTATGCTGATAGAACATCGCCAGTATGACGACCATAGGGAAACCAATCAACAATACCCAGAAATGAAGAGTCATCAGGAAAAAAAGAATACAAAAGGAGGGAATTTCGGAGCAGAGGGGGAGATCCAGAGGCGGACAGAGGGGGAGATCCAGAGGAGATCCAGATCCAGATGTGGACACCTCTGTTGAGACACCACCAGCCCAACAAGACACCACCAGCCCATCTTGCTCACCCTTTGGGGGGAAGGGTGGTCATCAACCTTTGACCTCCAAGACAGCTGACATCTGACATTCAAGCAAGAACCACAAGGGTGCTTGCGTACTGGCCAGATGCATCTTCCATCTGTGAGAACCCTGGAACTGGTAGATAAGTAGAATGGGCAGGGGAGGTGTTATTTTGTCTACTTTGCCTGCCTTACTCTTATCTGCTATCACTGTGTATCAATACAATTTGCCTATTGTATAATGGAAGAAGTTGTATTGGGTCTGAGGGTTTGGGTCTGCCCAGAACAAGGTATCAGGGCTGGGTCATAAATCCAGTGCCAGCAGAGACTGAAGAACTTCAAGCTTCATAACGGAGCGGTGAGAGATGCGTGGGTGAAGCCCGCTGCACCCCCGCTCCCCCAAAGCCCCCCAGACACCGCCTCAGCAGCCACAGAGCCCCCTGCCGACCCCCAGCACAGCCGGAGGTAAGCGGGCTCATGGTGGGAAGGGGTTAACTCCTTGCTCCCTGGGAGGAGGCCGCTGCCTGGTGCCAGGCTGGGTCAAGCCCCCGCCCAGGTCCCTACTTGGCCCAGCCCCCCAGGGAGCCACACGACCGGAGCTGCATGAACAGGCTGCGTAAACAGGCGCTCAAGTTAGCATGGAGTTCGCGCAGGGGAGGGCGCGGGAGGGCACGAGACCCTGCCTGCGACCCCCCAGAGTAGTCAGCCCCAGCCGTAGCCAGCCTACCAGAGGCATGACACGGATGGGCATGCACCACACCCCGAGGGTCCCCGAGGGCTCTGTGGCCCCCGCATCGGGCACCTCAGAGATGGCCACCCAGACGGAACCCATGGTTCCGGGCTCCATGCAGACGGAGCCCCTGGCTCTTGGCTGCGGGGGCTGCCTGTCCCTTTTTCAGGCTCTGGGGCCCGGGAGCATGGACACCTTCCCTTGCGGGGTCTGCTCCCTACTGGGGTCTCTGGCGTGCCAGCTGGAGGAGCTCCAGGCCACAGTCCAGAGACTGCGTGCCATCAGGGACTGTGAGCAGGAGATAGACTCCTACTGCCAGGCCCTTCTCCCCCAGGAGCCGCAGGGTAGAGCACCGTCTCCCTCCAGGACTAAGGAGGACTCTGGGACCTCCCGCTCTGCCCAGTCAGGGGCATGGACCAAGGTGGTCAAGGGCCCTAAGGCCTGCCGCACCAAGGCGCCTCCCTCGCCGGAGCTTAGCAACAGGTTCGCACCTCTTGCAGCCCCAGCAGAGCCTGCTCAGTTGTCAGCTCCCACAGGCAACCCAGGCTCAACCACAGCTACTGCCCCCACTCTCCCCAAGACAAAGCAAAAGGTGTTTGTTGTGGGAGACTCCATCCTCCGGGGCACTGAGGGGGCAATCTGCCACCCCGACCCCTTAGCCTGGGAAATCTCCTGCTTCCCGGGGGCCTGCATCCGAGACATTGCGGAGAGGATCCCACAGCTCCTCCGGCCCACAGACCACTACCCCATGCTCCTTATTCACATGGGCACCAATGACACGGCTTGGAGCACCCCCAGCCAGGTCATGAGGCGCTACAGGGAGTTGGGAGCAGGGCTTAGGGGTCTGGGAGCTCAGGTGGTGTTTTCGTCGATCCTCCCAGTCTATGGGCTGAGGAGGGAGAGGAGGATCCACATAGTGAACCAAAGACTGCGGAGCTGGTGTCATCGGGACGGCTTTAGCTTCCATGACCACAGCCCGCTCTTTGGCGAGAGAGGCAGCGAGCTGCTGGGAAGAGATGGCCTCCACCTCTCTCCCCTGGGGAGGAGGCTCTTCTCAGCCAGGATGGCTGACCTGCTCCACTGGGCTTTAAACTAAGCCTGCTGGGGGATGGGGGGACGACTGCCACTGCTGGCCCACTGAGCGACCCTTGCAAAGCCAGCAGACCAAGGCACTTAAGGGAGCCCACCTCTGCCCCAGCCCTGGCACAATCTGTGGGCAAGGCAAGCGCCCCCAAGGGGACACTTGCCTGCCTGTACACTAATGCCAGGAGCCTGGGTAACAAGCAGGAGGAGCTCGTCCTCCTGCTCAGTGCAAAGAATTACGACATCATTGGGATAACAAAGGCCTGGTGGGACTCCACCCATGACTGGACCACGGGTATAGAGGGCTATACCCTGTACAGGAGGGATCGTGTTGACAAAAGGGGCGGGGGTGTAGCTCTCTATGTGAAGGAAAGCTACATGTCCCTGCAAGCTGATGTTGGCGACCAGCATGGACAGCTAGAGACCCTCTGGGTAAAAATTCGTGGGGAATACGGCACAGGGGACACAACAGTGGGAGTCTATTACAGACCTCCCACTCAAAGTCCTGAGCTTGACCAGGAGTTTGCCCGGAAACTGACTGAGGCCACTTGCTCCAGGACCTTGGTTGTCATGGGTGACTTCAATTACCCGGACATATCGTGAGAGGATCACTCAGCAAAATCCGAGTGGTCGCAAAGCTTTCTCTCGTGCGTGGATGACCTCTACCTGACTCAAGAAATCTATGGGCCAACAAGAGGCAAAGCACTGCTCGACCTGGTACTGGCTATGGGGGACGACCTAATCGGCGACCTAGTGATTGATGGGAAGCTGGGTGACAGCGACCATGAGCTGATCACCTTCACCAGCCGCCGTAAAGCTGGCAAGTCAGTCAGCAACATGGAAGTCCTTGACTTCAGAAAAGCCAACTTTGACAAGCTCAAGAGGCTTGTCGATCAGGCCCTCAGGGACCGTGACCCCAGGGAGATGGGAGTTCAAGAAGAGTGGTTGCTTCTCAAGGAAGCGATCCTCAATGCACAAGCTAAATCTATTCCAACACGGAGGAAAGGCAGCAAGAAGGCACAGCAGCCCTCCTGGCTCTCCAGGGACCTAGCAGACCTCCTGCGGCTAAAAAGAAAAGCCTACAAAGGATGGAGGACGGGATTCACCTCCAAGGAGGATTATTCTGCACTGGTCCGGTCCTGCAGGGAGCAAACCAGGAAAGCCAAGGCTGCAACTGAACTCCAACTAGCTTCAAGCATCAAGGACAACAAAAAGTCCTTTTTCAGATATCTGAGGAGCCGGAGGAAAAGCAAGGGCAATGTTGGACCCCTGCTAAACCAGATGGGGCAACTGACAACTGACGCCCAGGAAAAGGCCAACCTATTAAATAGGAACTTTGCGTCAGTCTTTCACCAGTCCCATGGGATGCCCATGCCTGCTATAGGACAGGGAAATCTGGGTGATGGGGATCCCCTACTCTCCATAAATGCTGACCTCATGAAGGAACACCTTGAGAAGCTGGATACCTTCAAGTCAGCCGGCCCTGACAATCTGCACCCCAGGGTACTCAAGGAGCTGGCGAGCGTCATAACCCAGCCCCTGGCACGGATCTTTGAAAAGTCCTGGCGCTCTGGTGTAGTGCCCGAAGACTGGAAGAAGGCCAATGTGGTACCGATCTTCAAGAAAGGGAGGAGAGTGGATCCGGCTAACTACAGGCCCATTAGCCTGACTTCTATCTTGGGGAAGATCTTAGAAAAGTTTATTAAGGAGGCCATCCTTGATGGACTGGCCCAGGCTAACATCCTAAGGGATAGCCAGCACGGGTTTGTTGTGGGTAGGTCTTGTTTGACCAATCTCATTTCCTTCTATGACCAGGTGACCTATCACTTGAATGAGGGAGAAGAGATTGATGTCATATATCTTGACTTCAAAAAAGCTTTTGATCTGGTATCCCATGATCACTTCTTGGCCAAACTGCCCACTTGTGGCCTTGGCTCCACCACGATCCGCTGGCTGGATCACGAGGGTTGTGATTGATGGCAGTCAGTCATCATGGTGTCCTGTGACCAGTGGGGTCCCTCAAGGCTCTGTCCTGGGACCCATACTGTTCAACATCTTCATTAATGATGTGGACATTGGAGTCAGGAGTGGACTGGCCAAGTTCGCCGATGACACCAAACTTTGGGGCAAAGCATCCACACCAGAAGATAGGCGGGTGATCCAGGCTGACCTGGACAAGCTCAGCAAATGGGCAGACGAGAACCTGATGGTGTTTAACACCGAAAAATGCAAGGTTCTCCACCTTGGGAGGAAAAACCTGCAGCTTCCTTATAGGCTCGGCAGTGCTACGTTGGTTAGCACTACAGAAGAAAGGGACTTGGGGGTCATCATTGACCACAAGATGAACATGAGCCTGCAATGCGATGCTGTGGCTAGTAAAGCGACCAAAACGCTGGCTTGCATCCATAGATGCTTCTCGAGTAAATCCTGGGACGTCATTCTCCCCTTGTACTCGGCCTTGGTGAGGCCGCAGCTGGAGTACTGCATCCAGTTTTGGGCTCCACAATTCAAAAAGGATGTGGAGAAGCTTGAGAGAGTCCAGAGGAGAGCCACGCGCATGATCAGAGGTCAGGAAAACAGATCTTACGATGACAGGCTGAGAGCCATGGGACTCTTTAGCCTGGAAAAGCGCAGGCTCAGGGGTGATCTGATGGCCACCTATAAGTTTATCAAGGGTGACCACCAGGATCTGGGGGAACGTTTGTTCACCAGAGCACCCCAAGGGATGACGAGGTTGAACGGTCACAAACTCCTGCAAGACCGTTTCAGGCTGGACATAAGGAAGAATTTCTTTACTGTCCGAGCCCCCAAGGTGTGGAACAGTCTGCCAGCGGAGGTGGTTCAAGCACCTACATTGAACACCTTCAAGAATAAATTGGATGCTTATCTTGCTGGGATCCTATGACCCCAGCTAACTTCCTGCCCTTTGGGCAGGGGGCTGGACTCGATGATCTCCCGAGGTCGCTTCCAGCCCTAATGTCTATGAAATCTATGAAATAACTGTAACTTAGTTCATTTTGGCATGGCTCCATCTGTCCTACTGTAGAAATTAATAACTAACCATTCTTTCCCCTCACCCATTTATCCAGGTACCCTGTATTCTCTAGCAGTGAATGACAGAACATCCATTAGTCTGCCAAGGCAAGACAAAAAATCTCCAGGCATATTTTTCCTATGATCTAAATAGGTGATTTATATAGATACATTAGCTGATCAATGACCTCTGCAGAAAATTTAGAAATCAGATCAACATCAGTCAGTCAATACTGGCAAGCTTTTAAATGATTTTTTAACAACCATTATCCATCTACTTATTTTTGTTCTAAATTTATGAAAATAAATGTATAATACATACTGTAACTGGCAAACTAAACTGAATTTAATTCCTCATTAAATTCACCATCAAAGCACTCAATTCCACCACTACAAAGTTATATTCTGCATAGATTACATGAGGCTCTTCAAAGCACTCAGAACTCACTAGTAAACTTAAATCCTCAAGTTTGTTTCTTGTTTTGAAATAAAAAATGGCCTGATTTGGTAGAATGCCTGAGGATTGTGCTTTTCTACAAGATGCTTTAGAGAGAAGATGGGCTGCTCAAAGCTCCTAATTAACTCAGACAAACATCAGTTTTTTTCAAACCACTGCAGCAATAGCATCAGGTTTTTCTCATTGTTTCATGGGAAACGCAACATTTGAGGAGTTATATGTGAAAATTACCATTTCCAGAATATCCAGGCCCTTGAACAAACAAACCTGATTGCATTTGTTAAGGCATTTGGGTCACAGCCATGCTCATGAGAGCAAAATCAAGATGCTCTGATGAAATATGCATGTCCGTACATGAACTGAAAAGTGTTTGCAGAAGGCGTTGTCCCCTGGATGAGGTTTCAGAGAAGAGCTCTGACCCTCTGATTGTTGAAGGGGCCATGCCCTGCTTTGCAAGCACAGGTGTGGCAGCCGTGGAGCGCTCTCTAAATTCCAAACAGCATTTAACACTCGGTTATCTTTAGGTTAGGCAGACATTGATTTTTATTTTATTTTTTTAAAATTTCAGTGGGTGAACTCAGTAACGTTTAGGTATTTATTTAAATTCTTATTGACTGACATTTTCAGGATTGTGTAAACTTAGGGGTGTTTTTCAATTTTTATCCATTTAGTGCACATACACACACAGCAGCTGCTGTAGGAGCTGGAAGCCATGCCAGTAAGCCTGTTCTGAGAGTGAAGGAGCAGGGCTAGTAGCAACGGGAAGTTCGGTGCCCCCGGTCCCTCACTCTGCACAGGTCCCAGCTGGGACAGGGACCAAACTCCTGTGTAGCCTGGCCTCTGCATGATCAAGGCAGGAGCCAAATTCCTGCCAAGGCTGGACCAGGTTCCATGAGAGTTGGTCCCTGCCTCAGCTGGGACCTGGACAGAGCAAGCAGCCAGGGACACCAAGCTCCCCACTGCTACCAACCCTGCATGCGCAACACCCCCTGCCCCAAATTTCCTTACCTCTGCCCTGGGTTGTTATTAATTGTTTCGGCTCCTTTATGTGAATTTCAGTGATTACCCATGGAAATATTTTTCCCATTGGCTGGTGAAATGGATGTTTAGTTATTGATGTCTAGTTATCCTCTGCCTTGCACTTTTTTAGCATGAGATACAGCGTTCTTCTCACCCTATCCTGGGCATACCTTCCTCCAGCAGCTCCCTCCCAGCCGGAGGGTGGCTGCTCTTCAGCAATACACAAAGCCATCTGTCAGCAACAGTACAGCGAGGTCTTCGGGCTCCTTTGCAGTGATAGACTCAACATGAATGCAAGATACTGTTAAGAATTATTCATCTGCCCAAGGTGAATGACAGGGGGAAAAAAGAGACATGCGCTCCCAGATCCTGTTTCCGAGTTGGTTTAAGAATGCAAGAAAGCCTTGAAACACAGGCTTTAAGCTCAGCACATCCTGCATTACTGTCCTAAACAGGGACAGGCTTAAAGACAGGAGCATGTGAATTCCTGAATCAGGGCCCCAGAACAGCTTCAGTGTAGTAGCATCTCCCAGAAATGTATCACTTCCTGACGCATCAGGTCAAGCCATACGTAACACACATGCAACAGAGTCAGATGGTCACGACATAGGTTATGATGAGTGCTTTCACCTGCCACATGACAAGAGGCTAACGCACGGGAAGGATGACACACAAAAACACCCTGGGTAACCTCCTTTCGACAATGGCTATTTAAAGCAGCAGCTTTGCAGAATATCAAGCTGGTGAGTAAGCTCTGCTGCCCACCAGATAGATGTTAAAAAAAGACCTCCTCTGAATGACAACGGTGAGAATTGTTACCATAGCGGCATTTCAGCTCCCCTAGACAGGCAGCTCAGCTTGCTGTATGAAGAAATAGACTTCTTCCTAGGAAAACAGCAAGTTTCCTTTTAAAAAAGCACCATTTCAGGGGCTTCTTACCTCCCCAGACACTAAGGGATCATCTTACAGCTTTTCTTTTGCTTCATGGACTGCAAAGAATTTGGCCATGTTACTGTCTTCTCACACTGACCCTCCTTCCCAGAAGAGAAGAGCACATTACTCAGATCCAATGTAATCGGGTGCAGCACCACAGGAAGAAACAGATGCGTCTGCCTGAGTCAGGGACCATACCAAGTCCCCAGTATTCCTGCTGCATGTCCACTGGGGTTTTTGTTCCCAAAGGAGCTAGAAACATAAAACATCCTCAGAAATAAACAGGACGGAAAAAAACTACAGCGAAAGTTGAACAGTGCTCAACAGCTGCAAAAGGGCAGGTTAAGCCAGAAGCATTTCATTGAAGAAAGGATCGCTTTAGGACAGGAGAAGCTCAGCACTGCCAAATTTAAAAAGCCATACCCCAACAACCCTGCAAGGCATGCTGGAAGATGTGTCCCTGTAAAAGGGCAACCCTGCGGTGGGAAGGATTAGCGCGGATTAAGAAATTCTGATAGATTAAAAGTGGAATAGTGGGGTTTGTTGGCTATTTGTGTACATTGTGGTTTTGCAGGTATGTAGGTTTCATAGTTTCATAGTTGGTCAGGTTGGAAGGGACCTGAGCAGATCATCAAGTCCGACCCCCTGCCATGGCAGGAAAGAGTACTGGGGTCAAACGACCCCGGCAAGGGATTGTCAAGCCTTGTCTTGACCCCCAGGGTAGGAGCCAGCCAGTTCTAAACGTTTCCTCTTCCCAGACCTGATTTAGGAGAAGTTGAAATAGTGGGGGGGCACTGAGCATGTGATGCAAAACCTTTTATCCCAAATGGCACTGGAAAGAGTGCAGGCTGGTGGTCCTGGAAATGATCTGGATGGGTTTCCTAGACTCTGCTCTCTCTTTGGCAATTCCAGGTTTCTGGTTTTCCAGACCACAAGAAAACCCTCTTGAGCTGCTAGCAGTCCAAGTGCAGAGACTGAATGAACATTAAGAACAGGGATATGCCTACATGGAGGTCAAAGATGACCACAGTGTCATTTGAACTACTTGAGCCACTTCTAAAGTACCCAGCTCATGTACTAGCTCCCTGGCCGTAGCATCATGGAGCTCAGCATGGACTAAATCACCTCGCTTCTTGGCTGGACTGCTGCTGGTGCCCTGGCTTCCTAACCTAATGAAGGCATAGAGTTACCTGAGTTATGGTGCAGCGTACACAGAGGGACCCTCCAAGTTGAGATTTAATGGCAAAGGGTGGGGTGTGCATGGAGCTGGGTGTAACAAACCTCTGTTCTGTGGAGGGGAGGTGTCAAGTGACCCCATTATTCATCAAACACAATTCACTAAAAATCTAGACACATCAGGGGAAAAAAAAGGGGGAACAATACTGACCTTAACTAAAAAGACTTTAAAAAGCTGCTTAGTTTGAAAATGCTGTTATATAGAAAGGTAGCTGCCTTAGCTCTGCTTCTCCTAGGTCTTCTAGTTTTATTCATGTTTCGTTGTTAAAAGCCTGGTTTGGCACCAAGCAATTCTCCTTTTACCCAGGTGCGAGTTTCAAGCGCTAATAGGAAGCCCTGTTGCTTCTGGTCATTGGAGGGCAAGTTTAATGCATTTTCAGCTGCCCTAAACAATGAGCTGGGAGGTACACAGGTGGAAGCAGATGTGCGACCAAGCTTCATGTTGGTGAGGGCACCACACCTGCCCCGAACTGGACTGGAATCTTGTTTTTCCCTTTCTAAGCATTAATGGTTTCATTTCATTATTGCCTAGAAGAGGGGGAGGGTCCCAATTCTTTTCTCTGAGCCAAGTGCAACACAACACCACTCCCACACAGAGAGCACGACTAGAGTGGGCCTGAAATGCAAACTGCCCTGGTGTTGGGGCCATCCCCTTTTCAGATATGTGAGGTTTATTTCCTGCCTTGAAGAAAAGCCACATTTCAAATCACTGAAATCTTTTGCCAAATGAATTACTTTCCTCATCCAGTTCCAGGTGTGTAGGGGCATCTTATTGGAAAAATCCTTGTAGACAGTAAGCTGATAAAAGCTATTTTGCTCTTTTAGTGTATGCTCTGCATTTTCAGGGCTGAATAATCTAGTTATTGATCATAAGTAATCATATTGTGTGCAGGAATAATGGGGGGGTGAACTAAAAAAAAAAAGGAAGAACTGTGCTAACCTATGGGGAGAGATTACAGCCCCTTGAATAAAGAGGCTAAACTCAGTAAGTTTTTGCTGGAACATGCAAATAGCATCTCATTAGTATCTATCAGCCCACAGTTTGTTGAAAGATTGGGGTGGATAGCTATTGTCCTGTGGGCTTGGGGGGAGGTGGGGGTTGTTGTTCTTGTTTTTTTGCTTTAATGAGGGAGCAGAGCCAGAAGCTGACTGAGCTTACTGCTACCTCAAAGTATTCTCTGAGGTTTAGCTCTGTATTCCAGTACCTCTGTCTACTGCTTATATTGTAGCTTAGAAGCAGGTGGGGCTGGATATAATAATAAATCCTAAATCTCTGTATATCAAGTGAGGAAATAGATTCCTAGCTGTATGTCCAGGTTGCTTACTAACATCACTAATGGCAGAATCTCACCTTGAACTTGAATCCCAGTCTCCCACCTGTTGCTTAACCAGTGTGATTTGGTGATCAGCCAGAAGTTGGCAAAGCTGCCTATGCTGAGAGTCTGGGTTACTCTTTTATCTCAGGAAGCTCGCTAAGACCTACAATAGGGTTTTCCTCTCAAGTGACAGCTTTGTTAATGACTTATGTCTGTCTTGAGAGCCTCCCTAGGGAGCCCTGCATCACAACCCATAACTTCCTGCAATTCTGTGGGAATGTGACCGCACCCCATGCTAGAGAAGAGAGCTGAAAATTTACGGTAAATGGCTATTTCGGGCAGGACAATTCTTGGTCTTTGATTTTTGATGTCAATGGCTCTGTTCCCGATAACCTTGTACTATGCCCCTAGGAATCATCAAAACCCCCCTGAGCTGTAGGGCATGAAGCACAGAGAGGATCTCACAATATATTCCTACAGCAAAGCATCTTGGCCTCTTCAAACAACCTTGTGAACATTAATAAATTCTCCCATTTGCAAGAAGCTGTGCTAATTTCCCCAAGCCTCCATGTCTATTTCCATTCAAAATAATTGCTTAACTAAGAAGGAAGGTTTTATATCCTTTGATCACGTTCACTTCAAGAAAGGAAGTCTCTCCTTCGGGCTGGAACGTCTATAGTAGAGGCACTTCAGAGGCCTTAGCAACCAACCACCCCAGCACACCTGCTCTGCCTTGGCTCTAACAGCTTCATCCCCACATACAGCTCTGCTACTTGAACTCTGAGCTGAAGCTTTTAACCACGGCACAGAGAGAAAGGTCTTGCACAAAGTCACCCTGCAGGCTGGTGGCCCAGCACCCTAGAGGAGTCTCCATGTAGTGCTCTAGCCACTGGACAAGTTTCCTTCGCTCCAGCAGAAAGAGACTCTTTTTAACTCAGTGTCTACAAGCAACTTGCCTTAATGCAGAGAATGCTTGAATGTGGTTGTGGGGAACAGTTGTGTTGTACCTGGGATGCTGGAAGCAGAAGAGAGCTTGCTGTAGAGCTGAGGATGTGATAAGTGGCTGGGCTTAGACATTAATGCTGCCATGGGGTAAAAAGGGCTACAGAGAATGAACTCCTGCCGTTAGAAATGTTCCTACCCAGCCGAGTGGTGAGACACTGGCTGGATAGCAATGGAAGTCTGTTATGATGTTACAAATATCATTGGATGCTACTGTTAAGCTATTTACCAAACTCCCATACCACCTTACAAACAATGTTACTGCCCTATCTAAACTACTTATGATGAGCCTCTTAGGAGTTATTTAGTAAGGCATGTTGTTTTTTTCCTTCTGTATAGAACAAGGCATACTGTGCGTATTGCACTGTTTCCTTTGACAATGCCAGAAGGTTGCCAGGAAGAGTGACTGTGTGCTGAGCACTGTGGTATGCCAGGTCGGCCTCTCCTTCAGAAAAAGGCCTGAACACACAAGCTAACTCTGTGTGATAAATGGGAATGGGTTATAAAGGGTTGCATGTGCCACATGAGTTGCTGCAACGCCACAGCAAACCAAGGTTTGGGAACTACCTGCTGTTGCTAATTGGTTATGACCTTTGATTGTCTTAATAAACTAGCTGAGCTGCACTGGATTCACCTGCCTCAGAGACTCCCAGTCCATGTGGTGCATCTGTGCGGTAGACCAATTAAAACCCTTGCCGCTGGCAGGACATCACCTTTCCTCCTTGCCAAGTTCATGCTAAAGAACACAAATCTTTATTAAAGGCAGATACCTCAAAATGTTTTCTGTTCAAGTCACTTTTCCAGCAGCTGGACCATGGCTAGAGTTCTTGGCCGTGCTGCCACCTCGTGGGACAAGTGAAAATCACACTCATTTCAGAGGCTGAAGGAGCATTTTATACTGCAATGAGCAGAGCCCCCACAAGTACAAAGCAATGCATTTAGAATCTCCCAGACTGGTAAAGACATAGCAAGGAAAGAGAATTATCCCCATCCCACCCCATCCCTGTTGCATTTGACCTTGCCCTGTTTCTTAATGAACTTACTCAGAAACAGGTATGTCTGTGGCAGGGGAATGGTGTTCACACCCACACACATGCATGCATGCTGTGTATATTATATCTATACATACATACATACATATATATGCATACACACACACTTCAGTGAACATATCTATGTTCTGTGTGTGTGTGTGCATGTGCATGCGCGTGTGTGTGTATGGACAAGTGAGATGCATAGAGGTAGATACTGCCGAGGGCATAACAGTGAGTCTGACACAAGTAGGAACTCTGCCCAGATCTAACAAACCTTAATGCAGGTGCCTTCACCACAAGACACTCCAAGGAACTGGAGATAAAGTACAAGCCTATGGGCAGAGAATGGGATTGGGATCAGGGGTTCCTGACTTCTGTTTCGGCTTCTGCCATACCATGCTTCCTGGTGTTCAGCTGGAGTCTTGGACTCAATTCAATCCCATTAATCTTATTTATACCACACTGCCACTGCCAGATGGATTCCATGCCCCTCGGTGGTGCTTTGTCATTGCAAGTTGCTGGCACATGGCTCTCCTGACCCCGCCAGGCACTACCTGGCCCTACTTTCAAGTCCTCCTCTGTTGACCTAAGGGAGGCCTGGCTGACATGTTCATTAAAACAGAAAACCTTCTTAGGATTGCAGGAAGGTCTTAGGGAGGACTGGGATGCAGACCTGGAGAGATGCCTGGCTTGATCCGGCCCCGTTAATCAACTTTGGACTGGTATTTGGCACACACTTGCAACCAGTTGTAGGGAATCCACACACATGGAGCCTGATAATTAATATTTGGAGGCAATCACCCAAACAGCTGATGGTCCATTCAACACCTATCAAAATGATGACTTTACAGTATCACTGATCTTGAGATTGACCTTCCCACTCTGTCTCCCTGCCCAAATCCACAGCAACTGCTCACAGAATTCAGGAAATCCATTAAATCATCTATTCCATCCCTGTCTCATGTCAGGAGAGCACTTTATAGTGTCTCCTGTAGTGTTTTCTTCCCAACCTAGTGTTTCTCTTATAGATGCCCTCATTTATTAACCATTCATTTGCTCTCTCCTTTTCACCACTTCCCATGATTTGAACTCACTAGTTGGATTCTGATCTCTGCCCCCAAGTTTAAAAATGGGGTCCTGGAAGGAGGTTTTTTTGGTTTCCATGTGATCCCCACCTCACTCTCCCATAGATAAGACCACACACCATCCCTATAACAGCACTTTCAGATGACTGCTTGTTAGTCAAGCAGTTATAGCGTCTCAGCTGCACACTGAGGCTGTCCCTGAAGCACTTTATTGAACAAAATACCTTTCCTCTTCCTGCTCTTCAGTTCACAAGACAAGAGCTGCTTAGGCATTCAGGTGTGGTACATCTGAACCATGTGCCTTCTTTTTTTTCAGTGTCTCAGTTTCCTGATCAGTAGAATGCGAATAAAGATGCTGACGTGCTAGGGAGAACATGCAGAGCATTTAATAGGCAGCAAGTGATTTCAGTGTGAAAAGTATTCAATGGTTGATCTCTGTTTTGCTGGTAGGCTCTCAATACATACTCAATACACAGCACTTAGCGTTTTCAGAGGGCTGTTGCACAGGGAATCCATCAGCTGATAAATGAGGGAAGACTTAAGAAGTGAATGACTTGATGGACCTTGGTTGTGGTGCGGCTAATGCTGACTTGTTGTCTGCTTTTGATGAGCCTATTTAGATCATCCTGCTGTAAAATGCTGCTTTGGATGCACACAGTGGCATATGGTATCACTTAACCTTTAATTGTTCCACCTAGCTGTGAAGATAGGATGGGAAATTCCCATTGGATTTGTTCCAACGGTATGCTGGTAAGCAGGGTACCAACACTTAAGAAATCCCAAATATTTAATGCTGTTCTTCCTTGCTGTTAAGGCTACTGTAGCACATAAACTACCCATGTTATGATCACAGAAATATAGAGTTGGCACCTCAAAGCTCATCCAGTCCAATGCCCTACACAAATGCAAGATTTGTACTTGGACCCCATCACCTCCATATGCTCTCCAGATTAGAGCGATTACCTGGAGTGGAGCAAGGAGTCAGTGTGAAGGTTCTGCACATGCTTTTCCCATTTATAAGTTGATGTATAGTTTTAGGGACTAATTCTCCATCCACCCTTCACTTGCAGAGCTCAAAATGGGCTAAATGCTCAGTTTGCACTGGTGTGAATGACTAAAGTGTGTGTGGTTTCTGTGTTCACTTTGCTTTCATTTAATATAGATGCATAGGTACAAACAATTAAAGCAATTAAATAATTTTTTTTGCAAAAATCTTGTTGGTCTAATAAAAGATATCGTCTCTACTACGAGTCCTGATTGCCTTTTCCTCTAGACCAATGCAGCTACAACCTGCATACCTAGGTACAAACATGCATAAATGCATATAGGCATTCAGTGGCTTGGCCTATTATAGAGATGGGTCCATTCACAAAGCTTAGACTTCTTCCTCAAAGTCTGGGGTTGCATGGAGCCGAGGAGATTCATTCAGGGCCAAGTCTCACCAACAGTTGTGATGATACCTTGATAACCTGCAGCCTTATTCTCAATGACCTGTGGTATGTAACATATCTGAAGACTAGTACAACTCTCTAACAAACACTAAGGGGCATGGCTTTTTTGTTGTATCTTTTACTGGAACAACTGTATAATGGGGAAAGCTGCTGGACAAGCTTTCAGGATCAGGTGCCCTTCCTCAGCTCTGAATAGCTCTCCCAACTGTACAGTTGGTCCAATATGAGATATCACAAGAAAGCCTTGCCTCTCAGACATTTCCTGGACCATCATGGCTACAACAACCTTCCAGCCCTGCTATAACAAACTCTGCACACTTTTAATTCTTGCGCTGCAGGCACTTTCACTGCACAACCATTGTTGGCTGCCAGACACCGGTGCTACTTGGATGTTGGCCTATCCACAGGGGAAAGAAGTAGCTAAATAAGTAGAAATGCATTTTGCCCACTGCTGGCAACAGGTTAAACAGCACTAAGCTCCCTCAATGCTTATAGTTATCTCTATGAGATAACCAATACCTCTGGTACTGGAAATCTGGGTGACGGGTGAATGTGAATCTGGAGATGTTTTTTCAGTTAAATTTGATTTCAAGATGACTCAAAGTTGTCTCATGCTGGAAGGTGAGATTATTCTTCAAGGGTGGCTTAAGCAATCATCACCCGTTGGCTTCAGGTTTATTTGATGGCTTGATCTTCTTGGCTGAAGGATATTACAAAAGTGACCATGGAATGTCATTTATCGATTAGTGAGAAACTGATTGTATCAGAGCCGGGAGACAGTCTTCTTGTTGCTCTGTTTTTAAAAAAGAAAACCCTTCAAGAGTCTATACATGGGAACAGATTGCTTGTAAATAGACCTGCCTTCTGCAAATCGATCCGGTATTAGAGGCAGCAAAAGCTTCTCAGACCACTGAGCAGTAAAAACTACAACTGCTGGATGTTGTAACTGCTATTTGCAACAGGGGCTTTGGCATTCAGAGTAAATCTGAGCTACAAGGAGTCTAAAATTAATACTAAACTGTATGAGTGACGTATTAGAAACCATTTTTCACTTGTTAAATCAAATGGTGCTTGAGCTATCATGTTTCTAGTGCACGGAAAAACTGTTAGTGAAACAAAAGTGCCAGCACTTAAGTTACTGTCTGTCTGATCCTGCAACCCTTGATAGCACTTAATTACATTGCTGAACCACATGGGCTGCAGTTCAGCAAAACAACGGTTAATAAAGCCTAAATATAAGGTCCCCCTACCCCCATCTCACCTACTTCAACCAAAATGAATATAATGCCTTGTCTGCCCTGGGAAATTTTACAGAAATACAGTGCTACTGTTAGAGGGCTACTGTTTTAAATTCTCACTGGAAACCTCTTATTCCAGAGGGAGTAAACCTCCTTTTGGTTTAATCGATGCCTCTTCCAAAGCTCTGTAAGTTGAGGCAGAAGGCGGCATTCCAGATAGGAAGTAATGCTGGTGTAATTATCCTAGCATAGTTAAGCTGGTGAATCTCCCTGTGTAGACAAGCCATCAAACACTAAAGATTACAGACCTAAAGGGCTGTTTGAATTGCTACAAACAGATAAGCAATGAGAATAAAAACTCTAATATAAAAAAGCAATTGCCTCTGACTCAGCTTTACAGCTTTGTTATATTTCTAACAAGGCAAGGGGACAAAAAACCCGAGCCAAGTTCTGAAAACATTCTCAAGGAAGGTCAATGAAAAAAGAATAGACGATGAACTCTTTTAAAAACTCACTTTTGATGGCTGTGAGCAGGGGTCACTCAACATCTAAAATACCAAATGCAATCACAATACATTACCATAACATGCATCTGCATAAAACAGCATCCACAAACAACTGGAGTTTGCATGAAATCATGAGTGATGTCCAACAATTGTACTTTAATAGGGCACAAAGCTAACATGGGTTCTCAACAGTTTTAGACTCGAGTCACCCCCTGGAAAACTCTTAACTTTCACACAGTTCTTGACCATGAAACAACATGATAGAGTCGTTCCTCTGTTGCAAAAGACTCAGAAAGACCACTACAGGTCAGAAGGTGATGGATATGGTGGATTTCTATTTGAAATTTCTTGGTTTATTTTGTGAATCATGTATAAGTGTTTGCATACCTAATGGTGCTACTATTATGTGGCATTCTGCAGCACCCTTAAAAGTATTTTGTGGCAACATGCTTGAGCATCACTGGTCTAGTGTGATCCTCTTATAGGAACCAGTCTTCATTACCTTCACTCAGAGCTGATGTGGAGCAAAACCATACTCTGCAAACCAGCCCACTGAACTCAGAGAGACTCAATGAGGAGTGAGGTCCTTTGCTGAGGTCTAATGTTGATGCATTACAGTGTGGTTTTAAGATCTCAGAATGAGATTTGTCTGCTACAGGAGAAGCAGTGGGGAACATTTCCCCCGAAGATGATGGAGTTACTTTGGTTTAAAGCCAGCATATGTAAAAGGAGAGCTGGGCCTGCTGGAGTGATCTGAGATGCATACTGCTTTAACTGGGATTAATAAGAGGCCAGTAGGAAGTAAACATGGTGAGCAGATAGTGAAAGGTTGCATATTTTTTTCTTTCTTTTGGCTTATCTGGCTGTAGCTTACAAAAGTTTGTGCCTTCCTGAAAGAGTCAGTCTTAAAGGTCCTGCCCAGCCCTTCCTTCTGCTTGGGTTTAAAAATAGGAGAAGATAAAGGATTAATCTTTAAAGCACCCTCTAGTCAGGGGGCCAAAGCATGTCTGCAGGTACCTGCAGAGACGGATTTGCCGCGTCCCTTTCATGAACTGTGAAGGTAAGGATTTCATATGGGTTTTCCATCTAGCCATGTCTCAATATCATTAGCTTTGTTCCCTACCAGCTTGAAAGAGGAATTTGCTGGCAAGCCCCTGCCAGTGCACCTTTAATGCTGTACGTGCTCGTTAAATCCCAGCACAGCTCTTATCGATGGGCTTGCTTTAAAATTGTGCACAACAAGAAGCCTGAAAGATGAAAGAAAAGTTCCATTCCCAGTTAACGCTGGTCTCAATGCACTGTCTGGATAGATGGAAGGGTGTAGAAACAGATCATCACAATTATTGGTACAAAACCTGTGTGCATGCATATGCTTAATGCAATTTCCAAGGGAGCGAGAAAATCATGAAGAATGCTGCGTAGGCAGACAGACCACTGCATACTGTGTCTGCATCCCTGAGACAGGCTGGGGCTATTAAAACGTACCGCTGTCTTCTTCAGTGGAGTCAGGACATATAGAAGGGGCTGGCTTTACATCAATGGAAGCTAATGGCAAAATAACCTCTTGGTACAAGCAATCTCTTTGGTACAAGGAATTCTTCACCTCTGCTTCAGGCTAGCTGTGACTGTTATCCTGAATATTTTATTTCATCTCCCCAAAGGCACATCACAGACAATCTCAGTTCATGCTAGAACTCAGCCCCCAGCCGCGGGCGCCTGGACACTGCTGAGGGAAGACTTCTCTCTCCATGGCTCGGCTTTGCTACAGAGCCTGCCAGAAGGGGGGGCACAGAAAATCAGAGTTAAGGACACTTGTCCACACTGGCTACAGAACAGCTGGCAGCTGGCACCCGGTTCTGGATATCACCACACTGCTAGCAGCGAAGGTGGCAAGGGTCCCTATTCCCATTTCAAGGGTCCTTTGCCGTTCTGGTGTGAGTGCCTGGGGCAAAATGGTGAAGAGAAAGTCAACAGGGATTTATTATGGACCCTCTCCCCCAAGTAGAAGAACAAGGGGTCATGAAATGAAAAGAGCAGGCAGTAACATTAACATGAACGCTAACGCAGGGGAGTTCTTTGTCACCCGGTGTCTCATTCAGGCGTGGAACTTGCTGCCCCCAGAAGTGGTGGCAGCGGTGCCCCACCTAGACTCCTGCCCGCCCCACGTGAACTCTTAGTATTGGACCCCTCTTCGCCAGAGGTAATGATTTGGTTGTTATTGCAAAACTCTTTATCACATCTGCGCTATTGATGTCTTCAGATAGTTCGTTCTCAATTGAGAATACTGCCAGTCCCATATATGCCCACTATTAAAACTGGGGAGGGGGGGTTGTAATTGTAATTTTTTTCCTTTCTGTCAGCCCCTGGCTTTGCCCATGCCTGTGCCCAGGTCTGGGTGGAAGCTGAGGGGCGGGGGACACGTCTGGAGGAGAGGGGCACTGGTAGCTAGCAGCTAGCCAGCAGCGCAGCCTGGGCATCACACCTTCCTAGCGCTTCGGTGCTGGAGGCCGCGGGTGAGACGCCAGCAGTGGCAGACCCAGCGCGCCCCTTCCAGCGTCCGGCGTGGGCAAGACGGAGCTACGGTGCCACCCGCGACCTGGCACGTCCCTAGGGGCGGCCCCGCACCCGGGCACATCCCCAGGACCCACTGGAGCCCTTGCCCGGCTCTGCAAGGGGACGCCGGAGAGCGGGCAAGGCAGAGGGGCTCCTGGCACGTCCCCAGGGGGAGCAGCCCCCCCGGAGCCGGCGCGCACATCTGGGCGGCTTCGAGGGGGGAGGGGCCGAGCCGGCTCGGGGCAGGGGCCAGCCGCCGGGAGGGGGCAGGGCCGGGGGCGGGAGGCTCTGACGCCGCCGCCCAGCCCGGATATAAGCCCCTTTCCCACGCAGCCCGGCTCTGCGGCGGGTGCGGAGCGAGGATGCCGCAGCCCGGCCCCGCGCGTGTCCGAGCCGGCGGGGCGCCCTGAGCCGAGATGGACGGCGTCCTGGAGGGGGAGGGGGACTTCGCCCCCGCCCTGCCCCTCAACGGCTCGCTCAACGGCACGCAGGACAACCAGTTCGTGCAGCCCGCCTGGCAGATCGCCCTCTGGGCCGTCGCCTACGCGCTCATCGTGCTGGTCTCCGTGGTGGGCAACGTGGTGGTGATGTGGATCGTCCTGGCGCACAAGAGGATGCGGACGGTGACCAACTACTTCCTGGTGAACCTGGCCTTCGCCGAGGCCTCCATGGCCGCCTTCAACACGGTGGTGAACTTCACCTACGCCATGCACAACGAGTGGTACTACGGGCTGCTCTACTGCAGGTTCCACAACTTCTTCCCCATCGCCGCCGTCTTTGCCAGCATCTACTCCATGACCGCCATCGCCATGGACAGGTGAGGGCCGGCGCGTGGCGGGGTGGTGGGGGTGCCAGCTGCCAGCCAGCCCCACGTCCCAAGGCGTTTGCCTCTGGCTCCTCGCTGAGCAGGTAGGGGGCAAGGAGGCCATAGTGTGGTACCTGTGAGGCCCCCTCTTCAAGGGGCAGGGCTGGCCTTCTGCATGGAGCTGGGTTTGAGGATAGACCGGTCGTCAGAGCTGGTAGAAACCCCTGGCAGAGCATACCCAGGTCACCAGCAACCCTGCCTGCCTGGCCAAGTGCCCCAAGTCTTTCTGCTGTCTTGGCATTTGTTTGATTTTTTTTCTTCCTAATTTGGCTACTGTGCACATGGAAAGCAAGAGAGGCACTGAGCTAAAAGCATGCCTGCTTCCTGCCTTTTCATCTTTTTACACACACACGCACACACCTTTTTGTACAAGACCACTGAAGGGAAGTGTGCACCCCCTCTGCACTCCCAGCTCACCTGGAGATGCTCTTAGGGAAATGCTGTTAGCTTAATGAAAAGGGGCTGTTTTACAGTGCCCCAGGCAAGGCTGTCTTACCATGTTCCTCTGTGTAGCCTGCTATCATTATCACCATCACTGGAAATCTAAGGGCTGTCCCGCTGCTGTTTCTCACTAGTTTTAAAATCATTAATTTTCCTGGATTCCTTCATTTTAACTCAGAATCCGTATTTAATGCACCACGGTGTCTCATCTAATGATGCTAAATGTATCTGAACATACATTTTAACACATGCATGCAGGGGTAGGTCTTAGGGATCCAGATTATTTGTCTGATTTCGTTTGGAAAGAGCTAAGTAAAAACTTCCAGGTTTGCCCACTGTCTTTGGAAAAGGTGCTGTTGCTCTCTGTTCCTGCTTTTATGTTGTTCTTAGATGGGTGCAGATTTCTGAGCTGAGTGGAAATTGGTTTAACCCGAACTGATAGGCTCTATTATGTATTGCACACACCTATTTTCTCTGTGGCCGTGGTATGGGGTTACCCAGGAATCGATGTATATTGCTGGCATTTTGTTTTCTGATGAGAAATCCAGCAAGTTGCCAGCACAGTGCAGAGGCAAGGGGGACTATGTCCACCCAGGCACTTGGCTTAGGTTGGTGATGAAGAGGGAGCAGCAGCAGTCCAGTGGTCAAAGCCAAAGAGTAGGGGTTGGGAGTTCTGCAGCTCTATCACGTCTTTCGTCGATCTGTTTTGTGACCAGGGGGAAAATTATTTAGTTGAGGCAACTGTATTCTAGCATTTCCTCTTTGGCCCCTCTTTCCAATCTCGTGATGCCAGTCATAAGAAACAAGATCAAATTAGATTCCTCTCTCAGATACAGACTTATTGGCTAAAACACGAAATGGAACTGAAAAGTAAAGTGCAAGTGCTAACAACAGTTTCATCGGGGAATTTACCTCCCTTGCCCTCAGTTTTTATTAAAGATACCATTGCACAGGGCTTATTAGTTTGTTCTTCGTTCTTTTCTCCTGCAGTAAAGGGTAATCCTTTTCTCTCATAGGGTGGAATAGAAGTCAGCTATAATGCCTCTAATGTTAATGGGGTTACATGGATGGGAACGAGAGATCAAGTCTGACAAAGGCAAATAGGAAAAAGTTAACCCAAGATCGTGTCAGCTCTGCCTGGGTATTAGAGAACCCATTTCATTTTTTACGCTAGTGAGGAGAGCGGGAGGCATTGTAACACAGGTTCCCTTGACTAACAGTTCTACTTCTCCCACCCTCCCCACCTATCTGCTACAGTTGTTGGTTCCCTTCTACCCCAGCAGTATTTGCATTTTTGGTTCCAACCTAAATGGAGCTGCAGAGTACCGGCTGTGAAGTAGGATGCTTAATTAGTAGCTTTTTTCAGCTTTAAACCCACAGTCCTATTTAATAACTCTTAGCTGTAAAGAGAACTCATTTGAAGAGGGAATCTTCCTAATGAAAACTGAGACTTAGCACTGGAACCAGGAGTCACAAATTCATACGTGCCAATATGTATTTTCCGTAATAGGACTGTAAGTAGGTTGTTGGAAGCTTGGGCCAGAACTTCTGTTCAGTTAATGGTCTCAGTGTCTTTTATGCACAGGTCCTTGATGCAGTCTTATCTGCATCTTATTCAAACAGCCAATGCAGCAGGTCAAATTTGCAAGAGCCCTGAATGATTTGGGAGCCCAAACGCCATTGACTTGCAAAGTGACTTGGGTTATGTCTACACAGCAGACACTGCTCTGATTCCAGTCTGTGGACACATACCGAAGTCAGCATTAAGCTACTCTGCTTGGGTGCTGCTGGTCATGTAACTACAGCGGCACAGAGCTCTGTGTGGGTTGCCAAACCAGGCGAGAAGCTGAATGAATCTTTGGGTGGTGAGCCAGCACTGAGCTTCACGCTGCTAGTGATATGCCACTAGCAGTACCTGAACTAGCCCGCTGAAAACTACCTTGGGTAAGTCTTTGGGAATGCCGTCATGACTGTGAAGCCGGGCAGCTCGCCAGTGCCTAAATCCCCTTTCAAAATTGTAATTGAGTACATAGTACTTCTACAAAAGGTGCTCAGTAGCTTGCAAAGTAACAAAAATATATTTCCTGTACAGAAACCCTGCTGGAGGTAGGATCTGTGTGCCCAGACAAGTGCCGCATCACAAAATAAACAGGATTACGTTCGCTCAGTTCAAAGCTGAAATTAGAGTTGAGAGACAAGTGACAGAAATCAAGGAAATTTGCAAAGAACCAGTTTGCACAACCAAAATCTAGGCATAGTAAACGATCCGACACACTAGTGGGGGTTAAATCTCATGGGCGTTTCAGCTCTCTGGAAATGCAGTCACCTTCCTTGCTTCCCTTTTAATCAAGAAACAAGTATTCCAACTCTGGGGTGTGCTGTGACAATTGCTTTGTTATCTTATATTTGGATCTAACAATAGCAATAATATGGCTGGTGCTGAATCAATTCTGATTCTCTCAACAGTGTTTCAAGACAAGGGCTTACAGTGGGAGTTCAAGTAAGAAACTGTAACAGAAAGGGAGCAAACTGTAAACCCAAGCAGAGCTGATGCAGGATGGGTGTAAGCATGCACCTCAGTTCCACTTGGTTAATATGATCAATGTACTCTGTGACGGCCATTACGTCTCCATGAAACGGGCTGTTTTTAGACCCAGGAAAATGCACTTGGCATCAGACAAGATTGCAATTCCCATTGTCAATGGAAACAAAAAAAATGTGATGTGGGTTATTACCGCAGTGAATTGAGTGACTGACAGCAGGGGCTAGATTTGTAATTTCCAAGATACTCGAAGAATTCACACCATCAAACTGTTCAGGAAAATAAAGGCAAAATGTGTTCTCTCTCTAAATCATTTCTATAGCGCGCCTGCCAGAAGATCCGAAGCTGCCTTCTAAAGAAGCAACAAGCCTTATGCCAAAGCCAATGAGAGAACACATTTTTCAGGCTTAGAGGTTTATGTTAAATTCAAGCATGCACAACATAATAGACCTGAAACTGGATTGTGCAAGTAGCTTTACAAATCTTGTCCTTGACAATACAAAGCCGAGCTTCTAGCAAAAGTTTATTGGAGATGCAAGTGGCCAGCACCCCTGACAAAATCAGGCTGGTAGTCCTCTCCTTTGGAAAATACCTTGGTGTCAGGTGTAACAGGAAGGTCAGGACCTAACACTTGGAGCACTATAAGAGGCCTGATCCATAAAGATGACTGAGTGCACCCTCAATCATTGCTAGATTTCAGGGAGCTGAGATGACGTAGGATTGGGCCTGAACATCACGGCAGTATTGCTTGCAGAACTCCACCTCCCTGCAGATTTCTCAAAAGCATTTGCAGTGTAGCATTTCATTTGTATGCTGACAGTGGAGACTCAAGTCCTCCCATCTGCAAGGCTCAGGCACCAGGTTCAAACCCTCGCAGGGCCTCACTTGAGCATCGGGTTGTAATTCTGTTCTTAATTATCTTAACACCTAGATAGGAAGAGGCCAAATCGACATGCCCTTTGGCTAGAAAGTTATGCCTCTCCAATCACCTACGACTCTTTGAGCAGGAAAATAGAAAGAATAACTACAACTAATTGTAGGGTTGCTTGTAGTTAAAAGAAGACGGTTGTCAGTGAGGTAAGCAGGTACAACACTCATTACACGGGATGCAGTTTGCCCTCTGCACAAAGAGCCTGTGTCCAACTGGAGATCTAATTTGAGGACTTTAGTAGTGTACAAGTTCCATGCCTGCCTCTGCAAGGGGATGCATTTCAACCAGGGAGCATATTTGAGTAAGATTTCCAATCACCCAGATAAACACAGGCAGTCATGGAAGAAACCCTGAATCTGCACACACCTTCAGTCAACTTTGTAGCTAGTAAGACTGTTCCCGAACTGAGACAGTGACTTCTTTTTGCATTACTTGGTTGAGGAAGGGTGAATATGAACATAAATTGGAAGCCAATTGCTAGTTTGACAGCCCAGCCTTGTGCATTTTGCAAATCAACGTGTGACATCACTGCCTCCTCAAGGGAAACCCCACTGCGTTAACTGTTAGGATTTTAGAAGGAGTTTAATGAGGTATGGTTGAATCATATAGCAATGTGGGCTTTATTAAGCCTAACTAAGATGCAGCACATTATCTGCAAACGGGGAACTCGAATAACCTTCTGAATGTCAAATGTGTAACAATGAGTTCATAGGTGAACCTGCAGATCCTTCGCAAGTTGAGTAAGTCAGATTAATGTCTGTGGATGATGTAATTAGTCACCCCGAAGGCTTTTAATTAGTCATTTTAAATCTTTGGTAGCTCTTTATTTTCAGTCAGTCTAGTCTTAATGTGTTTAGCTGTCTGAAGAATATTACTTTTGTCCACGCAGGGCAAAATATAATATTTAATCTACTGCAATATGAAGGCCAGAGTGGGGAGTATAAAAGCTAACGGGATCTAAGGATGTATTAACAGGGGTAATGACCTCAAAACAGGCTGGCTTGGCTGGGTACGTGGTGCCACTCACCACATGAAGTAGCTTCTAAACACTGGTACAGTGATGCAGAGCAGCTGGATTTTAAGAGTGAATCTGGCTTGAAGTCCACAGGATAATTCCTGACAATGAGACTAGGGGATACTGGGACTGAGATTTCTGTAAGGAATATTTATTCCCTGCTTAGAGAGAGGCCTGGAGAAGACCATCTATCTTTTGTGGCTCAGGACCCGCACACAGCACCTTGCTGACCAGAAACTACATATCCTAGAACAAGGTGGGCATCGGTAAAGGCCCCACAGGACTACAGAACTGTAATCCATAGGGGTGTTTTTGTCTGCAAGCAATAGGACAGGATAATCCCTTCCCAAATATTTTAGGGGCACTGGATCTCAACCAAAAATGCCACCTCTTCGGGGAAGACCTGAACTGACCTGTCACTGTTTTGGTGAAGTGGGGCTGAACTTCAGGGAAGCTTCCCTGCTTTCTTATCACAGGTCTGCTTGGCTGATCCTCTTGGAATCCAACGGTTGCCTCTGATCAGACTGAGGATTAAGCTGGAAAGAGCACTTCTACTTCACAAAAAAATGCCTGTACATGGAAGAGTTTTCATTTTGCACAAGAAAGAAATTGAGACCCTCTGAAAACTCTTGTGGGGGGGAAAATGAGAAATGCTGGGTTATTAACAGCTATGTTAGCCTGAGGCACAATCTCTGCTCTGAATTACCTAGATTAATGATTGACCCTGGCTTTTCCATATCCCTCCTAGGTGCCCTCGCCAACCAGCCTGTGCTAGGCCTCGTGCCATCTGGTTTTGATCAAAACTTCCTTCCCAGGTGTGAAAGACGTTTCTGTGCATCTTTCTAGTGACAAAATCCTTCCTCAGAAAATTCCCTGAGGGTCTAAGGGAATGACCACCTCTTTTTCATCCTCTAGTTTCTGGATGGGGAGTTGTCACTACTTTGGCTGGCAGGTGAGAGGATTCAGCATAGAGCAGAGGAGGAATCCCTACAATCTGGTCTTGTTTTGTTGCCAGATCATCAATCATGGTGCAGTGTACCACTCAACTGTCAGAAAGAAGCCATGGAGCCAGTCTAACTTGCCCAAGTTGGCTCCATCCCAGTGCAGGGGTGTCCTGAAGCAGAGCAGAGGTGCTGCAAGGCATCATGTGAACATACACTCCCCTGCTGTCAACTTAGCAAGGGAAAGAGGGCATGCTTGCAGAAAGAGGCAAAGCCAGGATGTATCCCTAATTCATGAAGTCCCTGGGCTGCACTTCTGCCTATTAGAGTCTGGCATAAATCGGAACTGCCTTCAGGAGCTCTTCCTTCAATTGTTCTCCTATGTGTTTTTAGGAAGATACAGTTAGGAATTAATTACCAAAACCAGTCTGCTCCTTATAGCCTTCCGTTCCCAGCACTGCAGAAGGCAGTCTTCTAGGAGAGAGAGTCCAGGTGTCCTACTTGCACAGCCTCTGTTGCCAGTGTTGCTGAGCATCTCAACCTTTACTGTATTTATCCTCACTGCAGCCCTATGGAAAGGGTAAATCTAATTGTTTCTGTTTCACATAAGTGCACTGAGGCACAGAGAAGATAAGATGCTGGCAGTCATAGGGAATTAAACCTAGGTTTTCAAAGTCCAGGGCAAATACTCTCGTCCTTAGACCACCCTTCTTCCAAGAGACTGAAAGCAAAACCCAAAGTGAACAGAAATGTTAGTCCAACATCATCTCTTTTATTAAAAAGAGAACAGTAGCCATCACTTCTGCTCCTGAAACATTGCTGTCCCCTAGGCAAAGCTTCCTGGAAGAGATGGACACCGCTGGTGATGTTGCTTTGCCGATCACATGAGCACAGAAGGTTCCTGTACTGCAGCAAGGGCACTAAGCCTAATGCCCTAAGACCACAGGCAGAATCAAAACACTTAAGATTAACATATTACCTTGCAACTTAGAAACCACACTGAGGTGGCTTCAAGTGCATTGGGTTCCTAGGAGCGTTAAGTCATCACTTCAGAAGGGCAAGAGCCCATGAGACATCTGAGCTAAGGGGAGGATCCAAGCCTGCTTTGGCATAGGCGTAAGATGGGGATATTGCATTGCCTAAGTCACTAAAGGCAGGGCTAGGAGGGTGATGGCTCTAGAAGAGGCTATTTGGAGCTATCCCTGCAGATGAGGAAAGGGGCTAGGTTTAAAAAATGCAGAGGAATTGATAGATGTTTGGGGGAAGCTTGAGCTTTCTTCTGCCTGTCTGTAGCTGTGGGGCTGCTACCAAGGCTTATTTTTCAAGGTGGAAAGGAGGAACATGGAGCAAATCCAGCAGACTCCCAGGCTGTCTGCCAGCCATGACCTGTTCCTTTCTTCCCCTTGGCCTCCAAGACACAACTCCGAGCCACTGAACGGTGCCCAAGCTGAAGGACACTTCACTGTGTTGCAGCAAGAGTCGGCACATTCCCCCCAGCACACGGTGCAGGGCTGGGAGCCAGGAAATTCATTTCTAATCTAGGCACTGGCACAGAACCCCCGAATGACTCCTGGATGAGTCGCTTCCAAGCTGGCTTTAAAGTTACTGTTGTCCCAAATGTTGGGTGCCTGACAAAGGACATATGGGCACTGACTTTTTCAGAGGGATTCAGCACCTGTAGCCCTCCTGTTTTTTACCTCCAGTGTCATGCATTCAGCACGTTGAAAAATCTGGCCCCAAATGTCTTGGATTGAGCATTTGGCCTCGGTTCCTACTTCCATGTTCCTTTCTGTAGAATGGGGCCAAAGCAAATTGCATACCACAAGTGAACAAATAATCCTCCCATCCATTCTGCTGCTGTAATGACCTATTAGCATATTCACAGAATTGTAGAAAAGTAAGGCTGGGAGGGACCTCAAGAGGTCACATCTAGTCCAACAACCTGCTCAAAGCAAGATCAACCATGACTAAACCATTCCAGTCAAGCGTCCATCTAACCTACTCTTAAGAGTTTCTAGGACTGGAGATCCCACAGCCCATTTCAATGTTGAACCACCCTCATAGTTAGAAAGTGCTTCCTATTCTCCAACCTAAATTTCCCCTGCTGCAATCTGAGACCATTGCTACTCCTCTCCCCTACAGCCACAACCAACTGCCTATCTCCATCCCCTTTATAGCTGCCCTTCCAGTAGTTGACGCACAGTGTAGACGTATCCCATCATGGGAAAATCAAGAAGCTACTGTTATAAATCCTGGCTTGAGAACCACAGCAGAGCAGAGGCAGGAAACTCAAAGCTGTGAAGAGAATATTTCCACATTAAACAAGTACCTACAGTAATTGGGCACTATTATCAGTAGACAAGCATGAAACTGTTAGAGATCAGCTGTGGATTCTGGCTTCTTTAAACAAATCACTTGGATAATTGTATTTGCACAGAAATCATCTCAGGTTGCAGATGATACAGAAAGCTCAGTGCCAGGCAAAAGCAAATCTCTAATTAAATGACTATACAGCCGGGTGGTATTATATTATGTGCGCTCTGGAATCGTCAATGGTTTTACAAGTGTCACCTACAAATCTCATCTGCTGACCAGGGGCAAGAATCAGGCAGTAAAAATCTCTGATAGCGCACCTCTACCGATAACCATCTTTAGGTTGGGTTTAAATTGCAACTGTCACATGTCACTTTGACAGAGCTGGGGTTTACAAATGCTGGTTAATGCATTGCACTGTAGCACATTAAATGCTGTGACAGAAAGTGATGTGTCAAATGGAAAGAGCATTCACTTCATTCTTCTTTCATTTCCTTTCAAATAACCTTTGGTGATGGGCCTTGCATTTGGGATTCATTGTAACAGTCAGAATCGTACAGAGACTAACATACCACAGGGACCTTCAGTGCAAGTGATATTGTAGGTGGAGAAAAGCAGAGATGTCTGCAAACCTTTCAACAAAATCTCAGGTTGCTGCTTCTGGTATGTAACAAATGTTTCACTGGGGGTTTAGGGGAAAACTACTGGAAGCAACAGCAAACTCTCATTGAACAAAACGATGCTCTGACACCGTAGCTGGGGAAAGAGGTTTGGGAAAGCAGCGAAAGCATTACCTGGAGCCTTCTGCTTGGGAAAGAAGCTTTGCTGAAAGCTTGGTCTCAGGCAGATTTTATTGTTTGTGAAAGAAAATAGAAGCAAGAGCTGGCAGCCGTGCCATTTCTTTGGAGAACAGCTGGACTGTCACTCACACTGGCCTGAAGGGATTCTTTTGCACGTTCAGGTGATGGGCCTCACATATGCAAAGAGAGCAGAAAAATGATCAGGCTTCAGAATAGAGGCCTCTGTTCTTGAAAACACTCATTCCTTGGAATATGAATAAGGGAGGGATTTGCAGTGGATTGTGGAGTTGGAATGGATCCCGAGACCCCCCTGCACAAATGCTATTTCTATAACAGGCTTTTGTACCTGGCCCCCAGCTTCCCTTGTTCTCTCTCTCTTACCAGGCACCTTAGGGTGGCTGAGAGGAATCATACTTGTCACACATTGTAGTCCCAGGGGGCCTGCTGCGAGTTTGGGAGCGACTTGAGCCTTCAGATAGTAGGTAGCAAAGGGGGAGAAAGTCTTTGTCTGGTGTAAATCAGAGCTGAAACACTTTACATTTGATATCACCCCTTTAAATTGAGACCAACAATACAAAGGGTCTGGGGCGATGCAGTCAGGCATACCTGTCCTTAGCTCACAGTGCTACATATTGGGCATGGGACTTCCAAGCTATCACCAGGTTATGCTGCTCTTGCCTCTGGCTGAGCACTGGCTGGACGTCAGATTCTGGCAATTGATTCCAGCTGATTCTAAGGATTTATCATTCGTGGATGTCAACAGTTACCAGACAGCAGACACTAACTTGGGGACTCTAACTTGAGGACTTCCCCCCCTTGGGGACTCTAACAGTGCATTCATGCAGCGTGTACCAGAGTGGACTGCACTTTCAGACATCAGCAATGGATTGCATTTGCTTTGAGGCTGGAAGATGGCCACTTAATGGCTAGATGCCAATAGCACAAAGATACTATCTCTAATATGCATTCACACACACACACACACACACACACACTTTCTCTCTCTCTCTCTCTTCTTTCTCCCCGCCCGAGCCTCATTCCAGGATCACAAACCCACAGGCTGACAACTCAAACAGAAAATAAAAGATTACACGTATAAATCCAGAGGGCAACAGACCTTTTTGGTAAAGGAGTCAATACAGCAGACAGGTCAACGTTTCAGTGAATGCAGAAAAATGGCTGGAACATGGGGGCTACATGAGACTGATATCATGAAATAAAAGTAAGAGAAGACCTAGAGTCTCAAAGACGGGTGAAACAGGAAACTTATGAGAGACAGCTTAGATTCATTGAAGCCTCTTTCTAGGAGTGTAAGTACCATATCAAGGAATTATTCATGTTAATATCTTTATGAATAATACATCCACAGTTCTAATGAGAGCAAGTCTACAGTCCCTGTTTGGTTAAAGGCTTTTCTATTCCTTTACATGCTTTTATGTATCTTCCAGGCTAACAAAAGCGACATCTTTTCTGTATTTGCCTTCAGTTCAAAACATACTGTGCACTGATGATCCAAATGGCCTTCTGTGAATTCAAATAAGGATCTACAGGTCCCTTGTCAGAGCAACGAGAATTCACATTTTTCCTTTCTACACGTTACTGATGCACCAACTGCTCTGTTTTATTGTGGCATGAAAGCCTAGCAAGCCAAAGCCTAGCAGGAAAGAAAGATGGAGCTTGCTGACACTTCCCTTTGTATCAGATCACTGCTCTAGGGTGTCACCCCTTTATGACAATGGAGCTGTTGCAAACATCTGTGAACACTTGTTTGAAAAATAAGGAACTCAGCTGCCATCAGTGGTGACACTGGGTCCTCACACACTTTTGTATTCAAAGATACTCCTTATAGTTTCATAGTTAGTAGGGTCAGAAGGGACCTGAGCAGATCAAGTCCGACCCCCTGCCATGGCAGGAAAGAGTACTGGGGTCAAACGACCCCAGCAAGGTGTACATCTAACCTCCTCTTAAACACCCCCAGGGTAGGAGCCTGCACCACTTCTCTTGGAAGCACATTCATTATCTGTCAACATTGTGCCTAACAGTACTGCTGTTGGACCAGGACCCTGGATAGAACAAAACACTTACAGTCTGACTTGGAACAGGGGAAACCACTCCTAATTTTCTGTTCTCCTAGTCATAGTTGGTACAGGGTCCCCTGGGCTAGGGAGAATGCAAGCAATTTCCTGAAGTTGGTGTGGGCCAGATTGGAGGCATAGAACTACTGCAAACTCCTTCAAACTCTGGAGCTAAATCCTGTCTGCAAGGTAGTGCTTTGAGATCTCTGCATGACAGGACAGCCATGCCTTCCAAAAGAGTGCTTTGCTTTCTCTTCTTAGCTGGTGACAGAGTACAAATCCTTCAAGCTGACAGGCTACTTAGGCATGCCTTATTTGCTTCTACTCTGTAGAGGTTGCACCCCACTCACCTTTATGTCTGAACTCCAACCTGAAACCACGTAGCTAATGCCTGCTGCTGTCTTGTGTTCCGTCACCCACTAGTGATCTGTTCAGGATGGTGTGACCATTTGGGCTGGGAAGTAAAGGAGTTAACTCCATCAAGGACTGTTGTACTAAGGGCTACCAGGTAGTTGGCTGGTAACATTGCTGTGATCTTCAGGCAGGGTAAACCAGCATTGCTGTGTTGGCTTAGAATCACAAAATCAGAGAAAATTAGGGTCGGAAGGGACCTCAGGAGGTCATCTACGTCCTGCTCAAAGCAGGACCAACCCAACTAGTTCATCTCAGCCAAGGCTTTGTCGAGCCAGGTCTTAAAAACCTCCAAGGATGGAGAGTCCACCACTTCTCTGGGTAACTTGTTCAAGTGTTTTACTACCCTCCTAGTGAGGAAGTTGTTCCTGATACCTAATCTAAACTTCCCTTGCTGGAGCTTGAGACCATTCCTCCTTGTTCTGTCATCTGCCACCACTGAGAACAGTCCAGCTCTGTCCTCTTTGGACCCACCCTTCAGGTAGCTGAAGGCTGCTATTAAATCCCCTTTCAGTCTTCTCTTCTCCAGACTAAATAAGCCAGTTCCCTCAGCCTCTCCTCATAAGTCATGTCCCCCAACCCCCTCACCATTTTTATTTCCCTCTGCCTGGACTCATTTGTCTACATCCGTTCTGTAGCAGGGAGGCCAAAACTGAACACAGTCCTCCAGATGTGGCCTCACCAGTGCTCAATGGAGGGGAAGAATCACTTCCCTCGATCGGCTGCCATTGCTCCTACCAATGCAGCCCAGGATGCTGTTCGCCTTCTTGGCAACAAGGGCACACTTCAGGACGTAAGTGAAGCTATGCTGCTTTCCATCAGCTGAAGATCTGAACCTCTCTCTGTGTCGAGGCCCAGAGTTAGTCTGGGTCAAAGTAATAGAGACAAATAAGCAGCTGCCTGTTCTGCCCTCATTGTTAGAGCTGTGCTCAGAGGTTGAAGAGGTCAACAGCTCTTCTAGGCTGTAAGCCAGCTATTTGGGGTGGAAGGGAGGAAGATGGGGATTAAGCAGACAGAATCAGCTTTGCTATTTGCAGTCAGTTTTGGTGAAGAGGTGTGACATCCACCAGTTGCTTCCTGTCTGTCATTTGCCTTGCAAGCAGTAGCAGCTGGGTATTTGCACAGACCGGTCGTCTCTTCGTGTGCAACAACGAGACTTCGATTTGACTGTTCCCTTTCACTGGTGCTCTTCTTGAAGGACCCTCCGAGAAGTTTTTGTAAACTTTGAGCCTATCCTTACGTGCTGTCATTAGAGCTGCTCAGTAAGGGCTCTGCTGAGCTGTATAGGAGAGGTCAGCTGTCATACAGGCTTCCTACTGGGATTGCCTTTCTATTCTGCACTGAAAGCTTCAATCTTGGGAGCCACTCAGACTTTCATTTTCTTGGTCTCCTCACCCTAGGGGCTTTTCCTGTTCCTTCTGTTTAACCACTGATCTCTGCAGGAAACTTTTCCCCTTCCTTACTGCCACAGAGCAGATGGCTCATACAGCTGCAGGTAGACTCTGCACATATTTATTTAGGAACAAGAGAGAAATTCCCATCATCTGCACTGGTTTCATGACTACACAGGTACTTGCTGAATAAATAAATAACATTTAGCAAGTTCTCATCTACCACCATCAAAATGCTTTGACAAAGTAGTAACTAAGGATCATTGCCTGCCCCCCTCCCATTTCACATGTAGAGGAAACTAAAGAACAGCACATAAGTGATTTGCCTCAGTGAAAATGTGGTTTAAGAGGAAATAAATTCAGGTCTTTCATCCACCAGTATCTTGCCCTTGTACCTAGATTCTGCTGCCTGCCTTTTGTAGGGCTAGAAATACTGACATGCTGCTTCTCTAAAAAGTCAGGCAGACTAGGTGAATATAGCCTCGATGAATGCTTCATCATGGCAAAAAATGGCAATGGATGGGTCTTTCCTCCAATTACTCTTAGTTTTCCCTGTGATTAAGCTGCATTCACCCTTGCCATGTCCTGCCAACTTCAGCTTGTAGATGCTCTCCTGCTGTCTCGTGTATTGGCATTTTGGAGGCACCCCCTACCTGACAGCAGTCTCCTCCAGGAGTGCAGGGCATAGGCCTCCAACTCGTTAGGGACACGAAGCACTTGAAGCTCCTACTGGAGGCCAAGGCTTCTCAGGGCCTGGCTGCCAATCTCTCCTCTCCCCACATGCCACGGTCAAGTCTGTCTGACTCTGTGTCCTCAAAGAAAGCAAATAGGATTCTCTGCTCCCTTGTAAGTCCCCAGGGGAAGTCATTAGACAGACCCAGACACCCCAGTATTTGCTGCTTTTGATCTGCTGTCTTTTCCTTTGCTCTTGATCTTTTTCCTGGTTGGTTTAAGGGGGACTGGAGGAGGAAAGGGAATAGATTTCCCTTTAGGGAGGGGGGTGTTTTTTTCTCCTGTGTAAAAGTGTCCTTTTCTCCTCTATCCATTTCGAGTCCCAGTCCTCTTCCTACCACAAGTGACACTGAACAGTGTGACACTGAACAGTGTGATAGCAGGCATGACGGTAGTTACTCACTCTCAAATTCAAACGCGAAGGATCAACCCTAAGGACTTTTATGGCCTACTTATACTGTGAGCAAAGAGAGGTAGGTTGCCAAGTTAGTCTACAGTCAACTAGAAGGCAGGGTAGACTAACCAAATTTTATATTTGTGTGTGTGTGGCTGGGTGGGGGTGTAGCACAAGCTTTTGTGGGCTCACTTAATCAGAAGCTGTGAAAGGGCCATTCACAACATTTGAAGTGAGTTCCATACACACACACACATGCATGTATGCATGCATGCATGTATGTATATGTATAGCACAAGCTTTCACAGGTTGAAGCTCATTTCAGATGCAGAGTTACATATACAGCACAAGTTCAGCCCACAAAAGCTTGTGCTCCATCCATCCATCCAGAGCCCACAAAAGCTTGTGGTATATATCTATAGCTATCTGTATGTGTGTGTGTGTGTGTGTGTGTATGTAGTGAGCTTCAGCTCATAAAAGCTCATCCTATATACCTATATAGCATGAGCTTTTATGAGCTGAAGCTCACCACACACACACATGGGTTGACTAGTCTATAAAGTGAAAATCTACCTTGCTTTCTACTGTTTCTACTAGCCTAACACTGAACTTGCAGGTCTGCAGATTGACCCAGATCACCTGACAAGTGTGATGCTAGAATGGGCTCCTCAATAAGCAACTAAATTAGAGCAACCAATGAATGGGACCATGTACTACTTTGTGCACACAGCTCCTCCTGCATATGGAGGGCGGTCATTGCCTATTAAGCTGGCCTGTCATGTCCCACCCAGTAGCAGCCAGCTGTGCACAGAATCACTCCTCAGCACCTAATACATTCTGCTTATTGGCACCAACAACCCGGACTCTCTGCTCACACATGGGAAGGACAGCAGTGATTCCATTCAGAGATCCCAGGGTAAAACAGTAAGAGCAGAGCCAGGTCCAACACTTACCAGTAAAGCTACCTGTGGGACTGCACTCTGTGTAGCAACATTTACCACGTATCTCCAGTCAAAAAAGATGCTTCTGTGAACAGGAGAATGTGATCCTTATGCATTTCCTAGGCAGACGCATAATGTTGACTTTTAGAGGAAAAGGAGCTAATAGAGGAGCAAGGTCTTTTCAAACTACTATCCAAACTGGGGCTCCCAGCACAGAAAGCAAAATTCACTGGGCCAGAGACTATGCCACCTTCTTTGGTCCTGAGAGTGACATTTTAAGGTAGACACAGGCATGTTAGAAGCAGCTGTTTGTTGGGAAACAGCTGCTCAAAGGTGCTGGGGATCTAGGATCAGGACTGGAGCTGTTGGGCCAAATTCTAAGGGCCCTCCAAAGTAAGTCCAGAGTGAAGTCACTGGCCTGAGAACAGCAGCTTTGGATTTACACCTGTGTAACTAAGAATTCACCTTTTGATCTTTCTGCTTGGGGTTTCTATGGGGCCTCAGTTTCCTGGTCTTTCCTTAGATTCTGCCCTCACAAAATCTTTCTTTATTCAAATTGGCAGCTGCCTTAGGTCCAAGACAGAAATGTACCATTCCCTTAGCATCGGGCTACGGGGACTGTGTTGCTGGAGGAGCGGTCTTTCAGATGGGAGCTCTACCTCCCTGCAGTCTCATCCCATGAGATGCAACAACACCTAGCTCTTCCGTAGCAAAAGCAGAGGTATTTGTGTCTCCTTTTCAGTCCAAATACTGTTTCAGTTAGCAAATGCATGCTGTATGCCACTGAAATAGCCACTGGAGTTTCATTTGGAGACTTTCCCCTTTGCTTCTTGTCCTAAATTATTTTGCCATGTCACTGTATGCTATGAAATAACTTCTGTATACCAGTGGCTGGTGAAGTCATCCTTTATCTGTAACATATGTATTAGTTTGGGAAGAACTTGAGGAGCCTTTGAAATAAAAGATGCCTCATAAATGAAGATTTTATTATAATATTCATCTTGCCTCCCTGGGGGTGGAAATAACTGCCTATTGGTTACCCAGGCAAGCTCTGCATTTCCCAATGCTATGAAAAAATACCTGTACTACCCTGAATTGTACTTTTCTTTACTAACCAATATACTCCGAGTTGCCCTGATGTAACATAGCACTCAAGGGAGATTGTATTGTCATGGTAACACCTGAAAAAACCATGATTAAATATTTAAATAACAAAAAGTGACATTACTAATGTAATTTTTTAAGAAGGGAAATATCTGGCCTGATAAGCTGTTTGCTTAGTGTCAGCCCAGTGTACTTAAACCTGGCAGAGTTATTAACCCCCTGACAAATAGGTTTTATAATGGCTGCAGCAACTGACCTCCCGCTCAATAACTGCAGGTCTATAATGCACATCAAAGGTTCAGATCTGGGAATTGCTTTCTCTGCTTCCCTCAGATGAAGGCTTTGTCTTTAGGCAATTTGCTCCCTTATAGAAACAGAAGCGTATGCTGGTTATTATGGTTGCTTCAAGGGGGTCCTGTTTATTCTTCGTTACTGAAATGACCAAACTGTCACAGCTCAGAGAAGTCACAGGGAGCGGCTCAAGCCACAGACTACTTGCTTTCCAGCAATCTGAAGTTTGGGTCCATCTCTAAACTAGCTTTGTAATTGCTGTCCCCCCTCTGTGCATCTTCGATCGAATTTTGAGCAATAAAAGCGAAGCGCCCTACCCTGGTCCAGCGTTCATAGGAGGAACCTGATTAGTCAGTAGCAACAGCCGGTTCCTGTTCTCTTTGGACCAGCCAGAAGAGGAGGTCACAGTCGTCTTCAGGAACAGGTTGCAGCTGTTTTACTTTTCTGTCACCCTTTTTTCCCCACGTGTAAACAAGCCAAATGCCAAGAGTCAGGAATGATTCCTTAACATTCATCTCCAACTCTCTTGATGGCATTCATTTGGGAGGGAGTTTAGGAAAGCCAGAAAGAGATGACCCCCGCAATCCAGCACCTTCTGCATAACCTGTCTGCCTCCTCCACGATATCTCTGTCCAGGCTGCATGCCTGGGAGTCAAGGGCAGCCCCTCTTGCTCCTCTGTCCTCCCAAACCTAGGATGTCACTGCACAGACTGTCAGCCAGAGCATCACCAGGAGCTCCGTTCTTTCCTGAGCTGCAGTTTTCTGCAAGAGCTTTCTTGCTCCCTGCAGCAATTCTTTCATCTACACTCCTGCTGGCTTTTATGGGACCACGACCAGTCATCTGACTTCCTGGCCTTGCAGCCATAGCTGGGAGGCAGCTGATGAGGCACAGGCAGAACTGGGGTCAACACCTCCTTAAAGGACCAGTCAGCAAGAGAGGGACATGGAGGAATCCACTCTGTCTTTGTAACTCCAGAAGCTAACTCCTCCCTGAACATGAACCCGTGTGCAGCAGAGACTCAACCCATGATACTGATGCCATATTCTCAGACTTGCCAAGCTTTCCTTAATAGACCTCTATGTACCATGCCCAAGAGAACTTCCCCCATCCAAGCATGATTGGCACACAACTGTTTGCCATTTCCTCCATTTTTCCTGGTCTATTGGTGCAATGGAGGTAAATTCATGTTATTCCACAAGGAAAATGCTCTCTGTCCTTTACTTTGCATGCACATTTGCAGGCAGTGGGGCATGGGAACCTGCCATTCAGAATATAAGGGGTTCAGCTAGACCCTGCATAAACATGCTGCATGCTGACAGCAGCTAGACTTCTTGGACAGCAAAATGTTCCCCATCTGTATTGCAAGCATGGGTGAGATGTAATTTTTCACATGCCTCAGATAAAGAAGAACAACCTGCCTCACCCTGACAAACCTACTTTCTTCCTGCTCAGCAGCCATGGCAAAAAGTAACTAGGGTTGGTGGAGAAATAGCCAAGGCAGAATAAAACAAGTGCTTTTCATATGCACTGTTCATTCCTCACCCTTGGTTGGTAACCTTATCCCAGGAAAGAGCTGAATTGTCAGGTCTGCGTGTGCACAGTTTGGCAGCTTTCAGATGGAGATTTCAGTGCCAGCAAAATGCCAGCAGGCATGTGGGATCTTTCAGTTGGTTTTGGAAGTGGTGAAATCTTTTTGGACTATGCACAACAGAGCTTGTCTTGCCCTGGTCACTTCTGTTAGGGCCCAGTCAAGGGACAGACATGAGCAGAGACAGACAGGACTGGGAAATACACCCCCTTACAGGTCTTTTAGAGGAATGAGGGTCAAAGCATCAGCAGTCGGGAGGATGCCTGGGGATGACCAAGTTAAGGGTCAGGAGGCTGCCCGGGTGTCATCTCAGATGTTCCCAAAACCTCTGAAAGCCTGATTTTGTTCCGAGACTAGCATACATTTGACAGCTCCACAGCAACTGGTGGGAATACATCCTTCCTGCCTTCCACCTGTGTGGCTGTTCACACTAAAGTAGATGCAAAGGGCAACCACAGTATTATTTTTTGTGCATCTGTGCTACAGATTCAGACAGCTCTGAAGAGAGAAATGGAAGGAGTGAATTGCTTCCAATAGATGTATAATCTGAATAAGCAGGGAAAGAGTTCTGTCAGGAGTGGGTAGCTTCTTATGCCCTTGGGAGATAGTCCCACCCAGTAGCAAAGGCTTCAGAAGTCACTCTGGAAATCGTGTAGCATCACAGTGCTGGTCTGTCTTATAGAGAGCAATTGAAGCACCCAGACTAATACCACATCCTCCAGGAAAGCAGGTCCTTCCCATAACACCACAAATTTTGCTTCAGTGATTATTTTTCTCCCATTAAAGTTGCTTTTAGAGGGGTCTGCAGCATAGAGCAAAGCCCCCTGGCCTCCAAGCCCAACAGCTTGTCTCATAGGAAAGTCAGCTATACTGTGCTGCATCTCTGGAGGTATAAACCAAACAGCGCTGCACAAGAAGGGTGTATTTTAGACAGGGATTCACTTCTCAGCTGGTTGACTCCCTTTGAGGTGTAAAATGCTCGCAGCAAAGCCCATAATGGTAAATCTCTTTACTGAGGCACCGTGTCTTCAGGAAGCAATCGGCACAGTGCGCATACAAATTTATGGTGTGGGAAATATGAGTTAGTGAAATCATTAGCCTGCTTTCTTAAATATTCTTCTGCACAGACACTGGAAAGCATATTGTTCAGTCAGAGACCTGGTGCCAGGTAGGTTCTGATTTATCCCTGGCATCCTACCTTGATTCACACCGTGTACTTGCCCTCCCACAACATTTGAATGCTGTTTTGTAAATCATGGCAAAGGCAATGTGCTTAGGAAGGCTCAAGGCTGACCCTCATCTCCATTGGAAGCTGGGTCCTTCCGAGGAGAGGCCTATGCCCAAACCCCCTCACGTTCCACCCTGGAGACTGCCAAGCCCTCTGCCCTCTTTGGCCTATAACAGCTCCCCATGCTTGGGGGCAGAGGCAGCTTTCTCTCCGTATCCGCTCACCACCTTGAAGACCAAGACTCCTGTAACAATTTGATAGAGATCTGGACTGAAGCTGTTTATCAGAGCCACCCACTTGTACAACAAGTCACGCCATTGCAGCACAAGAAAGGGCAAAACATGTGGCATGTACAAACACCCCAAGATACTAAGCTAGGCTGACCCCAGGCTCTTTTGCTTAGAGGGAAAGGCCCTTTACCTCATCAGCAGTGCCCAGAGAGGTTGTGAAGGGAAGCTTTATTTTCGACAGGAACATACATCTGGGATCACTTATGTACACTAGCTGCTGATTAATATTGTTCCCTTCTCACTCATGCTCAGATAGGTAGATAAACACTATTATTCTCCTGTTAATGGTGGCAGCAGTTGGACAGGAGGAGGTGAAGGCCTATTTTCTAGATGTGCTGGACATCCACAGCTCCAGTTGAGCTTGGTGGGGGCTTAGGTGCTCAACATCACAGACAACAAAGCCCTAATTCCCAAAGGCACCAGGATATGTAGGCACCTCACTCTTTTGGATTTCCTGAGAAGTTAGGTGCCTCAGTGTCTTTGTGGACCTGCGTCTATGCAACTTGCCCAAGGCCTGGGATAGAACGAGTGAAACCCAGATTACACCTGGCTGCGCCTTCACCACAAGCCTGTTCCTTGTTTTTTCTAGAAGGACACACAAAATATAGGATCCAGGTGCAATCCTGGGTGTAGCCTGCAAATGTAGGATGCAGGTTCTCCTGTGACTCCTCCAGCTGTGCCTGACTCCCCTTGGGTGGGGAGATGGGGGGTGGCGGCTGCGGGGGAAGCTGTCATGGCTGTGCTGCCCAGCCCCATCCCCTGCCTGGCCCCAACCTCCCGACACTTAAAAAGAAAAAAAAAAAAAAACCCACACTCATTGGCTGCAGGACTGGCAATCGGGGCCTCTGGGCACTCGTGGCAGAGCCCTGCCCCCATGCGGTGGGAGGCAGCAGGAATCCCCCCGCCTGGCACCTGTGCAGCAGCTGCCCCGTGGTGCAGGTGCAGCATGGCTTGGCAGGGTGCTACGCGCTGTCTGGGAGCTGGGGACATTGGGGCTGAGCACTGCCGGGCTCTGGCTGATGCATGGAACCGCCCCAGCTCCCAGGTGAATTGAATGGGGGCTGGGGGAATGTTCAGGTCCCCAGTTCCTGGTTTAATTCCCCAGATAATCAATCTTTTCCCCAGCACTCTGAATGCTTCCCTCAGCTCAGCTCCCAGACAGCATGCAGTGCCCTGCCGAGCCACACTGCACCCGTGCCATCAGGCAGCTGCTGCACAGGTGCCAGGTGGGGGGGTGATCCCTGCTGCCCTGAACTGCCGCACGCTGCATGGGGGGGCTCTGCTATGAGCCCTCAGAGGCCCTGATCATGACTGCTGCAGCTGGTGACCTCCTGTGATTGTGGGGAGCATTATTTGCTCTTTTCACAGAGGCTGCCTTCTCCACAAGACTGTTCTTCTGAAATGATCTTGCTTGCTTACACCTTTCAGCATTAGACCTCTGTCTACAAATATCCACTCATCTGCTGCATACCAGAGGTGCATTCTGTCTCATGCTCCTGAAATTTAATTTCCATTTTAATAGAAATTTGTGGTTAAAAAAGCAACAAACTCCTTTCTTTCTTTTTTGGGTTGGGGGGAGAAGTTTGGGTGGGGAGACAGAATTTCAACTGACAACCGAAGTGGGTTTTTTTCAGTAATAAACTACTGACGTTGATTTGGTGCCTGCATATTCTGCAGCTCTTTATTATTCTATATCAATCTTTAGGAAGAAGAGTGGGCTTGAGGATTTCTCTTTTCCCCTTTAAATTAGATGCTTTCACATTGACAGGGCCTGAAAATAAATGTAGATCATCATGTTTTCCTCAAGAAAAACCAAACCAACGACCGATCAAAAGGGAGCTTTCCCTCTAGGAATATATCTTGCCCCAACATCTTTGTAATCCCAGAGAAACATCATAAAATGTACGCAGAGAAAAGATATATTATACAAATACACACACATATACAAAATATATAATCCTCTTACTTTAGGGCAGATTATTTTAAACGGCTTATTGCATAGTTTCTCCTCCTTTCTCAGACATAGCTGGTCTTGGCCAAACCAGGGATGGCTAGCTTGGTAGAAGACAAAGACTGACTTTGTGGGTGGGGTGTGAACCATTCCCTGCCGGCATAACCCTGCCTTAGCATCTCTGCATGTCTATGGCATGCCAGCCATGACACTTCAGCTTTGGGGGCTTTGCAAAGCAAAGAACAAGGAAATGCATCCTATGTTTGGCACCTGGGGCATGGGCTTCAAACCAAGCTACTTCCCTTCCAAGTAAGCCTCAAGTCAGATGCTTGCTCATTGTTTTTCATGGCAGTGTCTTGATTATGCCATATGCTTGTGTATAAGCAGTAGCTATTTGACAGTCATCCCCTGTGGGTGATCCATTCATCAGGGAGAGGGATTGTCTAAGATTTAGAATACAAAATGGGGAGCTATGTCTCCTGGGTTCTCCGCCTTGCTTTGGGGAGAAATGCTGGCCAATGATTAGAGCTAGAAGCTGTTGAGGTGGGAGTCCCAGTTTTCATTCCCAGCTTTTCCTGAGAAAAGTAAGGCACTGGATAATCTGCACCATTTCACTAAGCCTCGACTCAGAGTTCTGTAAAATGGACATAATAGGTGCTTGGAAACTTAACATTTGTTCCAAAGCCCGTCTGCCAATGACACTACAGAAGTGCTAAGCATTGTTATTCAAGGGTGCTAATGTGTTACTGCAGTAACAGAGAGCTCAGACAACTGTGAATACAAAGCCAGATGGCTTGAAGACAAAGCACAAAGCTGGAGAAGGCAAGGGAAGAAGAGGTAGTTCATTTATGTTGTGGAGGAAACAGAAGAAATGCTGATGAGAATTACTTTACTCATTATTTGTACAAATGTATTAAGCAGCAAACAAGAACCAACCAAGGGGGGGAGGGGGGAGGATGATTCAGGATTAACACACAATAAAGCTGGTCGTAAAATGTGATTATGATGACATTTTCTTGAAAATTGTGCCTATGTTTTTTTTCTCCCCTTGTGCAAATTGGGAAGCACAAGTTTTGGACCCAGTCTAACACAGAATCATCCCTGAGGAACTGATCTGAGCTGCTTTTTGCCGAGAGACCACAGCTATAAATCCAAGTGAAATCTCTCCTCTAAAATGCCACATTTGAACAGTAAGGACAGCATTAATACTTGGCATTATTGGTCCCAGGCTCTGAGGATATTTTGTATACATTAACAAGCTGATTTTACCACTTCCCTTTCTGTCCTGTTATCCTCATTGTAGAGATGGGCAAATGAAGCTACAGACTGGTCCAGTCAGAGCCAGTTGGTAGGAGAATTGGGGATACACTATATTAACTCACTGCTCCGAGCACGATGCACAGTACTTCTGCTTTGCATTTTCCTGCCTTGAAGATATTTTTGTTTTAGGCTAAGTTCAGTAAAAACCCCAGATCAGGGAAACCTTGGAAAAGGGATAGATATAGAAAAGCAGAACAAATTTATCAGCTTTGCAGGACTGGAAATTATTTGTGATAGTTGCCAGCTTTACTGCAGCCTCACCCTTGCAGCAAAGAGGTCTGGGGGAGACTCAGATTTAACACAAAAACACCAAAAAAAAAAGTCAGGAATAAAAAATAAATTGCCATCTGTACTCAGATGATTTGTTTATGTTGAATTGCTGTCTCTTGGCAACTAAGAGCTATGTGAGGCTCCATATGTATCTAGCTATTAACACATACCATGGCAACAGATTGGATGCACAGGATTGCTCTTGCACTGGGTTGTCTCCTTTGGGGCAGAAAAGAAAGAGTTTGGGTTTGCCATGCACACATAGAAGGATCCTGCTTCTAGGCTGCTGCACACAGGCAGAGTTTGTGGTTTTCGCTATCCAACTCCCAGCCCCGATCTGTCTGAGGCTGTCTCGACCACGTACAATTCATGGAAGCTCAGTGCCGATGGACTTCAGGAGCTGGGCTGAAGGAGCACGGAAGGACTGTGTCAACTGGTGGTGTGGGACTGTCTTTACGCACCTTCAGCTAGTAGCCAGTTGGTGGCAGAATCCTTCCTCTACTTGTTATAGCTGCAGGCAAAGTGGAAAGCTACTGGAACTCAAGAGAGGCTGTGAGCTTGGATGCAAGGGTTGCTGCCGAAACTTGGGAGTATCCCGTAAGGTCCAGACTTAGAGTGTGGCTACATTGCATGTTGTAGACCAGAGATTCTCAACCATTGTGCTCAGCCGGGGTGCCTTGGGATCCTTTCAAGGATGTCGCAGGGTGCCACACAGTATTAGCACTCTTACATATGCAGCCACGACTCACAAGATAAACCCATTAAAAGCATTCTGACCTGTGGTGGACTTCTTAGGTCCTTTGCAACAGATTAATTGCTCGATTGTTTTTCTGCAGTCAAAAAACAAGCAAAAGCTAAGAGCTGGCTTGTTCCAAGAGGGACCTTGAATCTAATGAGGAGGGCCTTGTTGAGTCTAAAAAGGTTGAGAACCACTGCTGTGGACACACAATATACACTACAAGACCCACTGCAGTGCAAATCCCTGAGCTAGCTTTAAACAGCTCAGGTCCTGGAAGTGGTTTAGCTGCAGCAGCATGGGGCTCAGCGAAGGCTCTTCACGGTGGCATGCAACAACACAGCTCGAATGTCACCGGAGGGGGTCATCCCTAAATGCTGGCTCAGACAAGGGGGTTGAAGAATGAAGTGTGAATGACGCTGTGGAAGACAGAGCTCAAATGAAAGACAAGCCCATCTGTTCAGACATGCACAGCTTGAAGCTACCGGAAAGAGCAGGGCTTATATTAAAGTATGTGGTTTCAAACAATAATGCGGGGAATGGGCCAAGAAGGGCATTTTGCTTTGGGATTTTACTTCATGGCCATTTCTGAGCTTCAGGAATGGAGATTCAGTAAGACCTTGGCCCATGGAATTGTTTCTACCTAGAAACACAGAACGGTCGTTCACCTCCCATGCGCCCTGGCATAAATCGGGGATAAATCAGTGAAGTTAAATGAACTCAAGAGGAACCTAGGCCAGAAGAAGAGACAGGTTTGGTTCTCAGCAAGCCACCTCATTCAAAGAGCTGCATAGAGGAGATCTAAAACCCAGTCCTACTACAGCGTAGCAAGGGGACGCTGCGGAGGAAAATCCAAGAAGCTTCTCTGGAAATGACTCTTACAACTATGGGCCTGAACAGGGAATGTTGAGCAGCTATGTCGAATTCTCCCAGAAAGCAGTTCCTTCAGAGACAGATCACAGCCTATTACATGTTAGAGTACTTCTCTGTAATTTGCCATCATGCCTGGGGTAGAGGCATGCAAAGATCAGCTGCAGAAGTGACACTTTCTATCTAATCAAGGCGAGTGAGTTGATAGCCTCAGCGCTCTGTTAAGGAAGCTGAGGCAACACTTAAAAAAAACAAACCAAAACAACTTGCATTTCTCATCAACTGTTCATGTCAAGAAGCAAGAGAAAAAAAAGGGAGCCACTTTTTATAATAACAACAGAATTAGTTTTTGTAGAACAATACACTTATTAGAGAATTATAAGAGAGTTCAATAAAGCCTTCACCACCATGGGTCTCTTAGCAGCTCAGAACCTTTTTATTGCATTTATCCAATCAACACCCACCTGAAGCAAGGATTATTATTCAATTTTTTTTTCTGATGGACCCCAGAGAATGTGACAATGAATTCTTCAAGATTTAGTAAGTGACACTGGTTCCTCAATCACATTGAAAATAAGAATTAGGGCCAGTTTTTCAAAGGTATTTAGGCCTCTAAAGATAAAGATAGATGCTTAATGGAAATTTCCACTGTGCCCAAGCACACCCTTTGGCAGTCTTACCCACTTCAATAACTTTTAGAGATCCCATGACATGCATCTGCATCCTTAGGGGCCTAGATACTTTCGTGAACTTGGCCCTGGCTCCCACAAACTTTTGGAGCTGGGACTTCAGAATACATGTAATAGTTTCCAATCATGGAGCTGGTCTATGGCTCTATGAAGAACTGAACCTCAGTCGCTCAGGTTTCAGGCTAGCACCAGACTCGCTGCCTGGTAGTACCTCCCCTTTGAATATCATTTTCTCCTCATTATGCCCGTGTTGTATTGTTGCAGTCTCCCTCCCTCTGAGTCGTTTTCCTTGTGCGTCTCTCATCCCCTTCCCTCTGCCCTTTCCACTTCGTCTCAGTGTCTTGTCTCTGTCACAAATGCTAGAGCAGACAACACTGTAGACAAATCAATGGCAATTGAAAGGGTCTCTAAGCTATTCAGCTGGGTTTTATTTCATCATTATGACAATTATTTGTGCATTTCATCATCTGGAAAGCTTTTGCAGCTGCCGAGTGCTTTAACTGATGAGGAAAGTTCTCTAGAGTGCAATGCCAGAAATTAGATTTGAGATGTAAAAGTGGTTAGATTTGATTGTAATCAACTATTAATGAATGAAAGCATGAAGCCTCACGGATAATAGGCTTGCATTATGTTCTGAAGGTCATGACTTTAAATCCTTCAAACACGGTGCTTTGCTATTAACAGAGCATGGCTAATAAGAACAGAGATCCCAAGTTTCAGACTCCAAGCCAGATTTCTCAAGTATGGGGGGTTAAACCTTTACTGTAACTCAGCGGTGAGATACTTAAATGAAAGCAGCTTTGCCGCTAAAGAAGCTGAATATCCTTACCTTGTGTGACAGCCGAGATAACCTGTGGGTGCTCAGCGCTTCAAGTCATTTCATTTCAACACCTAACTGCAAGGGTCCAAGTTAAAAGGTTTGGCCTGAGGGCCCCAAAGCTAGATACAAGATGCTGCCATGTCAAAGGCAACTAGCAGTTTTGAGGCTCTTCATTTCTGTCTACCCAGCTCAACACACTTCAAAGAAGCCCAATTTTTAGAAATGCAGAGCATCCACTCTAAAATGGGGTCCCTTCAAGATGTCTCATATTGGGGCTTGGGAAACCAAGGCATGGAAATCAAGGGGGTCTCATGAAAATTTGGGCAGTAAGGGTAGAAAGCTCTGATGTGTCTCTGTGACCCAGAAACACACATGCGTGACGGTAAGTTACTTCAGGTACACCCATGCAGCTGAACAAAAGCATGACTGTAGCATATACTTACAGACTAACAAGCAAGGAAAATCATTGAATCATAGAAAATGAGGGTTGGAAGGGACCTCAGGCAGTCATCTAGTCCAACCCCCCACTCAAAGCAGGACCATCCCCAACTAGATCATCCCAGCCAACGTTTTGTCTGGCCAGGTCTTAAAAACCACTATGGATAGAGAGTCCACCACCTCTCTCAGTAACTTGTTCCAGTGTTTTACTACCCTCCTAGTGAGACAGTTTTTCCTACTATCCAACCTAATAGGAACCCTTACTGCAACTTGAAACCCTTGCTCCTTGTTCTGTCATCTGCCAGGACTGAGACCAGTCCAGCTTCATCCTCTTCGGCACCACCTTACAGGTAGTTGAAGGCTGCTATCAAATCTCCGCTCAGTCTTATCTTCTCCAGACTAAATAAGCCCAGTTCCCCCACAGAAGTCATGTGCCCCAGCCCCCAGCAGCATTAGAAATGAAGATATGGTGGTAGGGGCATGAATATCTGTGAGCAATCAAGGTCCCTGGAGAGTTTCTCCTCTGTCTGCTGGCATGTGCGAAAACCTGTGACAGTATTCTCACAGCTCTTGTGACCTGTGCTGACAGTATTATGTACTCTTAGATGCTTTGGTAAGTCCCATTCTGCCTAGGAAAACTGTCACAATCTTCACTCTCTTCTATGCCCGATGAAGGGTGAGTGTATCTGAAAGATTGCAAATAAAGTAATTTGTTTGCAAATATCTAATTGGTCTAATAAAATTCCATGAGTTTTCATTCCATCCAAGAGACTGAATTTACCAGTGATGCTGAAGGGACCTGCAGGTTACACTGAGGAATCGGGTGCCTTCGCTGCCATTTCTGTTTTGAAAAATCTCCTTTCCCTAAACCCAGTGGAAAACTGGATGATGGGGATCAACTTTTTCCAAGTGGCCAATTATTTGGGATGCCTCCTTTTTAGGATGGCATGGGCCAAACTTCCTGAGGTAGCACTGCCTAAACTCACCTTGAGTTATGGGCCTGTGGCATTTTGGCAAACAGAGCCAAGAGTGTTCAAGCGGCATGTCTAAGGATTGCACTTTGGAGGATGAAAGTGCAGTACAGCCTGGCTAGTTGCTGACGGAGGGATCTAAACACTGCTGCCGATTTGAAAGGCATCCAGAAGAAAGAGGAATCATTTTAGACCGGCCCCTAGAAATAGACTTTGGAATAACAAGGTAGTATCAGAGAAAATGCAGGTCATGGATGCCGAAAAATTTCTACACAGCAAGATTCATTAAATGGTCAAATATTCTCATCAGGGCAGTGCTGGAAGCCCTGTTGCCTTGAGTCTTTATAGCTAGATTTGAATTTAGGCATCACACTGGCTACACCGGCTTTAGAGGGATAATTATCAGGCTGGATTAGCTGCGAGGTGCAGATAAGGTTTCTTGGTGCCATTGGGCTGAGGCACACAGCTGGCAACACATCTCCTGCGTGTTTCCACATAAATCTATATTTTTCCTACTGCTGTGAGTCAGTCTCACACAGAAGGGAAATAGGTTTCCTACTTTGCATTTTAGAAGGGAAAAATAAACTGTCAATCTAAAACTGAATCTAGCAGCAGGGAGCATGGGGAAGTTTGCATGCTGGGAGCATTGGGATCAGGCTGCTGATATTTCCAGGGATTTGGCCCTGGAGCGGCTACCTGTTGGGCTGCTAAGAGTCAACATGGAAAAGGCGGGGAATTGAGGACAAAGAGCCCCTCCTTTTTGTTACAGGACCTGCTGCTGAAGAAAATTTCAGTGTAAACCCCTTCCCCTGCTTCCCCTTCTGCAAATGGATGCTTCACCTCTCCTCCCTTCCCCCTGACCTGTTTCAAACAAAACAAGATGCTTGTATTAGGCTAGTGGGGGCCAACTTTTTGGGCAAGCATGCCACAAATTAATCCTGAGTCCTCCCCGAATGCCACCGCACCCCTTTTCCTTGCCTCTATTTGCTGCTCTGCTTTCTGCTCCCTGCCCTATCTGCCACTGTGCCCTCCCCAGTCTGCTGTGTGCCTCATGCGGAGGCTGCCCGTGCCACTCGAGCAATGCGCCGGCCACCCTGTATTAAGCGCTCATGCCTGCAAGGACTTGAGTTCCCACAGTTCTCACTAACTGCACTGTGAAGGGAAGGCTCTCGGCATATAACACAAGTGCATCTCGCAGTATCAAGTCCTTCATATGCTGGAAAAAGAGACCAAGAACTCAGCTGTCTTGGAGGTTGCATACATTCTTGTGCAGGTAGCCAAGGAGCTCTGCAAGGGAGAGCGGGGGAATGAATGAGACTGTAAGCTCTGTGACATGGGCTGTCTTTTGCTGCTCTTGTACACTGCCCAGTCTGGGGTGGGGACTGGTGCACACCTGGGTTTTATGGGTACCACTACAGTGCGCTGATCACGAGAGTGTAGCAATGCAGGACCTGGAATATGCATGAGACAGGAGTAAAATCTAACCAAGGAAAAGAAAATGTAAAGGGCTTGAGTTGCACAACATTCCCAACCCCCAGGAAGGAGTTGGAGGTGCAGACAAACACTGCAGCTTTAAAACAGCTAGGACAGCAGGAAAAGGCAGCTATGCACTGGGCTTCCCTGAAGCCTTGCACACAGTGGGCCAAATTCTCCTCTCGATGCTGCTGCTGGGATGCCCTTGCACCTACTGAGACAGCACCGGCAAAACAAAGTGGAATTTGGCTTAGTCTGTGACTCAGAAGCTGAGCCACCCATCCATGACAACAGACACATTTCCTTGGAACTGTTTCTCTTCTGGGAGGCAAGGCAGAGAGTTTCTCTTTCCTCTGCTTCGCAGAAGACACGGGTCAGATGAGACATTCCTGGGTATATTTGTCATCCTGCTTCTCCTGAATTCTTTCGGACACACTGATCTCCCAGTGCTCCCAGCCAGCCAGAGAGGTTCAAGACAACCCACGGGTGGGAACACGGAGAACACCGTCTGTTTCTCCCTGCTGTTTTCCCTGACAAGGTTTTAGAAGTCCAAGCTGAGCAGCAGGAAAAACAGCGGATGGTGCTCTTGTAGCATACGAGCTATGTTCTGGGCAGGTGAATAGGCTGGAAGCAGCAGCCTGGCGCAGTGCTGCACAGATGGTGCGACTGCTCTTCACGTTCCTTTCCGTGGACCACTTCCAAATGTGAGAGGACGGAGGCCTGGCTATGCATATTTCAATGAAGAGATACATTTCACTGGGCCAGGGGATGAGTGCTCTTTCCAAGAAAGGGAGGCAAGAGTGAAGGTTTGCCATGCCCGATTAAGGCTTCCGAGAGCACAGCATTGCAAAGCCAGACGTCAGACGGCTGAACTTCACCCTCCATTTCTGTCATAGTTAAGGCAGGGTACTTAACATATTAAATTTAATCCAATGTGTTAAAGTCTTGCCTAAGAGTTCCAGCCTGGACCAAGCATTACCCCCAAGATGACACAAGGGTTGGGTGGAGTGAGATTTGGACCCTTGCACCCTTAAACCCCAGTTCAGTGTCATAAGCATCAAGTTCCCTTTTCCTCTCTCATTTTCTTTCCTTTTGCATATCAACTGGTGCTTTACATTGTTCAGTGCATCTGGTAAAGATCATATAGCTTATGTCCAAGCCAATGCAGCACCCTTTTTCTACAAGGCTTCCCTGTAGCATCTGCAGATCTGTGTAATATTTTATATTGTAATACCAGAGTTGCTATGTAGTACTGAAAGCAGGGTGGAGATGCACCTTGTAGACTAACTGAATCAGAGAAAGACGCATAAGCTATTACACGACATTTTTATCATTACCTCTCCTTGAAGCAGTGGTTTTCAATCTTGTTAGACTCAAGGAACCCTTTGTTAGACTCAAGGCACCCTTGGAAAAGGTCAGCTCTTGGTTTTCACTCATTTTTTCACTACAGAAAAATAACAGAGCAATTCTTCTGTTCCCAAGAACTCAGCAAGCCCACAACAGGTGAGAAAGTTTTTAACACTCTGGATTCCTATCTGAAATCTCTGGGTTTCTCTTGTGAATCGCTCCTGCACCTCTAATGGTGCTGACACTACCTGGCAAACTTGCAAGGACCTCAAGGCACCCCAGGGTGCTACATCACCGTAGTTGAGAATCACTGCCTTAGAGTATGTGCAGGATTCAGTCTTGGGAGCAAAGCCGTGTTGTTTCTTGTATAAAGGAAGGTTTTTCTGTTGAGCCGTGGCAAGTAGCAAAGCTTAATATTTCTAAAGAGAATCAATTCTTGAGGCCAAGTTGCTCCCTGGGAAATGGCGTTTTGGCTGAGATTGTGGAAAAGGAGATTATCTGAAAGCTGTTGTGACCATCTCTGCTCAAGAACTGACATGTGCAGTGGTGATAAACAAGTTGTTGCAGCAGAGCCAGACTCTGCAGCACTGACTTCTTTTCCAACTGGAAGCTAACCTGCAAGGCATCAACATTTGTTCCTGCTACAGGGACCGGGTGAGGGGGAGTGTCATTTCTCCTTCCATATTATTTATCCTTGGCCTGTGACAAGTCTCATCTCACATTCATTGAATTATGGAATAGAAGGGTCGGGAAGGGCCCTCAGGAGGTCATCTAATTCAACCCCCTGCTCAAGGCAGAACTGTTCTTTCTTTTCTATAATTGAAGTAGTTTATTATTTATTGTTGTAATTATTTTCATAAAGCAAACAAAAATCCATTTTAAATATGGATTTTTCCCAGTCTCCCCTTGGCTTTATTCTAAAAGAATTAAAAAAAACACCAAAAGGAACCCAAACAACAACCACCAGGAAAAACTAGACTCATAGAAGAGCACCCCACCAGAGCCTATAACCTGAAAAGAGGTATTAATATAGATTAAAAAAAACCACTATGCATTTAAGTGAGGCAGACTCAGCCATTCAGATAGTTGAAGCAATAACTGTTTGCAGTTTAGCATCATGCTAAACACAAACACACTGCTCGTCCACAAGGGCAGTCCCACTCTACAAATTAATACTGCGGGATTAGACACAATACAGCCTCTCTCTTTGTATGGCTAAAGAACCAGCTGCTGCTTGGCTTTGGCTTGGTAAAGCAAGAAAATTAAAGAACTGATTCAGGAGATGAATTAACGCCATGAGTAAACCATTCTGGGTGCAATTATATACATACACTAATGAAGGGAAAAGGAAGTTAAAGAAGAAACAAAGAAAGATCATGTAGATAAAAGATGCAGAGGTGTAGCTCTCTATGTCAAGGAAAATCAAGCCGACATTGGCATCCAGGGTGGACAACTGGAGACTCTCTGGGTTAAAATTTGTGGTGAACAAGGCACAGGGGACACAACGGTGGGAGTCTACTACAGACCTCCTAGCCAGGATCAAGAGCTCGACCAGGAATTTGCCAGGAAACTGGCTGAGTCTGCATGCTCCCGCTGCATGGTGGTCATGGGAGACTTCACTACCCAGACATCTCGTGGGAAGAGCACTCGGCCAAATCTGAATGGTCACAAAGCTTCCTCATGTGCGTGGACAAGCTCTATCTGACTCAAGAAGTCTATGGACCGACAAGAGGCAAAGCACTGCTCGACCTGGTCCCCTGGTACTGGCAACAGGGGATGATCTTATCAGTGACCTAATGATCGAAGGGAAGCTGGGAGACAGTGACCATGAGCTGATTACCTTCACTATCCACTGTAAAGCTGGCAAGTCAGTCAACAATGCAGAAGTCCATGACTGCAGGAAAGCTAACTTTGACAAGCTCAGGAGGCATGTCGGTAAGCCCCAAGGGACCACGACCGCAGGAAGAGGGGAGTTCAGGAAGAGTGGTTGCTCCTCAAGGGAATGATCCTGAGAGCACAAGCAATGTCTATCCCATCTCGGAGGAAAGGCAGCAAAAGGGCACAGCAGCCCCCTTAGCTCTCCAGGGAACTAGTGGACCTCCTGAGTCTAAAAAGAAAGACCTATAAAGGATGGAGGACAGGATCCACCCCAAAGGAGGAGTACTCTGCACTGGTCTGGACCAGGAAAGCCAGGACTGCAACTGAACTCCAACTGGCTACACGTATCAAAGACAATAAAAAGTCCTTTTTTAGATATGTGGGGAGCTGGGGGAAAAGCAATGGTAACATTGGACCCCTGCTAAACCATATGGGACAACTGACAACCAATGCCCAGGAAAAAGCCAACCTGCCTAATGGGTATATTGTGTCAGTTTTTTACCCTTACCAAGGAATGGTCCTACTCAATATGGGACAGGACGGCCAGGGTGAGAGAAAACTGTTACCCTTCATCAGTGTAGACCTTGTGAAGGAACACCTTGAGAGGTTGGACACCTTCAAGTCAGCTGGCCCAGGCAGTTTACACACTAGGGTACGTAAGGAGCTGGCAAGCATCATAGCTCAGCCTCTGGCACGGGTCTTCAAGAACTCATGGCGCTCAGGTGAAATGCCCGAAGATTGGAAGAAGGCCAATGTGGCGCCCAAGAAAGGGAGGAAAGTAGATCCAGGGAACTATAGGCCCACAGCCTGACCTCCATCTTGGGGAAGATCTTGGAAAAAATTATCAAAGAGACCATTCTTGACAAACTGGCTGATGGCAACATCCTGAGGGATAGCCAGCATGGGTTTATTGCGGGTAGGTCTTGTTTAACCAATCTCATCTCCTTCTATGATCAGGTGAAATATTGCCTGGACACAGGAGAAGAGATTGACATCATATATCTTGATTTTAAAAAAGCCTTTGATCTGGTATCCCATGATCATCCCTTGGAAAAATTGGCCAACTGTGGCCTCGGTTGTATCACAGTCTGATAGCTAGGGAATTTGCTCTGAGATCAGACCCAGAGAGTGGTAGTCGATGGAAGTAAATCATCATGGCGTTCTGTGACCAGTTGGGTCCCGCAAGGCTCCATCCTTGGGCCTATACTTTTCAATATCTTTATTAATGATGTGGACGCTGGTGTCAGAAGCGGACTGGCCAAGTTCGCCAATGAAACCAAACTTTGGGGTAAAGCGTCCACACCTGAGGACAGGATGGTGACCCAGGCCAACTTAGGCTTCGAAAATGGGCAGTTGAAGACCTGATGGCGTTCGACACCAAAAAATGCAAGGTACTCCACCTTGGGGAAAAAATTCCTGCAGCACACTTATAGGTTTGGCAGTGCTACGTTTGCTAGCACCGTGGCCGAAAGGGACTTGGGGGTCATGATTCGCCACAAGATGAATATAAGCCACCAATGTGATGTTGCAGCTGATAAAGCAAGCAAAACTCTGGCTTGCATCCATAGATGCTTCTCAAGCAAATTCCAGGACATTATTCTCCCATGGTACTTGCAGCTGGAGTACTGCATCCAGTTTTGGGCTCCACAATTTAAAAAGGATGTGGAGAAGGTTGAGAGAGTGCAGAGGAGAACCACATGCATGATCAGAGGGCAGGAGAACAGGCCTTATGATGAGAGGCTGAGCGCCATGGGGCTCTTTAGCCTGAAAAAGCACAGGCTCACAGGGGACCTGGTGGCTGCCTACAAGTATACATCAGAATCTGGGGGAACGCCTATTCACCAGAGCACCCCAAGGGATGACAAGGTCAAATGGTCACAAGCTCCTCCAAGACCGTTTCAGGCTGGACATAAGGAAGAAGCTCTTTCCTGTCTGAGTCCCCAAGGCCTGAAACAGACAGCCTCCACAGGTGGTGCAAGCACCTACTCTGGAAACTTTTAAGAGACATTCAGACATTTATCTTGCTGGAATCCTTTGACCTCAGCTGACTTTCTGGAGCAGGGGGCTGGACTCGATGATCTTCCGAGGTCCCTTCCAGCCCTAATGTCTATGAAATCTATGAAAAGCAGCAGGGTCAGACTATTTCACTTCCAACAAAAGCCTGCAGCATGAATCCACCAAGTAAAAGCATGCGACTATTACTTACATGCTCTGAGGGACATCTCAGAAGTTGTCAGGGAGCGACACAGATCTTGCCTTCCAAGTACAGCTACTGTAATTACTGCTGTTTCCATTGCTCTTTCAGGGAAGGTAGATGCCACAATTCGTGTGATGAACTTGGCCAGTAGCGCCAGTCAAGAACAAATTTTATGATGTAGGTACTTGTCCACCTGGACCTGGATTAAGAGGTCGTTATACAGAAGTCTCTCAACAGTGCTTGGATATAGCGCTGGGTGCCAAGTTTGACAAATGTCACCTTTCCAATTCCACAACTAGTCGTGTTTTGTCACATTCATTCCTCACTCCAAATTCTGCACAGATATGCTGCAGAGCATGTTTCGGTCCCCAAACCATCTAGAGCTAAAAAAGAATTTTAACAAAAGAGCTTTCCCAAAATGGGAAAAGCTATTAAAAGAGGGGTTTGAGAAAGACACTGGAGAAAAATCATTCACAGCTAAACTGAGAAACTACCAAGTTGCTGCAGCCAAATCCTTAACTGTAGAAGTCAGGATGTCTAATATCACACTGCTCCATGGGGCTGTGTGTCTAAGGACACAAAGCATGCATATAAGCTATGTGTTAGGGCCTACATCAACCCCCCTGCCTGTTTCAACAGCCTACTACTTCAGGGTTCATTATAACATACAGGAGCCTGGGCCTTCTGACTTTGGTGTCACTGAGAAGTTCTTTACTGTATTAACTGACCCACTGATTGAAAGCGCAGAACCTGGGTCTTTTCATTTCCACATGGTGTTTCTACATTTTTAAAGCCCTGACCTCTCTCTTTCTCTTTCTCTGTTGCAGGTACATGGCTATTATCCACCCACTGCAACCCAGGCTGTCGGCCACAGCCACCAAGGTGGTCATTGGCATCATTTGGTTCTTGGCTTTGCTGCTGGCATTCCCGCAGGGCTACTACTCAATGACGAAAAAGCTGTCCAGCAGGGTGGTGTGTTTCGTGCATTGGCCAGTGCTGGAAACCAAGGTGTACGAAAAAACGTGAGTCTTCTCTTTGATAGAGCTGGGAAAGAACAGAAAGGAAGTAAAATGGTATGAAACCCCCAAGCAGAGAAGTAGGTGGGGAAGGACTCAAGATACCTTACAATTGCGGGGTATCTGTTGGTATGGAATATGTCCATCTGATCCCAGGTAATACCCCCTGCCCATTTCACACTACCCTATCCCATATACTCTTTATGTTCTAGGGTGTGAAGGAAAATTCTTCCAGCTCACAAGGCATGTCACCCCTGTACCCAGAAAACAACTTCATCATCACAGTAATATTTAATATAGTAGCTCAGCTTTTACCTAAGGATCTCAGACCACTTTACAAAGTCTTAGCACAAGATAAGGGAACAGGCAGAGAGAACTGAAGAGACTTACCTCAGATGGCAACATGGTAGAACCAAAAAAAGAGGATCCAGGTCTCTTGAATTCCAGACTGCCTCTGATCTAATGTAATGACCTAATCCCATTAAAAAACCCAACATAACTGTGCAACTAATTACCAATTTCCCTTTTAGTGTTAGTAAGGATGTAGCTCAATGCTAAGTAAATCCCATAATGTTGCATCCATTGTACTTTTTGTTTGCACAATGGTAGATTTATTGTCTGTTTTGGAAAAGGTACATGCTCTTGGGGTTAAGAGCTTCTACATAGTTTTTCCCTGTCCTACCAGACAGGAGGTAGAGATGTGGTGATTATAAAAAAACAATGGGTTAGCTTTGCTGGAGGCCTTCCATTCAATGGCTTACCCAGCTTAAACTCAAGGAGGTCAGAGTGGCTGGTCAACACATTACTGGTACCATGTATTAATCACTGAGAACTAACCAATACAATATAATCACTGCTTTAGCTTCAACACATCTGCAACAAGAATGACCTGCTGCACTAACCTGCAATTTTAAAATGACGGTGCGGGAACCAACTTCCAAGAGAAGTGGTGCTGGCTCCTACCCTGGGGGTCTTTAAGAGAAGGCTAGATGTACACCTTGCTGGGGTCGTTTGACCCCAGTACTCTTTCCTGCCATGGCAGGGGGTCGGACTAGATGATCTACTCAGGTCCCTTCCGACCCTAGAAACTATGAAACTATGAATTTGGATTTTCATGTTCTACAATTTGGAATTTTCACATGAAACAAAACATTTGGAAATGCTGCCTGCATCAGAACATTTGATAAAATCAAAACATTTCTTTTTTATTCCATTTCAGCTTCTATTTTTTTTTATAATTCATTAAATGAATTCAATGGAGTCAATGAAGGCAACACATTCCATATGTTATATTTGAATTTTTTCCCCCAAAAGTTTACTGAAATTGTAAGTTCCCACAAAACGTTTTGATTTTAAGGAAGTGGAATTTTGGCAACAGAAACCTCCTCCACTACACATTTTGTCCAGTTCGACCATTTGACCTCTATTTTCAGCAAGTACTAGAGTACAAGCAAATATAAACAAACAAAAAAACCAGTTTTAAGAGCCAGCCTCTGAAGAACTTGCTCACATTGGATAGTGCTTTACCAATAAGCCACCTCATTTATTTCACCTGTATAGAGAGGGCCCTAGGTAACAAACCCCACCGCCTATCATCTTGCAATGCAGGTAAAATACAAGTTAAATTGGATCTGTTATGACAGATGATCAAAATACTACACCCAAGTGAATGTTCTGCCTGGCTGCATTCTGTTCTCCAAGGCTAGCTCTTGATGGAAATGTCATAGAGAGACGACAGAACATGATAATCAGTCTGCATTGATGCAGATGGGTTTTGCATTACTCTTATCATTTATACATGCCGCTTAATATGGCTTTATTTCAGACGGGAACTTTCATACACACTGCACTTCATAGAGCAAATACAATTCAGAGGAAAATGGAAAAATCGAGACACAGCAGAAAGACTTGGACAAAACAGGGGGAATTCAGAGTCGAGCAACAAAAATGATCAAGGGACTAGACTGACGGGGGAAAGATCAGAGGATAAACTGTTGAGGCTGTAAGTGCAGTACTTTGAGGACCATCTCTAGGGAACACCAAAAAGAGAGAGAAACTGTTTAGAGGTGGGCTAAGGCAAAGAATCTGGGGACAACAACATTAAGTTAGGCCAAAGAAATATTGATATTAATGTTGGCTGCTAAGGACTATTCCATAGTCATAAGGCATATTAGATTATGAAAAACCCTTCAAGGGATCAAGGGAAGCCCACACAAATTAGGCAAAGCACTACTATGTACACAGAGAATGGCTCTGCATGAAGGGATGGCTCCTTCCAGCTCTTATCTCAATGGGCCTATGATTATATGGTAATACCATTTCTCCTATGTGCTTGAAGCTCTTATGTCTTACACTTCAGAGACACCCCCTTGGAGTACACGGACTCTTCCCAGCTGCTATTTTGGCAGTTCAGCCTTGCTGAGCAGGCCTCAGGATGTGCTGAACCTAAGAAATTCATATCCATTGGATACGTAAAGGAAGACAGGCTTTGTGTATAGTAAAAAGGCTCTGTTGAACCAGATAGGGATAAAACCAATAGGGATACATTACAAACTACACTGAAAATCCTGTAGCATCCTATAGAAAATAAAAGCCTCTCTGAGTGTTTTGAAACATACTGTAGAGTTCACAGTAGTGGTATGATCCTCTGTTAAATCATATGGAATAGTTTGCAAGCACAGAGGGAGGAGATTACTCCATATAGCAAATTCTGTAGGAATTTTCATACAGATTTTTCTATTTCCAAGGAATTGACTTAGCCCTAATTAGTACAAATCTGTCCTTTGGCACCTGGCTTACTCACTTTTGTGCAGCTCTCTTGTGAGATCCAGCATGGCTCCTTGCTTCTCACCAAAGTCACTTGCAGGTCATCGTTCATGCTCATTAAGCCCTTAAGGTTAGACAGTCAGGTGTTCTTCACACACACGTGTGATACATAAACCTGAGCAGAATTGGCAGATGACTGGTCTGGTAGGAGTTCTTCCAGTCTGAATACATTTTACCCCCACTGAGGTTTCATTTAATTATTTCTGGCATTTCAAAAGGTTCTGGATGGCCCCACTGCTTTTGACAGCACAACAGCCTTCTGTGCTTTCCACTTTGATGTCTGGGAGGCTGGCTGCGTCTGTTCCTTTCTAAAGCAGCTTGTCGTATGGCAAGTTAAATGTCATGAGTTAAAAAAGACATTAGTGATCTAAAATCTTGTGAAATGATCAATTAAGCCCTGGCCCAGGAGTCTCATTATCAAACTATGTGGTGCACTGGAGCCAAAGCAAAAAGATTCTGCAAGAGCCATTTGAAAGATCCCACAGTGCAAAGCAGGTAATGGCCCAGAATTCATATGAGATATGGTTTAGTTAATTAACTGTGACAGGGGAATGGCAAAACATTAAGAGACATTCTTTATTGTTTGCATACTTGGAGAGACAGGCATGGCCTTGAGAGCTTGTCACCTAAATACACAATGGACAAGACACCTGCTTCAGGCTATGCTGCACATCAGTGACAGAGCAGAGACTAGGAATCAGGTTGCCTGACATCCAGTCCGGTACCCTGAACCACAGTCTTATGCAGCATTACTTACTGACTCCTTCATCCTCGGGTGCTGAGGGAATTGGCTGGTGTCATTGCAGAGCCATTGGCACGGCTGTTTGAGGACTCCTGGTGCTCGGGCCAAGTCCCTGAGAACTGGAAAAGGGCCAATGTGGTCCCTATTTTCAAGAAGGGAAGGAAGGAAGAGCCTGGCAACTACAGACCAGTCAGCCTCACTTCTATCCTGGGGAAGGTCTTTGAAAAAATTATCAAGGGCCACACTTGTGAGAGCCCTGCAGGGGAAGCGATGTTGAGGGGTAACCAGCATGGGTTGGTGCAAGGCCGATCCTGCCTGACTAACCTGGTCTCTTTCTATGACCAGGCAACAAAGAGTTTAGATGGGAAGGAGGAAGTTGATGTCGTCTTCTTGGACTTCCAGAAGGCCTTTGACAGTGTCCCACCCAATTCTGGTGGGCAAGCTGAGGGACTGCGGCACTGACAAATGCACGTTCACATGGGTGGCAAACTGGCTCCAGGGGTGAACCCAGAGGGTGGTGGTGGATGGGTTGATGTTGACCTGGGAGGGTGTGAGCAGCGGAGTCCCCCAGGGCTCGGTCCTTGGGCTGATGCTGTTCAATATCTTCATTAGTGACCTGGACGAGGGTATGGAGAGCACCCTGTTCAAGTTCACTGATGATACCAAGCTGTGTGGTAAAGTGAATACACCGGCAGGCAGGGACCGCATCCAGGCAGACCTGGATAGGTTAGAGAAGTGGGCGGATTTGAACAGGATGCGGTTCAACAAGGACAAATGCAGGGTGCTGCACCTGGGGAGAGGGAACCAGCATTGTGGTTACAGGTTAGGGACTGACCCTCTCGGCAGCACAGAGGCAGAGAGAGATCTTGGAGTCATGATTAACTCCAGGATGAATATGAGTCGCCAGTGCGACGAAGCAATAGGCAGAGCCAACCGCACCCTGTCGTGCATCAACAGGAGCATCACTAACAGGTCCAGAGAGGTCTTTCTCCCCCTCTATGCAGCGCTGGTCAGGCCGCAGCTGGAGTACCGTGTCCAGTTTTGGGCGCTGCACTTCAAGAAGGATGTGGAGAACCTGGAGTGGGTCCAGAGGAGGCCACTCGTATGGTTGGGGGCCTCCGTGGCCAGCCCTATGAGGAGAGGCTGAGGGACCTGAATCTCTTCAGTCTCCGCAAGAGGAGACTGAGGGGGGATCTTGTGGCTGCCCACACCCTTATCAGGGGCCAGCAGCAGGGACTCGGGGAAAGTCTGTTCACCAGGGCCCCCCTTGGAGACACCAGAACAATGGCCACAAGCTGAGGGAGGAGAGGTTTAGGTTAGATATCAGGAAGAACTACTTCACTGTAAGGGTGGCCAGAGCCTGGAATAGGCTCTCCAGAGAGATGGTGCTCTCACCTTCCCTGGAAATCTTCACAAGGAGACAGGATAGGCACCTGGCTGGGGTCTTATGACCCCTGCCACCCCCAGTGCTCCTTCCTGCCCATGGCAGGGGGTCGGACTCGATGATTTGTCTAGGTCCCATCTGACCCATTGATTCTGTGATTCCTTCGAGGAGCTCCAAGCTTGTGCATGTTAAGTTGACAGCCTGATAGAACCAAACACCTGCCTATTAGGGCTACTGTTTAGATGCAAGTGCATGTACAATTTTTTACGTGCTCTAATTCATGGATTTGAAACCAAATGAGAAGTCTCAGGAATTCAGAATACATTTGGCTGGATGGATTGTCTTGGATGGCTGGAAGTATGTCTTGGAGGCTGGAAGTGACCCAAGTAACATAACCCTTGCTATCAGTATGACTTTTCATGCATCCTTCCTTGTCTAAAAGCCGCAAACAAGAAAAACAATAGGTGAATTTCTCTGGTTAGGGAGACAGGAAGAGAACCAAAGCTTCGGTCTTTGAGTGGCAGGCACTGGGAAATACATTTTTTTGTCATAGCTTCATAGAAAGTTAGGGTTGGAAGGGACCTCAGGAGGTCATCTAGCCCTCTGTTCAAAGCAGGACCATTCCCAACTAGATCATCCTATTCCAGTGTTTTACTACCCTCCTAGTGAGAAAATTCTTCCTAATACATAACCTAAACGTCCCTTGCTCCAACTTGAGACCATTGCTCCTTGTTCTGTCATCTGCCACCACTGAAAACAGTCCAGCTCCATGAAGGCTCCATGTATCCTAGGTATTTCATTTTCTAATCACGTTTTGTTAGGTACAGTGACATTGCCACTATAATACGAACCTGGGGAATGCTTATAAAAAATTTGTGTTACGTTTTTAAAGAAGAGTTCATTAAACCTTCCGTGGTAACATTAGCTTCTGCTACAAGGAAAGTACAGTAAGATGCTAAGAACAGCTGTCACGTGCTTTGGGCTCTATCTCCTGCAGCAGGGCTGCTTTGCTTAAAGCACAACCAGCTCTCAGTAGAGGCATCACTTTTGTTACTATGAATTATATTTGGTATTCCCAGAAACCCCAGCCTCAGGTCAGGACCCAGCCGTGCTAGGTGCTGTACAAACACCACAAAAGGACAATCCCTACCTCAGAGGGCTTACAGTAAAAAATGTAGGACAAGGGAAAAGAGAAGGATACATAGAGAGAAATGAGATGGCAAGGAAACAATGAGATGATGTAAGTCAGTATGTTATATAGTGTTATATAACTAGTACAGTGTTATGGTGTTTAAGAGTCTCTATACTAATACTAGGAGCATGGGAAATAAGCAGGAGGTACTCACACTCCTGCTTGCAAACAAAAACTTTGACATGGTTGGGCTAGCTGAAACCTGGTGGGACCCTACCCATGATTGGGAAGTAGGCATTGAGGGATATAGGCTGTACAGGTGGGATACAGTAGGGGAAAAAAAGGTGGGGGGTGTTACTCTCCATGTTAAGGAGCAATATACATCTTCTATAATCAAGATGAGACCAGAGGAGAAGCAAATTGAGGTATTGTGGGTCAGAATACAAGGGGGCCAGGGCAAAGGGGCTTGGTAGTGGGAGTCTACCAGAGATTGGCACACCAGGAGGATGATCTAGACCTAAAATTTGCAAGGCAGCTCTCAGAGGCCATACAGTCAGGAGACATGGCTGTCACGGGTGACCTAAACTACCCTGACATCTGCTGGGAGGAGCAGTCAGCCAGGTCTAACCATTCACGTAGATTTTTAACCTGCATACAGGGCCTTCACCTAAACCAGGAGGTATAGTCCTGCTAAGGGAAACGCCTTACTGGACTTGGTGTTGGCTACAGGGGATGACCAGGTAGGGGATCTGCAGATACAAGGTAACTTAGGGGACAGTGACCATCATCTGATTGAATTTACTATCTGGTGAAGGGTGGGAAAGATAACCAGCAGGGCAGAAGTGCTAGACTTCAGAAAAGCCAACTTCAGTATGCTCAGGAGATTAGTTAGTGAGGCACTGATGAGCAGGGGCATTGGTGAGATGGGGAGTCCAGGAAGGGTGGTTGTTCCTAAAGGGAGCGATCCTTCAGGTGCTGAAGGAGACAATCCCATTCTGCATGAAAGGGGGCAAAGGGGCCAAGAAACCCTCTTGGCTGAAAAGGGAAATCCAGAAAAGCCTAGGGGCAAAAAAAAAAGGCATACAGGCTGTGGAAGCAGGGAGTAGCTACCAAGGAGGAGTACACCTACTTGGCTCGCACTTGCAGGGAGCCAGTTAGAAAGACCAAAGCTGCAATGGAGCTTAGGCTGGCAACGAAAATTAAAGACAACAAAAACTCCTTCTACAGGTATATAGGGAGCAAAAAGAAGGTGCAGTGTAACATAGGACCCCTACAGAGCAGACTAGGGCAATTGGTGACTGCTAGAAGGGACAAATCTAAGCTCTTCAATGAGTTTTTTGCTTCTGTATTCCTGAATATGGACTAGGACAAATCTCCCAATTAGATTATAGATGAGCACAGGAGGGAAGTGAGCCCACCAACTGTTAGCACCAACTTAGTGAAGAGACACTTGGAAGGGCTGGATGTGTTTAAGTCAGCTGGACCAGATGATCTTCATCCAAGGGTGCTGAAGGAATTGGCCAGTGTCATAGTGGAGCCACTGTCACGGCTGTTTGAGCACCTATGGTGCTCTGGTTAGGTCCCAGAGGACTGGAAAAGGGCCAATGTGGTCCCTATTTTCAAGACGGGGAGGAAGGAGGATCCGGGTAACTATAGGCCAGTTACCCTCACCACTATCCTTGGGAAAACCTTTGAAAAATGTATTAAGGATCACATTTGTGGGAGTCCAGCAGGAAAAATAATGCTGAAGGGCAACCAGCATGGGTTCATAGCAGGTAGATCCTTCCTGACTAACTTTATTTCTTTTTATGACTAGGTCTCAAAATGCTTAGATGCAGGGGACAAGGTAGATGTCATCTACCTAGATTTTAAGAAAGTCTTTGATACAGTATCTCATAAATAAACTGAGCGACTGTGACATAGTTGATTACATGGTCAGGTGGGTGGCAAATTGGCTAATGGGACACACCCAGAGAGTGGTGGTAGATGGGTCGGCATTGACCTGGAAAGATGTGGGCAGTGGAGTTCCCCAAGATTCAGTCCTTGGACCAGTGCTGTTCAATGTCTTCATCAGTGACTTGGATGAGGGCGTAGAGAGCACTCTGTCCAAATTTGCAGATGACACCAAATTTTGGGGTAAAGAAACACACTAGCGAGCAGGGAATGAATCCAGGCAGATCTGGACGGGTCGGAGAAGTGGGCAGAACAGATTAGGATGCAATTCAACAAGGCCAAATGCAAAGTGCTGCACCTAGGGAGAAGGAATCACCAGCACACTTACAGGCTGGGGGATGACCCTCTCAGCAGCACTGTAACAGAAAGGGATCTCGGAGTCATAGTTGACTCCCAAGATGAACGTGAGTCGTCAATGTGATGAAGTGATCAGTAAAGCTACCTGCATTTTATCGTGCATTAGCAGATGCATCATGAACAGGTCCAGGGAGGTGATACTCCCCCTCTATGTGGCACTGGTGAGGCTGCAGCTGGAGTACTGCATCCAGTGTCAGGCACTGCACTTCAAGAGGGATGTGGATAACCTTGAGAGGGTTTGGAGGAGGGCCACTCATGTGGTTTGGGGCTTGCAAGTAAGGCCCCACAAGGAGAGATTGAGAGACCTCTGCAAGAGAAAGCTGTAGCCATCAACAAATTTATTGGGGAGGGGAAGCAAAGGATAGGAGATGCTCTGATTACCAGGGCACCCCTTGGAGTAAATAGAAATAATGGCCACAAACTGACAGCAGATTCAGATTTAACATCAGGAAGAACTTCTTCATGGTAAGGGTTGCCTGCTTGGGCCTGAGACCACAGCACGTTGAGCTGGGTCAGAGCAGCCCCGGCTGGCAGGGCACCTGGGGGGAAGGGGGTGAGGTCAGCCTGCTAGCCTGGGGCTGCTCCGACCCAGCTCACTGTGCTGCAGAGGGGCCGTCTGGGGCACGAGGGTGCTTCAGTGTGGGGCTAGCCGACAGGCAGCCCTTGCACTGAAGCACCCTTGTGCCCCGACCAGCCCCAGCAGCATCTACATATGCAATGCAGAAGTGTAAATAACTTCGCTGTAGGATAGTACTTATGTCTGGCACTACTATCCTATAGCAGATTTAATTAGTTTACTCTATCCTAATAGCCCCACATATGTAGATGGTGACACTTTATTGCGGAGTTACTTAATCAGCTCAGCAGTAAACATGTCATGTAGACGTGTCATGTGTGAGAAAAACCAACTGCTGTTGAGAGCCGAAGTCCTGATTTTTAATGGGATCATACAGATCCCCCAACCTAAACAAACAGCATCCCTGGCAGGGATGGTGGGGGGAGCTTCTCCTGCCACAGCTGGCACTAAAGTTCCTCATGGGGAATTATGGAGTTCAGTCTGTGATCGGGGGCTCACTTGTTGCTGGGGAAAGGAAGATGCTAAAAGCAAAGTTCAGTGCCTCGTGACCCATCTCTGTCCTCACCTCCAGCCTGTCACATGCATTCAGTGCCTACTTCATTGGGATGCAGCACAGCGCCAGCTTGTTACTTTGTTCATGAGTATATGCCATCATCTAATTAAGCCAGTCGGGTTTCAGAATTGAGCAGGTCATTAGTCCGAATCTTCAGACTTGGCTCAGAGGCAGAGCACAGATCCGATACTTGTTAACAGCCTGGGGCTGTAATCACTACATCAGTGAACAAATTATTTTTTGCATTAGCAGACACCCAGAGACAGCGGAAGTAGAATGACCTCATTTCTCCATCAACGCCTAACCTTTGCCTTTGATAAAACCTGGGGAAAAGGGGTGGTGCATACGTCATTTACTTAATTCCCGCTGTCTTCCTTCAGAAGCAGTAGTTTTAGAAACAGCATGGCCTTCCCAGTACCCTCGTTTTAACAGCACACAAACATTAACAGATTAGGGAAGCCCTTAAAAGGACCAGATGCTTAGATACACAGACAAGATGATCTTACCGGCTAGGCATAAGTTTTGCAAGCGTTTTCCCCTCCACAAGTGCACACATGCCCACCCTGACTTGAACTATCAGCAGAGGACAAGCAGCAATCAATACTTAGGAGGGGCTTAAACACAGACATCTAGATAAAAAAAGAGAGATAGAGGAAGTTTCTTTTCTATGTGGACAGATGAACTTGCAGACCTATTCCAGACTAGTTTCCCATATGGCCGCTGTGTCCCAGAATAATTATTCAACTTTGGAAACAGTGCTTATTCCGAAATAAAAATCACTTTCATTCTGGAACAGGTTGCCCACACAAAGGATTGTTAGACCCTGACTCCATGCGGTGCCCAACAACTAGGGTGACGACGATCCAATTGCTCATGGATGCTGGTACTCATTAGCCAGAGCAAGCAGGGAGCAAACACCACCACACATTGCTCCCAACAGCTTTATTCAGAATGGAGACAGCTTCAGGTGAGCTCCCGCACAGACGCACAGCCCGTGAAACCCAGGGAGCAGCCCTGAACAATACTTTTTTCCATATTTATACACCTTGGTTCATACATATTAACATTCACTTCACTTAGGTCCCTCCTTGGGTTCCACCCATTTCTCCTCCCATCTCAAGCTCCTCCTCTGTTTGCTTCATTAGCATGAAATTGCCTATGCATTTACTTCATTTACACGCCTCTGCTAAGAGTGCATGCCTAAGACCATGAACTCGGGTACTCTTGATCACTTGCTGGTTCTTTCTAGTTTTCTGCTGACTGCAGTGGCTCCTCCAAGGTCTGGCCTCTTTCTTGTCTCTTAATGATAGCTAGTTCGCATTCTGTTTCCTTTTGCCCAGTGATTTATTTCATCCTGAATACTATTCCCTTTGTTAAAGAAACTACTTGCCTAAGCATCTGCAAGGTTATTTTAATACATCATTTTGCCTTGTGACCAGCAGCCTTGCTGGGACACAGATTAAAGCCTTATTCCAGGTGCAGATTCAGTGCTCCCCAATAACCGATTGATTGTCACCCTAACAGGGATCTCTTCTAGAATACACAAATCATACTGCAATAGCTGAAAATAGAAATGGCCATATCAGGTAATTTCCTCCACATGGAAAAAGCCTTAATGAGAAAATCAGAAGTCAGGGTTGGGACTTACAGGATCTTTTTCTGCTTCAGCCACAAGCAATCATTTAGCTCCTCTTCTGTAAAATGGGAACATCAGCACAGTGATTGAGTGTTTAAAGGCTTGGATGCCTTCAAAGGAAAAAGCATTCCCAAGAATATCTATCATAGGGAGATACAGTGGAAGCAGCTCAGTGACCATGCTCAGAAATGCTAGACATAGGCAGTACTGATCCCTTCCCTGAAAGAAGGCTCTACTTCCAGCAGGGCAGGTAAACTTAAGTTGCCTCAAATGGAGAAGCACTAATGTACCAGAAGAATGCCTCTCCCAGGCTCCCTTGAACATTATCTTGGGAACTTGCATGCTTCACTTCTGAGCAGGAGACAATGATGCCTTGTTTCATTCACCTGCTGCACCGCTGAATTATTGAAGTGCTGTTTTTGTGGGCTAAAGAAAGAGTCCTATTCAGCCTAGAGGCTTTCTTCCCTAGCTGGAAAAGTGATCCTCAGGGTCCCAGAAGGTAGAAAAATAATAGCTAGGCAAGAGCCCAAGCAAAAATCAACCTCTGGCTCCCTACGTAACTGCAAATGTGCAGCTGTCAGTGGCTCCTTGAAAACTATTGGGCAGTCTTGTAAATACAAGGATGTTTCCAGCTCTGCTCTACTCATACAATAGTGCCAAAAGAGGCAAACCTGTGCAGCTCATCTCTACAGCTGCCTGCCATTCCCTAACCCTGGCAGACCTGGGAAAACGCAAGCATCCATTCCTGGGGTTTACTCCGGCCATTCTCCACACCACTCCTTCCAGACAGGGTTCAATGCTCCTGCTTAACATTCATCCCAGGTGCTCTGCTACCCTCAAGTGCTGTCTAGTGTCACATCAGCTGAAGGAAAAGACCCACCCTGGCGATCTTCAGAAAGTGTCATGGTGCCTACCTTGCTGGACCATCTGACCCCAGCTGTCTTTCCTGTTCAAGTGCAGTGGGGGCTGGACCTGATGGTCTTGTAAGGTCCCTTCTAGACCCTAACAACTATGAATCCAGAAAAGAGCTCCAAGCCTCAGGCGTACCATGGGCAGAGCTCTCTGTTTTGCATTCTGATGGCCCCTCTAAACCCTGGGTATCCAGACTCAGGCTGTTAGGAACCTGAAATGCTCTGTGAATGTGTCACACTTGGTTGTCTACTCCTTGAGTCAAGACCTGAGACAGGTATTGTAGAAAATGAAAGGCAATGCAAGGGTGATAGCTCAGTCCAAGCTGCTCTGGGCTTCTCCCAGGCTTGTGTTGGTTTTCTGCACAAGGGTTTTCCCCCATCCGGGATGTTCTTGGGTTTTCTTCTTCCTCTGAGCACTGGACATTGGCCATAGCTGAATGTGGCAGACTGGCTGGAGTGTGCTAGTGCTCCTACTGGTACTGGGAAACCCTGCAGCTGTCTGGAAGGTGGGTCAGCAATAGAAACACATAGTCTCGAGCTCACTGAGCTTACAGTTTCAACAGACAAGCAGGAGAGTGGCAAGGTTATTAGACCCCCCCTTACAGAGATCACTTGCACTTGAATCTGGTAAAGCTGGGAACTGACCCCAGCTCTCCTTATCTCCAGGACAGCACCTGGCCCATGCAGGCAGGGCTCTCTGTAGCCTTTTCCCTCTCCACTACATTGCCAAGGAAAAGCCCTGTTCAGTTAGTGAAACCAAGGTGCAGGGAGGTGATCCTTCCCCTCTATGCAATACTGGTCAGGCCGCAGCTGGAGTACTGCGTCCAGTTCTGGGCGCTGAACTTCAGGAGGGATGTGGACAACACTTAGAGGGTCCAGAGGAGGGCCACTTGCATGATGAGGGGCAGCAGGGCAGGCCCTAGGAGGAGAGGCTGTGGGACCTGAACCTGTTCAGTCTCCACAAGAGAAGGCTGAGGGGGGACCTGGTGGCCATCTACAAACTGGCCAAGGGAGACCAGCAGGCAAAGGGAGAGCCTCTGTTCCCCTGAGCACTACCAGGAGTGACAAGGAATAACGGCCATAAGTTGACTGAGAGTAGATTCACGCTAGACATCAGGAGGCACTACTTCACGGTCAGAGCGGCTAGGATCTGGAACCAACTTCCAAGGGAAGTGGTGCTCACTTCTGCCTTGGGGGTCTTTAGAAGGAGGCTAGATATGCACCTTGCTGGGGTCGTTTGACCCCAGTACTCTTTCCTGTCATGGCAGGGTGGTGGGACTTGATGATCTGCTCAGGTCCCTTCCGACCCTACCAACTATGAAACTATGAAGTGCAGATCAGCATATGACCGTGATCTGACAGCAGACAGGGTCTTTCCTGTGCGCAATCCAGTGAACAATGGAGCAGCATCTCCTTTGCAGGAGGCAGACCTCAAAGTCTGGTCCCCTGCAGGAAATGAGTCAGATGGTTGAGAGGTTGTTTGAAGCAAATGAATTGGGCAGAGCCTGTCTTCATCCAGACCACTGAGCCAGCATGCCAAGTGCTGAATATTTCATGGTATTTCCCTGCTGTTTCTCTGCTGACATAAGAGCAGTGACGATGGCTGCACTGGGAAATCTCATGCTCATAATGCCGGCAATTATCTCTACTCTCACTGCAGCATAGCAGCAGTTCAGTTTCCCAGCACCCTCCCACAATGCACCTAGCTGCAATGCAAAGCCCTCAAGCAGTGGTTTGCAACTAGGGTGCTGCAAGGCCCTTCCAGGGGTGCCACAGAACCAACACCACCACTGCCAGGTAGAAAAGCCCTGCACAGAGCTGGACTGGGAAGCTGCTTCAACAGCAGCACACACTCTTGCCTGCATAGGTTGACTGGCTAAACCTCATAGAGGCAGGAGCACCCAGTCCTGCCACAGCCCTTCTTGGCCCAGCCCTGCATGCTTTTGCCAAAAACAGTGGGGTGCAGGGCAGTTCCACCTGGCTTTGGCAGCAGCCCTCTGAGGTAAGCTGAAGCAGTACAACAGTGGTTCTCAACTGGGGCGTTGCCTAATTCAAACAAGGAGGCCTGCCCCAATTCTAAAAAGGGTGAGAAGCACTGCTGTAGAGGAAGTAGGGGATGGGGTTCTCCCTGCCCGCGTGGCTGGCGTTTTTGTGCACACTTATCTACAGTATTCATCAGTGCAATTCTGAGTCCTCCCTATGGTTACCTCTGATATGTTTGCCCAGTTTATGGCGCCCCAGTTGAGAACCACTGTTGTACTGCCTCGGCTTACCTCAGAGGGCTGCTGCCACAGCCAGGTGGAACTGCGCTCTGTTACCTCTGATACCTCTGTTTAAAAAGGGTGCGAGACCCAGCACATGAGGGTACCCAATATGGCTAATGACTGATATACTGACTCAGGACGGTCCCATGCTCGAGACACTTGCAGGAGACACTTGCAGGAAAGGTCTAAATGAATGTGACCCCCTTTGCAACTCAACATAGCACTCTGAGCAAATAACCCCTCTGGGCATTTGTACACGTTACGATCTCTGAACAGATGCCTGTGGGCCGGCATTCCCTACAAACCGGCTGCTGTGGTGGAATTACCGATATATCACCCTTTGGCAGGCACACTTTTCCACTGGAAAATCACTGGAGTTACCACAGCACTTGACAGAAATGATGCAGTAAAGAATCATGCCTCTTCACCCCCTCCTGGTTTCTGTCATTCTACCAGTATGTGTCCCTTGTCTGTCTCCTGTGTGGACCTTGGCAGGATGAGGGCTCTTGTGGCTCGCAGCTCGAGTGCTGCCCTCGTAAGGGAACGTAAGTGCTAATCCCAGGCACAGTTTTGCTTTGCCCAAAATAACTGTGCAAAGACAGGTGGCTGGGCTCCTGTTAAATGCCTCGCTGCCTCTTAGGGCTTCTGGGGGATGACTTCAGTTTATTTCAGGCAGGCAGTGCTGTCAGCGAGCTCGCTGGAAGCCCTGTAGTAGGGACAAGGGGGAGCACTCAGTTCTGGCAGTCACAGGCAGGGGGGAAGGTCAGTTTACAGCAGGGGTGGGCAATTATTTCGGGCGGAGGGCTGTTTGATGAGTTTTGGTGAGCTGTTGAGGGCTGCATGGGTAGCCCTGTCCCTTCAGTTGCCCCACCCCCTAGTCACCATTTTGGGACTGGAAGCCCCGCCCCCTAACTGCTGATCTTTGCCACCAGAAGTCCCTCCCCTTGCCCCTAGAAGTACTCCTTTTGGAGAGGTGGCCTTAGAACTGAAAGTTACACCCTGTCATGTGTAATAGGGTTCCTGCAGCCCCTGGCGGGGGCTGCCTGTCCCTTCTTCAGGCTCTGGGGCCCAGGAGCATGGCCATCTCCCCCTGTGGGGTCTGCTCCCTTTTGGGGTCTCTGGCACGCCAGCTGGAGGAGCTCCAGGCCACAGTTCAGAGACAGTGTGCCATCAGGGACTGTGAGCAGGAGATAGCCTCTTACTGCCAGGCCCTTCTACCCCGGGAGCCAGAGGGTAGACCACAGTCTTCCCCCAAGACAAGGGAAGACTCAAGGACCTCCCATTCTGTCCAGTCAGGGATGGACCAAGGTAGTTAAGGGCCCTAAAGCCTGCTGCACCAAGGCCCCTGCCCTGCCGGACCTTAGCAACAGGTATGAACCTCTTGCAGCCCCAGCAGAGCCTGCTGAGTTGTCAGCTCCTCAGGCAACACAGGCTCAACTGCAGCTATCGCCCCTGCTCTCCCCAAGACAAAATGTAAAGTGTTTGTTGTGGGAGACTCCATCCTGAGGGGACCGAGCGGGTAATCTGCCACCCCGACCCCTTAGCCTGGGAAGTCTGCTGCTTCCTGGAGGCTTACATCTGAGACATTGAGGAGAGGATCCCTAAGCTTCTCCAGCTTACAGACCACTATCCCATGCTCCTTATTCATGTGGGCACCAATGACACGGCTCAAAGCACTCCCAGATGGGTCATGAGGTGCTACAGGGATTTGGGAGTGGGGCTAAAGAGTCTGGGGGCACAGGTGGTGTTCTCTTCAATCCTCTCAGTCTCGGGGTATGGTATGAGGAGGGAGAGGAGGATCCATGTAGTTAACCAAAGACTGCAGCGCTGGTGTCATCGGGAAGGCTTCGGCTTCCATGACCACAGCCCGCCCTTTGGCAAGAGAGGCAGTGAGCTGCTGGGAAGAGATGGCCTCCACCTCTCTCTGCTGGGGAGGAGGCTCTTCTCAGCCAGGCTGGCTGACCTGCTTCACCGGGCTTTAAATTAAGCTTGTTGGGAGACGGGGGGACTACGCCCACTGCTGGCCTGCTGAGCAACCCTTGCAAAGCCAGCAGGCCAAGGCACCCCAGGATCCCACCCCATAAGGGATCCCACCCCAGCCCCAGCCCTGGCACAATCTGTGGGCAAGGCAAGAGCCCCCAAGGGAACACTTGCCTGCCTGTATATAAATGCCAGGAGCTTGGGGAATTAGCAGAAGGAACTTATCCACTTGCTTAACACAAATAATTATGACGTCATAGGGATAATGGAGACCTGGTGAGACTCCACCCATGACTGGACCACAGGTATAGATGGCTATACCTTGTACAGGAGAGATCGAGTACATAAAAGGGGTGGGGGTGTAGCTCTTTATGTTAAGGAAAGCTACATGTCCCTGCAAGCTGATGTTGGTGATCAGGGTGGACAACTGGAGACCCTCTGGGTTAAAATCCTTGGGGAACATGGCACAGGGGACACAATGGTGGGAGTCTACTACAGACCTCCCACCCAAAGTGAAGAGCTTGACCAGGAGTTCGCCTGGGAACTGGCTGAGGCTGCATGCTCCAGGACCATGATTGTCATGGGTGACTTCAGTTACCCGGACATCTTGTGGGAGGATCCCTCAGCAAAATCTGAGTGGTCGCAAAGCTTCCTATCATGCGTGGATGACCTCTACCTGACTCAAGAAGTCTATGGAACAATGAGAGGTAAAGCACTGTTCGACCTGGTACTGGCTACCGGGGATGACCTAATCGGTGACCTAGTGATCGATGGGAAGCTGGGTGACAGCGACCACGAGCTGGTTGCCTTCACCATCTGCCATAAAGCTGGTAAGTCAGTCAGCAACACTGAAGTCCTTGACTTCAGGAAAGCCAACTTTGACAAGCTCATGAGGCTTGTCAGTGAGGCCCTAAGGGACCATGACCCCAGAGGGAGGGGAGTTCAGGAAGAGTGGTTGCTCCTCAAGGGAATGATCCTGGATGCACAAGCTAACTCTATTCCATTTCGGAGGAAAGGCAGCACGAGGACACAGCAGCTCCCTTGGCTCTCCAGGGATCTAGCAGACTTCCTGAGGCTAAAAAGTAAGGCCTACATAGGATGGAGGATGGGATTCACCTCCAAGGAGGAATATTCTGCACTGGTCTGGTCCTGCAGGGAGCAAACCAGGAAAGCCAAGGCTGTGACTGAACTCCAGCTAGCTACAAGTATCAAGGACAATAAAAAGTCCTTTTTCAGATACGTGGGGAGCCAGAGGAAAAGCAAGGGACCATGGTTGTCATGGGTGACTTCAATTACCCAGACATCTCGTGGGAGGATCCCTCAGCAAAATCTGAGCGGTCCTGAAGACAGGAGGGCGATCCAGGCTGACCTGGACAGGCTCAGGAAATGGGTCGAGGAGAACCTGATGGTGTTTAACACCAAAAAATGCAAGGTTCTCCACCTTGGGAGGAAAAACTTGCAGCATGCTTATAGGCTCGGCAGTGCTACGCTGGCTAGCATTACAGATGAAAGGGACTTGGGGCTCATCACTGACCACAAGATGAACGTGAGCCTGCAATCTGATGCTGTAGCTAGTAAAGTGACCAAAATGCTGGCTTGCATCCATAGATGCTTCTCAAGCAAATCCCGGGACGTCATTCTCCCCTTGTACTCGGCCTTGGTGAGGCCACAGCTGGAGTACTGTGTCCAGTTTTGGGCTCCACAATTCAAAAAGGATGTGGAGAAGCTTGAGAGAGTCCAGAGGAGAGCCACGTGCATGATCAGAGGTCAGGAAAACAGATCTTACGATGACAGGCTGAGAGCCATGGGGCTCTTTAGCCTGGAAAAGCGCAGGCTCAGGGGTGATCTGATGGCCACCTATAAGTTTATCAGGGGTGACCACCAGTACCTGGTTTGTTCACCAGAGCGCCCGAAGGGAGGATGAGGTCGAATGGTCATAAACTACTGCAAGATCTTTTCAGGCTGGACATAAGGAAGAATTTCTTTACTGTCTGAGCCCCCAAGATCTGGAACAGCCTGCCATTGGACATAGTTCAAGCACCTACATTGAACACCTTCAAGAGCAAATTGGATGTTTATCTTGCTGGGATACTATGACCCCAGCTGACTTCCTGCCCTTTGGGTGGGGGGCTGGACTCAATGATCTTCCGAGGTCCCTTCCAGCCCTAATGTCTATGAAATCTATGTGGTCTGTCATAAGACCCACCCACCCAACACCAAACTGCCTCGCTCGCTGTATCTGTCCCAGAATCTGTCCTGAACAGGGAGAATGTAGGCTATGCCCTTTGCTTCTGGGTGTGCTCTGGCTGGTGGACAGGGTATCGGGATACCACACACAGGCTTTATGGCACAAAGCACAGCCCTGCAGAATGAAATGATTGAGATGCTCTCATGAGAACCTAGCAAATGATGTACGAGCCCAGACGTTGCAGGATGGACGGGGTATCAGTTAGTCTGTGGCAGGGGAGGACATACTCAAAGACGCACAGAAATATCGACAGAGCTATGGCAGCCTCTCTCCATGATCAGGCATGGAGGAGGGTCCAGAGACCTCTGCAGAACACATGCAACTCACCCTTGTGGGGAAAGCCCTTATGACCTTTTGTGAAGGGATCCATTTCACGCACTGCAAATAAGCCAGCTGAAGATGCGGTCCTAAGGGAAAGGCCCATGGACATACCACACGCTAGTAACAACGACAGGTGCAGAACCCAGGCACCCTGCAACTGAAACCAGTGAAAAGTGAACCTTTGGGAGAAAGTTTCCACCAAGGCTGGAACAGGTACTACTCTATGCAACTGGAAAGAGAGAGTGGATCAGCAGGGCTGCTGCAATGACAAAACTCTCTGTGCAGCCAGCTGATGAGAAGCCTGGGCGATTGCCTACTGACAGGATCTGCATTACGTATGCGCTGCCAGCCTGGCTGAATCTTTGCCCAGTTTGCTACATATGGCGCTTCATTAAACATTAACACAGTCAAAGCATCGGGCATTTCTTGAGGGCAAGATGAACACTTGCCACCCCAGGAAAAGCTACATGCCAAGACCACTGATACTATCTTCTGAGCCTGGGCTTTTGTAATTAACCCAAAGCAGAAGGATTTGTGCTTGCTCCCTTTTGTGCCTTCCACTTGGTCCCTTTCTTGAATAAATGACAGGGACAGACTGAGTCTGTTCTCTGCTGCCATTGCTAGTCCATTCCCTGCACAGCAGGAGAGTATTTCAGCACTTCTGAGATCTGTGTGGTATATGCAGTTATACACTGGTTAACTAAAATGGGGGCATTTTACCAGTTACTTTTTAGGATGCCCACTTTAAACGTAATCCATAGGAATTGTAGATGCTGGTACAAATCTTTGGAATCCATTGGCTTTGGTTCAAATGGCCTCAATCCAATTTCCTCACAAACTCTACCCAGGCAGCCCACTGTGTGTGGTGTGCCAGTGTTTAAGGTGATCTGGCTACGTGGACAGGAGAGATGCTAAATTCAGCTTCAAACAGAAATTCAATCTGCCAACTTCAGTGGTTGCTCTATTATTTGGTTGCTAAACAGTGTCACTTGCTTCCTTGGTCATAGGAGTGTATTTTAGAGACAGAAAAATAGAGTAAAAGGACAGCAACAGATCATCTAGTCCAGCCCCACTGCTCATGGCATGATCAGCTCTGTCTAAAGGATGGTGGGAGCATCTTCCTAAAATAGTGGAAGCCTCAGACTGATGTGTTCAAAAGCCTCTGGTATCAGCAAGTCAAATATGATAATGAAGATGCAGAGAAATACAGCAGCCGCATCATGCAGACTCTATTCCTTTTAACACAACACCATTCACCGATGCGAGCTCTGAAATGCTGGTGTGACTTCCTCTCCGTAGAAACACAAAAGGAGGAAAGTAATCTCAAATTGCAGGGGCCTGGCACCATGAACTAAGCTATTATGTTGCCATAAATATTTATACCGCCTTAATTAGTCGTTCTAATTGCACCTCTAATTACAATACGAATTAGCATCCCCTGATATTAAATGTCCTGAAGTGTAAGTGATAGATGTCTGACAACCTCATACAAACCCAGAGAACAGAATGCACTGCTGAGTTCAGGAAGCCACGGTCATCTGCACAGTGTTAATTACATTTGGTAGCTAGTAGGGCTGCATGACTTGTGGATGACACTTGCTGTGTACATTTTTTAAGCAAACTTAAATTGACAGCCTGCACCCTCTTTCATGCTTAGTTTCTAAGTGAAATTTAAGCCCTGGGCACAGGCCCTTGCAAGGCTAATATACCACGTAAATCCCACAGGGTTTTAAAGTGCATAGATTCTTGTTATAGTGGGCCTGATGTGTGCTGCGGGTCCTGTGTGCTTTCCACACCTTCAGCAGGTCATAGAATAGGGGCTGCTGAGCTGCTCTGATACTTCCCCACTTGCTGAATATCCTCCCGCAGGACCTAGTCAGGGAATATTCTCCTGCAGGACCTAGTCAAGGAACTTAAGTGGAACTAGACATGTTCAAATCACCAGGTCCTGACGATCTCCACCCCAGAGTGCTGAGGGAATTAGCAGAGGTCATTGTGGGACCCTTGGCACAACTTTTCGAGCACTTATGGTGCTCTGGTGAGGTGCCAGAGGCCTGGAAAAGGGCCAATGTGGTCCCCATTTTCAAAAAGGGGAGGAAGGAGGACCCAGTAAACTATAGGCCCATTAGTCTTACCTCAGTCCTGGGAAAACTCTTTGAGAAAATTATCCAGGAGCACATCTGCAAGGGACCAGCAGGGGAGATCATGCTTAGGGGCAGTCAACATGAGTTCATTACAGGCAGGTCCTGTCCAACCAACCTGGTGGCCTTCTACAACCAGGTCACAAAAGCCTTGGATGCAGGTGTCATGGTGGACATAGTCTTTCTGGACTTTAGGAGGGCCTTCAACACTGTCTCTCACCCTGTTCTCATTAAAAAATGAGGTAACTGTGGTTTCAACGCCTACATGGTCAGATGGGTTGCAAATTGGCTGGAGGGCCGTACCCAGAGAGTGGTAGTGGATGGGATGTTTTTGATTTGGAGGGATGTGGGCAGTGGGGTCCCCCAGGCCTTGGTCCTCGGGCCCGCACTGTTCAACATCTTCATCAGTGACTTGGACGAGGGGGTAAAAAGCACCCTGTTCAAATTCATGGATGACACTAAGATGTGGGGAGAAGTGGCATGCTAGGAGAGGGGGACAGGCTACAACTAGATCTGGACAGGTTACAGAGCTGGAGAGATGAAAATAGGATGGGTTTCAAGCACAGATGCATCACGAGCAGGTTCAAGGAGGTGATCCTCCCACTCTATGCGACACTGGTCAGGCCGCAGCTGGAGTACTGCGTCCAGTTCTGGGCACTGCACTTCAGGAAGGATGTGGACTACATGGAGAGGGTCCAGAGGAGGGCCATTCACATGATCCGGGGGCAGCAGGGCAGGCCCTACGAGGAGAGGCTAAGGAACCTGAACCTGTTCAGCTTCTACAAGAGAAGGCTGAGAGGAGATCTGTTGGTCATCTATAAACTGGCCAACGGAGACCAGCAGGCAATGGGAGAGTCCCTGTTCCCCTGAGCACTACTGGGAGTAACAAGGAATAAGAGCCATAAGTTGATGGAGAATAGATTCAGGCTAGACATCAGGAGGCGCTACTTCACTGTCAGGGCAGCTAGGAGCTGGAACCAACTTCCAAGAGAAGAGGTGCCCAGTCCTACCCTGGGGGTCTTCAAAAGAAGGCTAGATAGACACCTAGCCAGGGGTGTTTGACCCCAGTACTCTTTCCTGCCATGGCAGGGGGTTGGACTTGATGATCTGCTCAGGTCCCTTCCAACCCTACAAACTATGAAACTCCCAGGCAGACCTGCTGGCAGTACTGCTCCCAGGGACTGCACATTTTACAGAATGGTGAATGTCTAATTTGCATACAGGAGCATTTGTACCAGAAACTTGATCCCTGTGAAACACGCTCAGCAGAACCCATTGGACCTGCGTGTCCAGGCAGAACTGTGCTACGCTGCTTGAAACCAAGATTTATACTAACAGAAAAGAAACAGATAATTTTTCCAGTTTGGGTTTGAACTCTGTTTTCAGTTGTGGCCAAGACTTGGGGACAAGATCAGGTCACTGTTTGGCTTCACTCTATTAGGGTTACACACCCCAGCTGGAAGCTCTTTGCTACTGGTCCCCTTCCCCCACACCAAACACAAGAGCATCTCCCCTTTGACTCAGATGTGCTAGGCACATGCTAGCCAGTGAACTATGCTACAGCCCCTAATAGAGTCAAAGCGAGCAACTGGGTCACATTCCTACATTGCCTTTTGTTACATGAGATTCTTCTTGAACTCAAGTGTGGGGGGCCTGTGCCTTTGCAACAGGAGAATGGATTCATCTTGCTGGTGTAAGGCTCACAAGTGCACGTCCAGAGACCTGCTACAAGACCTAGGGTGGGAATCAGGAGTCAGAGCTGCTGCTGAACTCCAATACTAATTTGGGAACAGAGACTGAACCCTAAAGCTAGTTTGGGTTTCTTTTAAATGTCAGTATTTACACTGAGCAAGAAAAAAAAAACATACAGGGATTGGGCTGCGTCTTTTGCCCCCTTTGCCTTCAGAGAGGGTCTTGTCCCTTGATGCATCTCAAAGCCCTTAAAAATAGATCATGTGTGGCATGAATGGAAGCAGCCATAGCAGCCATCAGAGCATGCTGGTATCATCTTTTCTGCTGAATGTTGCTTACAAGTTTAAATGGCTAGTCAGTAGCCCTTAAGATGATGATAACATACAGACCCATGGTGACAGGTGGTGAAAGTACCAACACATACAGTCACTCTGAGTTAATGAAGTAGGTTGGACCAAAATATTTGGGTAGCTGATGCTGGGTTACCTCTGCAGTTCTCCTACAGCAGTACTAGTCTTCTTACTGCCCTCCAGGGTTCCCATGCCCAGAGCAGTGTCTACAAGGCTGATTGATATAATCTCTTCCCATCATTCCCCCATGCCCACAGTGCAGCCTTGAAGCTGGCTGCAAACAGAAATCCAGATGACATGCTATCGTGTACTCCAGGCACAGGGGTGACCCGGGAATTATAGCACTATAATTCAACTCCCCTCTGTTCCCTGAATCTGAAATCCCATCCCTACTAGCTGTCACTCAAAAGTTTTTATATGAGCTTTCCCATGAGAGTTTTGGAGGAGGTAATGCCAGAGTTTGACCCTGTGAATGAAATGTAGTGGCTGCTCTCATATCAACTTTGCCATAATAGCATGCAGGGAGTGGTATCAGGAACTGGGGGTGGTCCTGCTCTGAGCAAGCCTTTGGACTAAATGTGATCTCCTGAGGTCCTTTCCAGCCCTCATTTCTCTGTGATTCTATGAACTTGGCAAATGATGCTTTTTCTGCTGAGCTGGCTGCTTTGTAGACTTGTCAGGCACTACAAAATGGCCACTATCACGCACCTGCAAAGGATGACATCTTAGTGCTGGATAAACTGATCTTTCTGTTTAGTTTGTGAAGCCCTTGGTGAACCTTCTAGATAGAGGTACCATAAATGCAATGCGTAAATCTCTCTGGAATACGTAACTGTCAGTCTCTGGAAGAACTCTTTGTGCTTCCAGTTTCTAAATTTCTTTAGAAATTGTGCTTCCAATTTCAATTCTTCTGAGATGGAGAGAGGTACAGGAACAAATGCCTCTGGAATTTGTACTCCGTAAGATCATAGTGGTTTTAAGCAAATACGAAGTACTAAAATTTGATTGATTCAGCCAGAGGCTTGTGTCCAAATCCTCCATGAATGGAAATCGTTGCTACTGTTCACCTCTGAAGTGCATCCAGGAGTGACACCAACTAAGGATTTAGCTTAGTGTCTGGTCAAAGTTGGCCTCATGGCTCTTTGGCCTCTGCAGATGGATCCATAGATGTCTGGTTCTCTAATAATTTGCAAGGAATATACGATCTTTTCTGTTTCTGGCTTTTTTTTTCAAATGTACCGTAGACTGGGTACCTCCCAGTTTTGCATGAGACTATCATATACACCTGTGCATGGGGATGGAAAAGCACTATTCAGCTATTGTGGCTGGCTTGGGACCTGCACAGGTGACAGCTGGGTTTCATGCAGATCTATTTATAAAGTCAGCCTGAAATATGCTCTTTATGGGCTATGACTGCAATTTGTAATCACCCAAGCTCCATGCCAGGGGTGCCAATTTAAGTGCCAGATGGTATTGTGGAGGCATAAAATGTCTCTGTGTGGGTTACATCCCAATAAAGCATATGATTGCAAAAAAAAAAAAAAAAGTATGGAACAGGGAGAAGGTTTCCCAAGCATGTGAGTTACACATAATATTATGATGCCTAAACCCATCTTTGTTGCCAAGGTCAACTAGACCTCAGGAGCTGCGCGGTAAAGGGATCAGAATCCCAACATAGCTCCAAACCCCTACAGGCAGCAGGACGGTAGAGGGTTTAAGCTGTTTTATACACTTTCTAGCAGCACCAGGAATGCAAGTGGCATTTCCTGCTGTGATAGTTATCATATTCTGGGTCTGTTTAGCATAGCACGCCTGTTCCAGTATGCAGTGCAACCCTGATGTCCTGGAGGTGGCAGGGCAAAAGAGTCCCACAGATCATGCACTACAGGTCATACAGATTTTCTGGAGACTGTGCAAACCATTTTACTTCAAACAGCCCAAAACCTACTTTCAGGTTTGGAATTGATGTTGGAGTTTACTTAAAACGGTAGTTCTAGACCCTTTTTTTAGACTCAAGGCACCCCTTGTTAGATTCAAGGCACTCCTCAGCAGATGCCAAAACTTAGTTTTCACGTGGTTTCTTTGGCTACCAAAAATATTAGAGCAATTCGTCTGTTCCAGAGAACACAGAAAGGCCATGACAGGTCAGAAAGCATTTAATACTATGATGGATTTCCACTTGAAATCTCTTTGTTTATGTTGTGCATCATGTTTGCACACCTAACCATACTAACATTAGGGAGTACCCTGTGGCACAGTGGTTGATTTACAGTCTCAGGCTTTCTTACTGAATTACACTGAATTAGATGCTGCAGGAGATTCAAAACATCCAATGGACAAGAAGGTCAGAAGGCTTGAATTTGAAATCCCCAAATTCACCACCTTGGTAGTCATGAACCTCCCTGCCTCACTGTTCCCATCTGTTAAATAGGAATAAACACACATTCGCCTTTGCAGAGCTTTGAAATCAAAGGTGCTATTTAAATGAAAAGTACTGTTATTCCCTGCAGGGGGATTGGAGGGGAGAGGTATGTGGGGTACAAATGTAATTATAAGGGATGAGCCCAGTAATCTAAAATCAAATCACCTCTGTAATGCAACTGTAACCAGCAACTAACTTTAAGCTGAATATTCATCACATTTCTTTCCATGGTTTATCAAATGAGTGTCTGAGGACACTGCAGCTTATATAAATACATCTGTTTTGTCTTGCTCTTAGTGCTGCTTCATTTAGTTTGACAGTTTGGTTATTATATGCAAACGCAAGTGAAGAGTACTGCATTGGTGATTACATGGCTGGCAATTAGCTGGTGGGCTGGGGTGGCCTGGGTGATAAGGCTCATAGTTACCAGCCCAGAGATCGCAAGTTGGGAGTCATAGCAGAGGCACTGATGGCTCAGCCCTGTCAGATTCCACCAAATCTGCAAATTCTGCTAAATACTTTGTCACAAGGACATGAAAAAGAAGGGAAGGAAGCTGATGGTCTGATAATGCTGTCAGGATTCTGGTTTACTGAGAGCATTTTAGCACTGATCAAAGGGGAAAAAACAAAGAATAGGATGGTTTCTGCTTTGAAATTAACTGTGAGTGGTCCCGTCAGCAGCATATATCCTAATTGTCAGCCTCTTCTGCATTGTTCAATATAATCACTATCTCATGAACACACTTCCTTACCCAATACTGACAAGACATTGTGATCATTTGTCCCATTCCTCTTTCACCACCTAATGATGCTAAGAGGCATCTGCAGTGAGCTAACGAGTGACTGTAGAGCCATAGCATGGTCATTTTTCTTTCTGAGGCACAGGGGAAAAAAATGTAATGAAAAGGTCTGGCTCGCTAGGTGACTTCCACCTACCCAGCATCAAACCTGATGGAGAAAAAGCATAAGGAACACACAGGCACAAAGAGGAATAAGGCCAGGCACAATTTTTTTTTGCTCTCGCACATGCTCCCACACATGCTGCTCTCCAAAGCAGATATTAGTTCATGTGACAAAAAGGATGTTTCTTCTTCAAGTCTACATGCTCCTGGAATTTCACTGGCAGTGCTAGCTGCACTACAGCGCTGTGCTCAAGGCATCATGCTGCCCTTGGATAAGCCAACCAGGGCAGGACTAGATCTCATGCTCGCTGCAATGGGAGTTTGCAGGAAGAATGGAACAGCACTCGAGCGTAAGGAACAAAAACCCCTTAAAAGCAGAGCCAAAAACCCCTTGGGAATCAAGGAAAGGTCAAGTTCCAAATCACTATGGGTCTGCCTAATGCTGGCTAATGGTTTTCATCACCCAGACCCAAACTGCTTCTTCCCAATATGTGCATCCTGAAGCATTCCCCAACCCCAGTGCCATCATTTGCTACCCCAGTCCACAATCCATTCTCATCATCTGGTAGGGAAACAGTAATCTTATTCTCTCCTTTACTGCCTCACCTTATAACAAGGAGGCAGAGTCAATACAGCTCCAAAGGTGCCATTCATAAAACAAGTCTTCAGTGGACACAAATTAAAAGCATCAAACATGCTGGGTCATTCATGCCTTCTAGGGATTTTGGAATTTTGTCCAAAATTTTCAGACAAAATTTTCAAAGAGAAGAAATTGAAAAAAATATTTTGACTGTGTCGTGTTAAAAAAAAAGTAAAAAATATGTAGTGAGATTTTGTTTCAACTTTGCTATTTCATTTCACTTTGTTTCAGTGTTTTCTTTTATTGAAATATAGGCTTTAATATACTTTTCCTATTTAATGTTTTAGCTAGCATGTTTTTTAATATTGTAACGCAGCATAAAAATCTTAAGTTCATGAGAGCAGAATTTGACCTGAGCTCTGGCCATTTCCCTTTTATTACATGAATTTAGGCATGCAGGTGCTCTTTATTAGTGCTCTGACACTTCAGCAACTAGTATTTTAAGAATACAGAGTCATAAATTAAACATAGACATGCCTGTGTAAGTTTGCTACCTCATTCACTCTTTAGTTTAGGGAACAAAGAAAATTTATTGCAATATCAGTCATTGCAATAAATGCTTAGGGACATTTATTTCTTGGTCCTCATCACCAACCTGGATTTCAAAATACTAAGTACCATATGCAAGGGTTCAGTATCTTCTGAGGCCAGTGGCTCCTAATACTAGTATCACTATCAATCTTCCTCCAAGGTATTACATTGAACAGGAAGCTTTAATGATTACTGGGTAGAGTGGAGACTTGGCAAGCAGCGACCCCAGCCAAGCACAGATCATGCTTTCTTGCCCATTTGTGGATGTGCAATTAAGACCCAGTGTTAAGTCATAAATCTCCCACTGTGCTGTGGTGACTAGATGCTTCATTGAATAACATGGTCCATCTCTTCACCAGTTAGCTGTTGGCAAAGAAGCAGATTTTTTTTGCCCAGATCATTATATCTTTAATTAGTTATTTTTTCTGGAATCCCAAATTCATGATGCATCTGAGCAAACATTACACCCTGAGCCATTAGAAACAACATTCATGAGACTGTCTTCAGCTGAAATACTGGAACTGAGAACTTGCATTCATTACCCATTCTAGTTGCCATTACCTGGATGCAGCAATCTTAGATGTGGGACCATATCACCCAACCACGCACAACCCTGCCAGCTTTTCCAAATGAAGAATAGACAAGCCACCCCAGTGTTGTTTAGACTGCAGGTTCTTTGGGTCTGAGATTTTATTTCTGTTTGCCCTTTGTAGCCATTACACTGATGAATCACTTCTTTAACAATTCACCACTCTCATGTTGGATTATTCTCTATCTAACCTAATGACTGACCTTACGTCATCTCCTACTCTGTGGAGGTTCAGCATTGTGTTTTATGGGATTGTCCTATTCCATGCTGAGTGTTTCAGATGCAAGGCTATATATCAGAGCCCTCAACAGACATTAATTAAGCCTCACAACAGCCACATGAAGCCTGAATACAAATCTGGATCTGAACTACCTTGGACTTTGATTCTGATGGAGGTTTTTGAGCTGGCTCCTGTCTCTGTAAGGGACTAAATCAAATCCTGCTTTCAAACACCATCCCAGCTTTGACTTGATAGAGAATGACTTCATTGAGATGAATCTTGGAGGCTTCAGTCTACACCATGCATTGCTGTCTCCATTGTACAAATGGGTCAACTGAGGCACTAAGGGTGTGTCCAGATGAGTGCACACGTTTCTGCAGGGACAAATAGCAGCGGCACATAGTTGTGCCACTACTACTTGTCCGTGGGGCATCCTGCACACGTGCTCTAGTGCATGGCAAATTGCCCCAGGTGGGGCCAGCACCTGGGTTAGCCCCAGCAGCCTTACCTGGGGCCCTGCAGTGACAGCAGAAGAGTGAACAGAGCCTCACCGGCAGCTAGAGCATGGCTCTGGCCAGCCAGGCTCTGGTTTTGGGCAGCACGTGCTGTAGCCACATGCACCATCCTGCTTTTTTTTTATTATTATTATTTTTTTTTTGAAGATACCGGGATTTCCTGGTATCTAATTTTGACTCTTTGCTGCAATTGTGCAGCACAGAGACCCTTTGCACGTGCACTACGTGCATTTTGCAGCACCTTAAAAGCCTTTAAGGTGCCACAAAGCACATGTGTGTGCTCGTCTGAATGTGCCCTCAGATGGCAAAAAGGCAGAAGTGCCTGTGGATTATGAGTACACACCTAGAAACACTCTGGCCCACCTTTTCAGATATGACAGCCGTGCTTGTCATTGAAAATGGTGGTTTTGGAGGTCATGGACATGCAGTGAATAGGAACCTGAGCTGAAGATTAAATGCAAGTAATTCTAGTTACTAGGAGAATGGTATAACTACCACACCTTTTTGTCCCTCCTCCAGCCCCACCCAAAGTAAGAGGGGCTAGTGGTGAAGGCTTCTTCCCCACTGCCTGGCTCTTCAGCAATCTTTCTTTACCCTGGGACTTCACAAGCCATCTGTGCTGTCTTCATCTCTAGTGAGTATTGAGCAGCTTTGTCCTTCAGGTGGGAAAAATGAGAAACTCAGCTGCCTCACAGTGCCTGTCTCACTGCACTATTCAAATAGTGAGGGCTACTTCCCCCAGGCTGTCCTGCCACATTACCCCTCTTTCCAAATGCCGTGCCTCACCTTTGCAACAGTGTAAACTGGGAGTAAGCCTATATAATCTGGCTGCTGCACATGACAGCAGAATGATACCCACTGTCGGAGCAGTCTCCACACCCAGACATTCACCCAGAACCAGACCTTTACCAACTCATGCAGTCAGCTGTCAATATTAGCGCACAGCATCTCCCCTTCTGAATTACACATCTGAATCAGACCTGGGAAAAGGAGCTTGGTTAGCTCTGGAGATTAAGGCAGATATAGAATCATAGAAAGTTTGGGTTGGAAGGGTCCCCAGTAATCTAATCCAGCCCCCTGCTCAAAGCAGGACCATCCCCAATTAGATCATTCCAGCCAGGGTTTTGTTGCGCCGAGCCTTAAAAACCTCCAAGGATGGAGATTTCACCACCTTTCAGGGTAATCTGTTTTAGTGCTTCATCACCCTCCTAGTAATAAAATTTTTCATAATATCCAACCTAAACCTCCCTTGCTGCAACTTGAGTCCATTGCTTCTTGTTTTGTCATCTACCACCACTGGGAAGAGTATATATATTCTGTTCAAAGCATCAGGGTGAGTCCTACTAAGATTGGGACAGTAGATTTAGCTTGTCAGGTTTATTTCACCTTCTCTGGTGACATATAGCCTGAACTAGCCTGCATCCTCAAGGCATCTTACATGCCTTCATTCATGGATATGATTGGGAATTGGGGACCTATACAGCTTTGAAGATCTGAGACGGTTTTTCTGAATGGCTCAGACCCCCTGGATAATGCCATTCTTCAATTAAATCTTCTGCCACTGAGGATTTATTCAGTCCTTTGAAACAGGGCTGTTCACTACAGCAAGGAGCATAATGTTGCTCCCCTCCATGGAACAGAAGGCAGAAACAGAAAAGGTCCAGCTCACACAGAGGGATAAAAGGATGCCAAGCTTAACACTTCTGGGGTGAGAATGATAATATTATGAGAAGCAGAGATCGATCTTCTTTCTGGAGAGCTCCTTATTCCAATTGACTCGATGTAGGTTCCCATCAGACACTGAAATACTTGATTGATTGCTCGCTAGGGCAGAGAGCACTTTATTTGTAGGGAATGTTAGAAGCGATAATAGGGTGTTTCTTCAGCCAGTAACATGATGGCATGAGGCAACAACAGGTCTAGAAATATCCCAGACACGCACACGTTTCACTGCTTAGCAAATCAAATCTCAGGAGGATGCCATAACAAAACAAGATGTGAGGATGTCTAAAGACTGCCTGCCATGGAGGCTTGGAAATGAATAGACTGTGCAAAAAGAAGTGGTTTGAAGAGAAGGGGATATTTCATGACTCCTTTCAGAGCTAAGGGATGTTTTGTGCTTGGTGCTGCTTGAGTTTGGTGAAAAGCTAGTCCCTACTCCAGCAATGTTGTGGCTGAGATTTTCAGAGGCATTTAATTTCACCCGAAATTGGGTTTATAATTCACCTTGGCCTCCCTGAAAATCCCAGTCTTCATTCTTAGCTGTATGAAAAGATACTACAAGTGCAAGAAACATGAATGGACAGGTGAAACTAGACCTAAGCATTTTTCAGTTTTCTTTGCCAGGGAATTAAATGCTTAAACTTGAAATCCAGCCTGATTTTCAGCTGCCTTCCATGTGACAACTTCCAGGTATCACTCCTGCGTGACTGTGCTGATCTACTTCCTGCCACTTCTGGTCATCGGATTTGCCTACACAGTGGTTGGCATCACCCTCTGGGCTAGTGAGATACCAGGCGATTCTTCTGACCGCTACCACGAGCAAGTGACAGCTAAACGGAAGGTAAGCAGCCTTCCTCTGCTGTAGGAGGGAGCTATATCAGGGAGCAGACGCTGAGCAATTCAGCCTGAATGAACTCTGGGTGACCAGCTGTTCAGAGAACAATTCTTCAAACAGAACAGAACATGATTGCTTTTCAAAAGTAGCCAGAGTTTGATTTCTAGGGAGTACAGTTGGATACACCACCAGGGTCCTGATTTTCAAAAGCAGCAAGACTTTTGAAAAATCAGCACTTCAGACAGATCAGGCCAAGAAAAGAGAAAGAGGAAGCCCAAAACACTCAGGAGGGAAGGGAATTTTTAAACACGTTGGCATTTTTTTAAAGTTTGTTGGTGAGACTGGACACCTCAGATAATCACAAATGGGACTACTCAAATATAAAGCTATAACTTCCAATCCAGCCCTCATAGCCAAAAGGTGTTAATACTGGTTGGCAGAGGGTAGTGGGGTGTTAAATTACTTTGGTTCTATCTAGTTCCTACTAGAAAGCAGTACAAAACTTGTATGAGCAAGGACTGGGATCCCTTAGTGACAGTCACCATAGAAAGACCAAGGTTAAATGGAGCAGGCAGTAATGACTTACTCCTAGAAGCAGCCTTTCCAGGGCAGGGTTGAATGCTGGGGCTAAGTACAGACAGTCAAAAAGCCTGAGGCTGAATCCATTTGATCTTTGTAGGTTAATTTAAGCTGCACAGATTGAACCAATAAGCAAGTGAACAGGCATTCACTTTTGATTCCAGAAACGCAGCCACATGCCAACAATGGCCTAGGCCAGAAGTTGGGGGCCCTAGAGCACACCTCCCTGCTCAGCTGGAGTAGACAGCTTGGGCCACGTCTCGCCTGCCCACCCTAAAAGGTGGGGTTTTCAGGGGAGATGCAAAACATCCTGGGATGCTGTGGCACTAAGGTAACTTAAATCTGGAGGGGATCTGGGACAGAAGGTCAATAAACCTAAATCAGTTAAGTCTGATACTACATCCATCCAGGCTTATCTTAAACCAGTTGCAGCCGTTTTGAAAGCTTATGCTGGTTTATGTGTAATTTCTATCCCTAACCAAAAGGGCTACAAACGGATGTTGCACATGTCCCAGGGTAAACCATTTTATCCCAGAGCAAAGTGCTGTCATTGAGACATCCATATCCATTGTCCCATGATAAATCCTAAAAACGTTTATGCATCTACATCTACTTTATGTGCTTAAAAGGATATAAATTACCAAGAAGTCAACCTCATGGGTGACTGGTACCGCCTTAGTCAGGAGGGGCATGTGCCCCCCCTGCGACCAGTCCTGCTGACCGGGGGAGTCCCCCCATGGCCAATGCTGCTGACAAGGGGAAGGGGTCCCCCCATGGCTGATCTTGCTGCCTGGGGGGACCCCTGCAGCCGATCCTGTGACGGCTGATTGCTGCAGCCACCTCTGGGAGCAGCTGCAGTGATCAGCTGTGCTTGCAGGGGGGGCACTGACGCTCCTGCCTACCCCCCTGCCCATCACCTAAGCAGTGAGCTCAGCTGGTCAGGGGGTGCACCAGCACTCTCAAGGGATGCATGTGTACCCGCTACATGTTGCCACTGCCCTACCTTCTCCTGTATTCACCCACACAGATTTCTTTTCCAGTACATATATTTTCCCCCCAAGCTCACAGGGAATTTGGAGGCTGATTTAACAGCGTTTCATCCTTCCACAGGTGGTGAAGATGATGATCATTGTGGTGTGCACCTTTGCGATCTGTTGGCTCCCCTACCATGTCTACTTCCTCCTGCAGCATTTTAACCCCCACTGGTACATGCAACCATTTATACAGCAGGTCTACTTAGCAATTATGTGGCTGGCCATGAGCTCGACCATGTACAACCCCATTATCTACTGCTGCCTTAATGACAGGTGAGTTTTGACCATTGCTCCCCAGCAACTGTGTTTCAGAGCACAACACAGAGGTGATGGCTGGCTGGGATGTGGCTGGGAAGAACTGGAAAGGCAAGTTAGTTACAGCAGGTGCAGCTTAGGGTGGAAGCAACAGCTCAAGGGTAGCGGTTGAGAACACTACAGAATGCATCTGGGTTTTTCTGCAGAGTGTGCATGAAACTAGGAACTCTGCTCCAACCCAGCTCTTGCCAGCTATAGATTTCAAGTACTATTCAGAAGAAAGGACGCCTTGCCATTCTCATTTTATGGAAGAGGGAGCTGATAGGCAGGGGGAGAAGTGACTTGACTGAAGTCATGCAGCAAGTTGGTAGCAGGGCTGGGAGCAGAGTTCTGCTTCACAGTCTAGCAGCTGGAACACATGACCACAGTGGTGTGGCAGGTCAGCCTGAAGCGTCATCTTTGTTCCCACATTGGTGTCCTTCCCCCTGCACTGATTCTGCTGTACCCCACCCAGGTTCCGCGTCGGCTTCAAGCATGCTTTCCGGTGGTGCCCTTTCATCAGTAGCAGTGAATACGAGGGGCTGGAAATGAAGTCTGCCAAGTACCTCCAGACGCAGAGCAGCATGTACAAAGTCAGCCGCATGGAGATCACCGTGTCCTCGGTCATTGGCAACACTGAGGAGGAACTCGAAGACAGCAACAAAGGGAAGCGCCTCTCTGCAGACATGACGTCCAACAGCTCCTCCCGCAGTGACTCTAAGACAGTCTCCGAGAGCCTGAGCTTCTATTCCAACACCCTTTCCTAAAGCTGCCACCTACCCCAGCCACAGCCACAACACCCAGCCTCCTACCCTGGCCTCCATTCAATGTGTATCCAGGTGCCCTCACATCTGCCTCTTCCTGCCCAAGATGCTGCAGCTTTGTCGTGACAGTTGCTGCTGCTCATCCCTTCTGTCTGACAAAATGTGACAACCCCTCTGCCCTCTTTGTGGTATTGTGAAGGTGTTTGCTGTACTTGATGCTTCACTAATGACACTGAGTGAATATGACTTCTCATTTATGGTTCAGCATGACAGAAGGGCAGGGAAAAGGAAGGCCAAACCTCTTAGAAAGTTGTTCTAGAATCGTCGTTCCTGGTCCTGCTGTGCCCTTGCATGTGAAATGCAGTGTTGGCATTTCCCCAGCCTCTTCCCATCTTTGTTGATGAACCTACCTACTCCCATGCTCTGTGCTGGAAGCTCAGGAATAAGACGGAGGAACGATATCAAGAGGGCACAGTCAGGCAGGCTGTAATTCAAGAGTAAATGCAAAGTTAGCATCCATCTCCTTGCTTACCAAGCAGATGTTGCAGCAAGGTTCTTCTCCTGCATGTGCTATCTCATGCCCAAAGGATTCCTGTTCCTTCAGCAAACTGAATGAGTTCTTGAAGTTAAATGCGACCATGCCTTACTGAAGACAAGGTTCTTTGGGTAAATCCAATATCTTGTATTAGGCCAACTTAAATAGTTGGAAAAAAATCTTCTTAATTAATAAGGCCATGCATTATGGTCACTCTTTCCTGCTCCTTGCCCTGTTCTGGATTTTGCTTAGTATAATCTAGAACAGATCCTGTACTAAAAAAAGTCAGGACTCCCGTAGGATACTACCCTGCACTTAGCCTGTTTAGCCTCTTCTGTTCCTAGATTTGACAACTTCAGTTCAACTTTTGATTGCATCCTCCATCTGCTAGGCTCCCCATGCACAATGCAAAATTTCTGGGGTATATGTTCCAGGGCCCAATATGTTTAATTAAAAATGGATACGAGAATGCAACAAGAGGGAGCAACCACTGTCACAAAACATGGTTTGCCAATTGAACAGAAGCCTGGCGACTAACATTCCTCCTATTTTTCTCAGTGCAGACAGTAACTGCGTCCAACAAACATGCAGGGTTTTTTGGCCTTTTCCTAAAGGATTTTCCTCAAGGCAGTGATATATCGTGAGTGTGATTTGAAGAGTTTCAAGAGAAGGGGGAGTCAAAAATACACAGATGCATTGTTTCACAAGGTTATCACATACTAGCTAAAATTACTTAGCAGTTGTAGACAGAACCGTTTCTACCGGAAACTGCAGTTTTGTCAAAAAAATCTAGATGTTTTGTGAGTATGCATCAGTTTCTATGACACTTCTGACAGCCAAGTGTCTAAACAAATCATTTTAACTTCCTTGTTTTGTTTCAATCCGGTAAAAATTCTTCTTTTTGGCTCTATCCTTTTTTGGTGTTTATACTATTACATTTATTATAGATCTATATTTCATATTTTTGTATATTTATATTATACAGTTTCACCTTTATTGAGATCATTTCCGGTATTGCAGTGAAATGGTTGCATTTCAGGTTAGGTTTTTAAATTTCTCTTACATGAAAATTTAATTTTCCATTCCAGTTGGAGGGAAAACACATTTCAGGATGTCAGAGTTTTCCACGGGACAAAACCTCAGCTCAGATGCTACATTATTCTCAAGATCTCATGTTGATTATCAAGTTTGCATTAGACATATTATAAACCTTGGGTGCATGAAGCAGCAATACTATTATTTGCAGCTTTTAAAGGCTAGTCACTATAAGAAACTGAAATGCTATACACAGGTGTACAGTGATTTCACATACGGAATAGGGGAGCTCTGTGTGTACCCCTGTTCACCCACTGAAATTTAAGGTGTTAAATCAGCCGTCAGTTGGTCAGGTTCTTTACTATTCCACTTGTGAAGTGGCTGCCAAAGGATATAGGTGTTATATCAATCCCCAACCTGAATAATTTTTCTAGACAGAAATACTCCTATGTAATAGGAATGCCCAGAGAAGTTTACCAAACCCATAGATTTCTCTAGTCAGAGCATTATTGCTGCTAGGTGCAGCTGGCAAGAGCCTCCTTGTACCCTTTTAGTCTATGCTCTGCCCAACTCCATCACTCAGAAGCAGTCTTCTGGACCCTATATAGGGCCAGGGCTGTGTCATTCTTTATAGCCGTGACTTCGTAGGGTTACAGCATGCTACCCTTCACACAACACATGCTACCATTATAACCGCCCATAAATGGCCCACTTCTCCTCCCATTCTCAAGAAGATCTCTCTTCTTCTTTATCCTGTTCCCTTGCTGCCACTACATCCTTCAAGCCACTGTCCACTGACCTCTTTGACATGGGGAATTGGAAAGGTCATGGATGTAGGTGAAGAAGACATGCAGACTTGAGCCCCACTTGACAGCACAGTCCTCCCACCACACCACTGAACTGCCACACAGCACTCTAGGCAGCATACGCCTGGTAAACTGAAATGACTTAATGAATGCACTGTGCTGGGTGCTTGCTCTAACCATGGAATAAATTGTAACAAATTCTTTTAATTGTGGGGGAGGTTGTCTAACAACCCTTCGGCTAAGCATACTGGAGCTGTACTGCCAATACGTTAAGAGGGTGCCACAAAGCACAACTGAATCTTGATGCCAGCTCTTAGCCCAAGACTGACTTGCACGTGCAGCCCCGTCGTGTCATACTGGTGAGAACAAGACCAGAGGCTGACTTATAGTAACTTTCTAAGCAACCTTTGACTTGGAATGTGGGAGAATCCCAAAGACATGTATGGGGAACAGCAATGAGGTTGCCAGAGCTTGTCACATGAAGTATTTCTTGCACATACTGTCCAAACTTCCAGCTGATGCTCTTCATACCTAAGTGTTTTTACTTCAAGTAATAGCTTGCAGCGAGGTAGTAATAGGAAACGTTACCACTTTCGGTTGTGAAATTCAAGCTCCGGGGCACACAGTCACTGGCATCTGTATGCTCTCAGTGCTTACAAAGTGTCCTGAATTGTTTAGAAAGTTGGGGGAGGAAAAGCTGTTTTTAATAATATTCATGTCGATAGCATGATACTTGCAGAGTCTACATCCTAAAGCACTATCTATCATGCAGGTGCCAGCTGGTTAGCCCTAAACATGGTTCTGCCTTTTTACACAAGTGAGCCAGATTCCCAATGAATTTAAATAGGTATAATGATAATGACTTCAGTGGAGCCTTTGCAGCAACTCCCTTGATGTGGCCCAGCTGACTGGGAATGTGGCCCAATTAAGGGAACACTTCCAAGGAAAAAGGCATTAAAAATATGTGCTCCTTCCTCTTAGATGAAGCCAAGGTTAAGAAACACAAGCTGTTCTGTGCAAGCTGTTCAGGGCTGCACACTAGAGATGGTGCCAGATCCCACTTCCCTGAAGAGCCAGGTCACTGGAATGAGGTGGGTGGTTTCCACCTGTTGCAGAGACAGACTGTTTTCAGGATATGTGGGTCTGGACCAAGTTTGGAAAGGGACTGTTGGTGCAGGCCCATGTGTCAGATGGGTACAGGAGTCTCAAATAAGTAACCTAGTTTTGGTGACTTGCTGTGCTGTGCAGTCACGATCTCGGTCTGCAAGTCCTCAATGCTGATTAAAAAGCTCAGGAAAGAAACATGATGGGTGGGGGGAGGGGAATAAAAACCCCACAACCAAATTGTAAGTCCAGTCAAAATGATATTACATCGTTCCTGTCAAATGAGTGAGCTATAACAGAGACCTTGGGCTCTATGAATTTCATTAGGCCTGTTCTCAGGTTTATTTTCAGTTCTCTGACCAGAAATCCAATTGCAGAACATGATGATTTCTTTTCATCTTTCCTGACTTTTTACAATGCAGAATACTAATGTTCTGAGATAATCACAGCAGAGGTCTGTCTCCATTATAACACAGGCATGACTCCCACTGATATTACCGGGAGCTGCCAGCGCTCTCCTGGCTGGGAAGAGATGCCCAAGTACAATCCATAGCAGTATATTTACTGCTGCATTCACTGAAGTGCCAGAATCAATGTAGAATTTTTTTCTGCTTCCACACAAACTTAAGGTTCAAGTAGACACAGCACCAATGCAAAACTCTGCTGCTAATGACCCCAAGACACTGGTGGGTCTTTCTCTCTCTTCCTCCTCACAAGAAGCTCCTTTTGAGCCAAGCCAGATCTCCATATCTAAATGTGCCAAAGCTGAAGCTAAAACAATCTCACTCGTGGGGACTGGTAGAATGTGTCCCATCTCTTCCGGGGACCAGCTTTCCCCTAGGAGGCTGGTATTCAGATATGTTGCTGCAAATAGGTAGAACCTGCCCCTTGACCCTGGTCTGTCCTTGCCGATGCCCTGATGCAGATGATGCCGCTAGGCTCAGACGGGGTGCATTACTTCACCAGTCTCTGTTATTTCTCCATGAGCAGACACTGGAAGCACACTATCTAGGGGCAGCAAAGACACTGTCTTCACAATGCCAAGGCTTTGTCTCAGAGCATCAGATCCTGCATCTGCAGAGCTGAGCCAAACCGCTACGCACCAGCTAGTTTTAATTCTGTAAATCTGGTGATTTCAGAGATCCATCAAATCCCGGGTCCTACTCCTTACACAAAAGCCAGCGAAACCAAGGTATAGAAAGCTGAGGTTCTATTGGTCTGCATGAAATTGGAGCTTTTAACCTCTTCTTCCTCATAGCTCAGGAGAAGAAAAATACCAAGTTTACTGTGTGTAAGCCTGCCCAAGCATCCACAAATCAATAATAGAAATAGAGCAGGAAGGAACAGGGCACACTCCTTCCTATTTCCCAGGAAAGAAGACATTTTTTCAAACAGGAGAAACTGCCCTTACTTGCAACCCATCCAAGGAAGGACAGTTCACTGTAGCTGCTAAGCAGGGACTCCACCTACAACGTCCAGCTTCCCACATCTTTAGTAATTGCTCCCAGGTCTGTATGAGAATCTCACCAGTGTTCCCAAGAGAAGCTGCTTAGCTCGAGAAGGGAAAGACCAGCCCCTATGAAGCAGTCTCTATTTACTACATTCCTCTAGGAAAGATGAGCGTCTGCAGTTTATGATGTTTAAGTAATGTAGAAAAAAAGCCCAGCAGCTCTTGACAAGCTACCCCAGATGCCCTTGGCTGGGAAAGTGGGATTGCTTCTTCTCTGTGGGAGAATCCTTCAGGATTCACAAACTATGGTTGGCTTCATGACTATATTCTGAGAGTTGCAATTCTTTTTCTGATCCACAAGAAGAGGCTTCCAGACTCAAGTGTTTTTATCTGATACTTGTCATTCCCCTTAATACTCACATATATACCCAGCACAAAGTGCGTCAGATCCCAGGGCTCATAGAGGTTTATCACCTTGTCAGTCCCCTTGTCCACAGCCCAATATTTTAACCGTCCAAAATGCCATGCGCACAGAGGGCTGAGTCAGTCGTGTAGCAGCTTAAAACCCCTTGGTTACAGCTCACCATACCCTGGGGAAGAGGACAATAAAATCTCAGCAACAGCTGGAGAAAGATCAGATAAATCACAGTTAGCTTTCCCTACCCATACGCTCTTCATCCCAGACAAAGCGATTCTAATTCTGTATAATACGATACACTTAGGGAAATAAAAAAAAAAAAAAAAAATCACTGTGTGATGTACAAATAGCTTGTGATGTTTCATTCATGGTCCAGTTAATTATAACAGCATTATATGAAATGGCCCCTGTAGTAGCTCTGTATAAGAGAACAAAACCTACAATTGGTGATTTGGTTTCCTGTTACATCAGAACAAATTTTCACAATAAATGTTTATTTTGTCATGCCTGTGTTGTGTACTGCCTGCTGCATCTGTGGTAATCATAGCTGATAATCGGTCCAGGGGGCGGCCAGCACAACCCAAATGTAGAATTGGGGTGAGCATATGGAAAGGATGGGGGAGGAGGAGGGGTTTTCCATTGGAGGACGGTGCAATCACAGAAACTTGAAACCTCAATGTGCAACGGATAAGAATTACCTCTGGAGGGCCTGCAGTCCCCGTGGTGTAAGCAAGCGGAGAAGGACAAATGTCATGGCTCACTGGAGCCTGTAGAAAGTTGGTGTGAAAGGTCCCAGGGAACCACCATATTACAATGGACCAATGTTTCACTAAATACAATATCCCACCTTGCAGAGCAGCCCTTGGAGAGTACTTACTAGCACCTTTCTTCTGGCTGGAGGGCTGAGTCGGACCCTGCTGTCTGGTGATAACCCATAACAACACAGTGATTTTTATTGATGCAGTGCTAACCAGCTTAGACAGAGAGGACCACACTTGGCAAAGAATTTAAGCTCAATCCTAGCTTTAGGCATGTGACTGCTGTGGGACATCTGTTTATGTCAAGATTCAATTTGTTCCTTTATACCAGACATAACTGCCCCAAAATAACAAGTCTAATAATGTGATGGCCAATAGCATATACAGGGATTCAGCTGTGTTGGAGAAGGCAGAGGCACAAGCTTCCACCACCACCTGATTCAGGTTGGGCTTTTGGAAATGTGCACTTTCTGTACGTGCTTGTAGCAATTTACCCCATCCTGATCTACATAAAAACCTCCTCTTGCTAGAGGGGTCACATCTATGCTTGGACAGCAATGTTTAACTTTGGAAATGAAGGCATACAACAGAACCAGATGGGACAGTAAAGTCCCGAATGTTTAAGTGGGTGTTTCATTCAGGACACAACAGATGGAGAAAAACAGCCCCATGCTTATAAACAAAGATGGCAGATATGTCATTAGCAACAGAATATCCTTACTGCATCAAAACAACTAAACCTCCTTGTAATCATCTCTCGCTCATTGTAATTTACAATCTTTAATTAGAGGGGGGTTGCAAAGCCAAAGCCGATTAGCCTCTCTGCTGAGATGCCAGTCTCTGATACACACATGTGCTAACTAAGCCTCATTGTTACAGGTTATCTTATTATGCAAAAGTCTCCCATGTGCTCCCGTCACACAATGGCTTTGTGCGAGCAATTCCAGGAGGAATCATCACTGTGAAGGGAAGACCATGTGCAAAGCTGTACTGCTTTAGTATGGGGCAGAGACTCTCAGGCAGAAGAAGAATCATGGCTACCCCTGGGGCCCTGTGACAGGGCAGGGGCCTAGGGGTGGCTAGTGCCCCCTACCATGCCAAGGGGATATTAAAAACACACTCACAATCTCACCTGCCACGTCTTTGATGTTAACAGTTTAAGGGAGGCTGCCCTTAGTCCTCTCTGACATGGTGCCCTGATGTATCCCAGTCTTAGTTCTCTTTTGGGTGACTCGGTGCACCCCAGCCTTATGGGTTATGCGTGGCTCCAACCACCCCTGTACCATGCCCCAAGCTTCGCAGATGTACCTGATGTTGTTTGGTCAATTCCCTTCCATGCCCTCACTGGCACCTGCACTGGGGCCCCTCTCGCAGCTGCCTGCACTGGGGCCCTGTCACAGGGGCACTGAGGTGTCCTGTGCCTTAGAGGATAGAAGGAGAGCTGTCAATCAGCAGGGCAGCGCAGCTGCTGGTTGCTGTGGCAACCAGCAGGTCAGGTGACCGGAAGGGGGCAGGGCCGGGCCCTTTATAAACAGCCCAGGCCAGAGCCCGAGAGCAGTTCCCCTCTGGCAGCCGCAGGAGCAAGAGCTCTGTGGGCAAGCTGAGGAGCCCGAGTCAATGGTTGCAGCCTGACCACTCTGACCGACTGCAATGATGCAGGGGTAAAGAGAACTCTGACGGAGGTAAGACAGAGCCAGCATAGAGCGGAGCTGGGTTTATGAGCTCAGGGGCTTATGATTGTCTTATGAGCCGGTAGGTTTCTTGTTTATGTTGCAGCCGCTTGGCTCATGTTTTTGTTATCGTTACACCGGAGGACCGGGTGAGGCTGTAGGGGTGCGAGGAGGCCTCACGGGGGCTCCCCAGTAGCTTGGGGGCTCCCGGTGCCCAGCGGGGGCACAGTGAGCAGTGCCACAGTGGCCACAGCGTGACAAGTGCTGGAGAGGCGCTGGGTGTGTGGGGGTTGTAGCCCCAGCTGCAAAAGGGCGCTCAGGCCCAAGGGGGGCGTGAAGTGCAGGAAGCATGGCAAAAGGCCCTAGAGGGGGCGGGAAGCGCGGCAAAAGGCCCTAGAGGGGGCGAGAGGCTCCAGAGAGGGTGAGGAGCGGGGGAAAACCGCAAGACAGGCCCAGTGGGGTGAGGCCTGGGCACGGCAAGCACAGAGGCACCGGTAGCGGGGTGCAGGTTGCAGCACAGGCCCAGAGGCGCCGGTAATAGAGTGCAGGTTGTTCAACCTGCCCAGAGGTGCTAGTAAGGGGGCGCTAAGTGTGTGACCAGCCCAGGGGTGCCGGTAGAGGGGTGCCAGTGGCGTGGTAGGCCCAAGAAGATTGGAGACAGGCGCCGGGGCGTGACGAGCCCCAGGGGCGCCAGGTGGGTGACAGGCCCAGGGGTGCCAGAGAGGGGCACCAGGGCAGGACGAGCCCAAGGGGTGCCGGAGAGGGCACCGGAGGGCAAGGGCAGAACAACGTCCAGGAACAGCTGCGAGGCTTAGGGCGTGCTAAAGGGGAGGTAGGAGGCACGCATTGCCCATAAGGCTGGGGGTGTTGGAGCACCCACTTGGAACAGAGGTAGTGCCAGTGCAGTGTCAAGGTGAAAGTAGGCAGCCTCCCTTACTGAACTTCATAAGAACAAAGACGTGGCGGGCGAGATGAGGGTGCTGGATCACCGTAATTGACACGGCAGGGGGTGCTAGCGAGGTCACGGCCGCTCGCAGGCCCCACTCCATGACAGGACCCTCTTGCAGCCGCCCGCACTGGGGCCGGGGTCAATGCACCCCAAAATGCAGTGCCCTCTCTGTTACCAGGGCCCCCACACTACCGTGGAGCCCCTTTGAGGCCTCCTCCATCCCCTAATAGCCTTACCCAGGCCTCCAGTGTAACAACAACAACAAATAGTAACACAAGCCCCTGGGCTATAACATAAAGCTAAACTGCCCTGTCAGAGCAACATTCCATCCCTACCGGGAGACACTCCAGCCCACGGCAGCAACCAGGGGATGCTCATGCAGTCAGGCTTCTCCTTTCTCTCTACACTGGCTGAGCTCCCCCTTCCTTGGCCGCCAGAGGGGAACTGCCCTCCTGGCCTCGTGCCTGGGCTTAAGAAAGGCCAGGCCCTGCCCCTTCCTGTCAGCTGGTTTTCACTGGTTGTCCTGGCAACCAGCACCTGTACTGCCCCGGTGACTGGCAGCTAAGCCTCCCCCTTCTCGCTACTAGGGGTCTCTCCTGAGCCATTTCCACTTTCAGGCGCAGGGCACCTAAGTGCTCTGCGACAGGCCCTTAGCTAAAGCATGTCCCAGGAGGCAAACAGAGGCAGAGAAACGCATACAGGTGTGCTCGTTATTTGCACCTGGAGCTGCGTATCCTTTAAGTAAAGAGCAATATGTTGTAGAACCTCATGTGTATGCTCCATGCATCGCCTATCACGTGACCCTACAGAGTTAAACTGTGAACCCAGAGTACCCATGAAGGTGGTACTGTGGGAAGGGCTGTGCTTAAATTATTTGGGAAACAGAGCTTAGCACTGACCCTAGAGTTTGGCAGCTGGTGTGGGTGGCCCCTTCCTGGGGGCAGTAGCAGAGAGCTACCCAGGAAGCATGCCAGAAGTCACAGAAAGACAAAGTGCTGCACCCTGCTTGGACCAAGGGGAGCTGAGAGGGAAGGGATGGGGACCCCAGGGCTTTCAGGGCAGCATTTTATATTCTCATTGCTTTGCTGTGAATGACTGCAAAAAGCAAAAGGGCAATGGAATAAAAATCAGAGCCCCTGGAGCTGACTCGCACTGTGACTAAGGCAGAGGAACTCAATTCTCCAAATGAATCTGGAGCATTCTATATAATGGCGAAGCCTTAGGGGTACAGTAAATTGACCTGGATCCAGCCCCCAACAGCAATGTGTGGTCTTAGAGAATTCCTTTTGTAAGCAGATATTTGCAAAGTACTAAATAATGCATTTGTTGATGACTTATTGCTCCATCAACTGACTCACCCTGGAGTGCTACTGAAATGCTTATTATGGGGTTCATGAGTTTTGCTGTCAACTCTCTTATAAAGACCTAACCTTCCAAAGACCTGCTCTGTCCACTTAACTCAATGCAACCTGTTAACCCCCTTTCCTGTGCTACTCAGAGGTAAGAGAGAAGCAGACCTTTAATTCCACAAAGGCCTGAGAGGCAAGTAGAACAGGAGGGATGCTACAAGAGCTGTCCAAGGGAAAGGGCAAGAGCTATCTGCAGAGACCTCAAGCAAGTACAAACTGCACTGGAAGCTGACAAGGGCATTCATGCACTTATCTGGACAAAACAGACAGCTTTTCCCTGAGAAATGTGATTCTAGTTGATGCTGGTTCCATCAAATTTCCTGGAGCGTCCCAAAGCATCTATGAGGAATCAGAACTTGTGGCAGAGGTGATATCTTTTATTGAACCAGCTAGATTTTGAAAATATATATATTTATTTGCACAAAAAAAAAAAATCTTTATTTTTTGTGAAAATCTAGCTGGTCTAATAAAAGATACCATCTCTACTACAAGTTCTGATTCCTTATGCCTCAATCAAGCTACAACCCGGATGCCAAAGTCTCTATGAAACATATTTGACCTCACCCTGAAAGGTTGGCAGGGACAAATAAAGAAGGTTTTTCCAAGCAGATCATCCCACAGCTGCCTGCAGTGGGGGCTCCTTTTACCTTCCTTTGAGAGCAGCTGGGTGTATAATGCCCAGGACAGATGAGAAGGGATGTCTTTGGACCCCATTAAGATCCAGACTCACCATGCCAAGTTGCAACGTGACCCTCTTTCCTCTGCCAACCTGTCTCTACCTTGTGGGACCCCTTCCCATGCCTCCTTGCCTCTCATGTGAACTGTTCCCTTCCCACCTCCTCAGACACAGAAAAATATATTTACCTGCCTGTTTCATTTTCTTTTCAGGATCTCGCTCATGAATTATTCCTTCTGCAGCTGGCAACCTGAATCCCATTCTCTGAGTGCAGGAGCCATTCAGAGCTCAGGGTTTCCTAAGTCATAGAGGGCTGAGACTTCGGTTCCTAACCCCATCCTGGACCAATCCTTGGGAGTGCAGAGGCCCAAATTTCACTTATCGTTGCTCCTTCTTAAAAGATGACTGAGAACCAAAGGGACTTGGAGTGACAGCTCATTTGTCATCTGCTCAGCCCCAGGCAGCATATTTAGACACAAAGATGAATGCACTCTGGAAGGAGTGTGGAGAGGTTTTCATTCCCATTATGACACCAGTCCCCTGTACAGAGTCTGCCAGGGGAGGGAAATACCCCAGGTACAGGAGGTGCATAAGATGCCTCTCTGCCTGAGGTTGGACAAATGTGTCAGCTCATCTATGCTTTATAAGCCCTTTCAAGACAGCAGATTGTAGCTGATACAGAGCTGCCTCCCCTACTACACCTTGTGTTAAGATTTGGTTTGGGCTCAACCTATAATTTAGCTTGAAGACATTTTATGTGGGTTCCAAGGATGGTGGTGAGCTATCAATAAACAGTGTTGGATCTACTCTCTTCAGGCCAAAACACCTGCTAGGAGCCTCCAAGTCACAGCTGCCCTGCAAACTCTCATTGACTACAGCGAGGAATTCTGCAGGCTAGAAGAACAAGGCTTGCATTTGGATCAAGGGGGGATAGAGTCACACAATGACTCTTTACAGTCACACAAATGTGCTTCTCCGTGGGTGGCCTGGGTGTCAAGCAGGGGTTAGCTGCACAAAAGTTGAGCCACCCTGACTGCTACTGGCTTGCATCACACAGCACAAGGAATCAGGGAGGAGGGAGCATCCAGAGCAGGTGAGGCTTCATATGCAAAAGCACTCAGAACCAGCAGCTCTCATTACAGCACAATGTTGGAGGCTAGGGGCAGGGGAAGAGCAGGAAGAGTTGAATCCTGAAGTTCCCTGGAGAGCAGAGTGCCTCAGAACATCTGGAATTTATTTAAGAATATCCCGACCTGGACAGACAGTGCACAAACAGGTACAGCCTAAGGAAATCATGTAGAATGGTACAACCCAACTCAGTACAATAGACATGAGGGGTATGGAGGAATGTTGTAGTTAAGTAAGTAAGGCAATGATGAAGGTTGTCTTATGATACTACTTATGAGTCTCAGCCTCATTCGGGGCCTGTTGTGTCCCAGGCTGCCTAGACAAGAGGAACAGAACAAGAGACAGGTAACAGAAAGGTGAAGTGACTTGCCCTGGGGTGGAAATCAGGTCTCTTCCACCTCGTCATCCCTAAGTCACACTGCCCCAAACATGTCTCTCCCTTCCCCCCACACCCAAACACATTCAACTTTTCTCAAAGCCTGGGCCCAAATCCCTGAAAACAATAGGAGTTTTGCCACTCCCCCACAAGAGACCAGGGTCAGCCAACAAGAGAAGCTAAGAAAGCAACATCTGCAAGTTTATAGGAACAAAATATCTTGGACTGCAGGAGCCCAGCTGTAATACATGAATGTGAAAAATGCCTAACCTCAGTGTGGGCATCAGAGTGGCACAAAGATTTGTAATGTGCCATCTACCTGTTACCTTGAACAGGCAGCCTTTTCTGGCAGCAGCCCAGAATGATCCACACCAGGTTAGAGGCAGGAGGATGGGTGGGTGCTAGGACCTGGCTGCCACTGCCCCTTGTCCCCAAGGTGGCACAGAGGAAACTGCCTGCAGTTGGTGATAGTTCCTGCCGCAGACATGAGGACAGTACCCGCTGCTGAACCCCCATGGCTTCAAGCTGGATCAGACCCACAGATTGCTGACCCCTGTGCTAACTTGTACGACTCAACAGACATTCTCTGCATGCAGAAAAATTACTTATGCCCAAGATAGCTTGTGTTTCCATCTCTTATTCCCTTCAAAATCTACATGCCAAGATGGACTTTCTCTTTACAGAATAGTCTACTTTTAATCAAGTGCATAAAGCCATTTAACTTTCCTTTTCTATTCTACACCCCTCCAACTCCCAACCCCCAATTCATTCATCATCATTTTAGGAAACATATGCAATAAATGATGCAAAAAAAAATGCGATAAATGAAATCTGCCTAAACACTGAGAAAACCGATGGGACCGTGCTTATTGAAAGGCATTGAAGTCTCATCTGCTGAACTAATAGAGTACAAAAATCATATGAACTAATTGTACCATCCTGGTGAAAAAGCGCACGGAGTCAGAAAATGATGCCCTCCAGAAAATGATGATCATTGTGAGCACGGGTTTTTGCTTGTTTAAAAATATTCAGTTGCCATTCCCCAATATCAAGCTTCATTTAGCCCTTAAGAACTTTGGATCTGTAGAAGCCATCTATTGTCTGTGTATCAGGATTGCCAGGGACTCCTTCTCAAGGGCAAAATGCACTCGGACTGTGGAACTGTCTGCCATGAGAAAGGACAAGAACTCCATCAATGCAGACACTACATATGGTGTATGTGGACTCTTGGAAATGCTGAATGATGTCCAAAGGATGTGGAGTGTCCTAATTCCAAATGAGCTCAACCAGAGGTCCTCTAGTAGACCTTAGTCCTCAGGCAGAGAAAGATGATGAGCTTTCCCTGAGCTTCAGGTGCCCCACATCAAACCAGATCTTCAGTGGGTAAGCAGACTGGGTTCCATGCCCAGGGCTGCCACCCCACCAGGGAACATAGCTTCCCTTCTCTGTGTCATCTACAGAAATGGAGGCAGCGACATTAAAAAAGTCTTAGAAACCCCTGGGTGAAAGGCATGAAACAGCATGGTGCAGGAAGCAGAACAGACATGGCTTTTAACTGAGTGATGCTGAATATTTGGGCTGATACTACGCACATTAGGGGGACTCCAGGAATCACACCTGGAAGGGATAAATAATTGCAACAGCAGCCCTTCTCATGGGTAGCAGCTCTGCACAGAGCCGCTGAAAGTGCCTAGACAGCACACAGATTTAGGAAAGCCAGTCCACCTTTTACCTCTATTATCTAACTTACCTCCTAAATGGTGAGCTGTAATGGGGAGTGTTACTGAGTGCTGGAGTGATGTTGTAGGTGTGATGGTCTACTAAGACATGAAGCAACTAAGGCCTCTGGTACATGTTACACTTAAGACATGATTAACCAGCTAATCACATCATAAGTAGTTACCCAGCCATGCATTCAATTAATGGTGTGACAGGAACCAGCAACAAAGTTATCACACAAAAAAAGTGTAATAACTTTGTGCTGTTTCTTATCACACCATCAATTGACCATGTGTCCAGGGGTGTGTCCCCATGGCTGGGATCCCCATCAGCTGATCCTGGGCTCCCTCTGCACTGGCAGTAAGGCATGATGGGACCTGATGCTGGATCCCACAGTCATGTGTGGCACAGCAGGATTGTGGGGATCCCAAATCAGATCCCATTGCACCTTCACTTTCATGTCTGCCAGGAAGCTAAGTGTTTCTTAATTATATAGTGACCTAGTACAACAGGGTCCTGATCCCTTACTAGAGCCCTATGCTCTGCTCCAATAAATCCAAATTGTTGGGCATTTCTAATAGACCAGTATTCATAGCTTTGGATCCACTGCTTCTCAAGCTACCCACTCTGGACCCATTGCTTCTCAAAGGCTGGGGCCTGTGGTCAGTACAGAGCCTATGGGGGGGGCGTGCTTTGGCAGCTCATGAAAGTTTAATGCATAAAAAGCACAGGACAAGTAATGCAACATTGTCTTCTCTGTGGCTATGAAAGGGCGCATTATCCATCCCCCTTGAACCAGAACGGCAGCACCTACACAGGCAGTTTTGCAGGCATGCCAGGCAGAAAGGATTTGTTTTGCAGTTAATGAAGGGCCTGCAAACAGCAAATTAATTTGGCAGGAGTTCGTGCTGATGAATAATGAAAGGAAGTGGTTCCTACATTGCAAACAACCTGCATGTTACTCTGTCATTGCCAGAAGGAGCACGCACTCCCACAGCTGGTTTCTAAACAGGTGCAGAATGGCCTGACTCATTAGGTGGGGTTTAAAACCTGATGTGATGAGTCACATAGGGCACAGCTACCTTTTTGCTAGTGAAGGAAACAAGAAAGGCTCACAGGCAACTTCCCATTTTCTTGGCAAATAGCCCCTAACCTGTGCCCTCAGAATATACCTCACTACAACCACTCCGAGACTGCTCACTGCAATTTGTGCTCTGTGCAGGGGGCAGGCACCAGGCTGAGGCACCCCTTACACTCCTGGGGACCTCCAAAGCACTGAAGGCTTGGGAGGGAATATCACCTGTGATCCCATGCTGGCACAGCACCAGGGAACTCAAGCATCTGCAGAGTAGGGCTGCTCTCGTCAGGTAAGGCAAAATCCAGTGCACTCTGCATCTCCAAAGGCTAGCTACAAACTCAGGTCCTTATGGACAGCAGTCTTGGAGCAGAGATGGTCAAACAGCACACCAAACAGCCTCTTGTTTCAGGAAAAAAAACAGTTCCACATGGATTTCCAGTTACTAGGGAGTAACTCTGCCCAAACCATTGGCTCTAATCAGAGGTTAGAGCACACTATTACTCTGCTCCTCTTCATGAATCTGAGATCACACATACCCTGGCCTCTTAAACACAGCCACCATCATGACAGAGTGCCTTTTCCACATGGAAAGTTTGCTTGCCAGCCAACTAAATGAATTTGGAAGCGTAGTAATGGCACCATTTGATGATGCCTTTTGATGTTTTAAGCCTGGCTGAGGAGAGTCCACAGAGGGCTCACGTTGATTTAACTAAATCAATCTAAGACAAACTTGCAGTAAAACAAGCAATACTGGGCATGTAGACAAGGTCTTGCCTTTCAGAAGCCCCTAACAAGAAATTTCACTTCATGACATTGTTTGAGAGAGAGCTTGGAGAAGTAAAAATGTTTTACAAGGCTGACCTGCCATACACAGCAGACTTACTTTTTCACTGGAGAACAAGTAGGCTTTGGATGAATCATCATCAGAACCTATTTGTTGTAAAAGCCACTTAAAATGTAAATACCATGTGTACACTTGAAAAAAATATTTAACATGGTGACACTCTCTGCAAAAAACAAGCCCTGGTCTTTCGGGAGACAGCAAGGGTGACATGTGGTTGAATTAGATTGAAAAAAATATAAGAGCCCCAACTGGCAAAAATGAGCACAGCTCTGAAGCGCACAGTCCAGGCCAGGAAAATGTGACAATGTACATACACCAGCTCAGAATCTGCCTGATAGCTTTAATGCAAATACCTTAAACTCAGAGGTGCAGGCACCCATACCACAGCTGGCCCATGCCCCGTAACTTAGGGTTTATCATTCACATCCTATAAGAGAAACCCTTGCCAGAATTTTGTGATGTGTGTCCAGTGCCTAACACAAAACAGCCGTGATCACTGCTTGACAAACAACAACAGGAAGTTCTGGTGAGTGCCATACTTTGCAGGAACAAAGTAATCAAGCTGCAACTGGAACATTAAACTGGGATGAGATCTAAGTTTGCTAATTGCTGCTAAATTTTGGCTGGGTTTTCCCAACAACCTTTACTCAGCTTCACGCAGAGAACTGGACTGGGATCCAAGCCAAATGCCCCTGCCCCCTCCAAATCCTCAGGTTTTACAGGGCAGCACTGCAAAGGGAAATGACAGATCTGGAGAAGGTCTGCTGAAGACTTATGTTAAGACCCAAATAGCACAAAGCATTTTGGAGTGCCTTCCATTTGAGGGTACCAACCTGATATGCTGGGATCAGGTTTTCAGGAGTTCAGTTCCCAAACCCAGCAACCATCCACGGAGAATCCTTAACCCCTGCCGCACAACCTGTGCCTCATTCTCAGCTTTTTCTTAGGCCAGATATTCACATTAAAAGCTTTTTTTCCAGAGAAGTAACATCTCTGGAGCTCCAAAGATAAGCAATGGGAGCTGATAGAGCTTGCAACCCCTGGGGAGGGGGGTGAGAAACAGGTGCTAAGTTTTAAAGTGGGCTCCTCAGAAAATGAAGGCACACAAAACCAGCACATGTGCAACTGTGTGGGGTCTAATCCCCAAGATTATACACTGGGTATAAACCAGAATGGAGAAGAGTTCAGGAAACTCAAGCACTGAGATCACACACAAGGAGCCAAAAAGAAGGGACTGAATTCTCAACCTAAGCTACAATGGACTAAATCTAAATGCAGGAGCCAAGGGGCTGAACAGAGACCCTGTATTTTGCCTTTGGAACAAGGGAGCAGTCAAAATACAAGTTTACTTCAACATGTATGGCATTTTGGTCCTGAAGTAGAGCAGTAAAAAAGGAAATAAACAGCTCCTCGGGTTACTGCTCAGTAGCTTTGGCCCTGCTCTGCAGATGATTTTACACTGTTTTAAGATAAATGTTGGCATTTGGAGATGGCTGAGAACAAACAGATACAGCTGGGTGGTTTGATTGACAGCTTGTGAGAAAAACCAAACCTGAGAAAATTCTGGTTCACACCAAGGACAAAAAGGGTTTTGTGTTCTCTCCTTGTCTGAAATGTAACAACAACAACAGAAAATCATGTTTCAATTACTGAAATATAATTTATATCCAAGGAAGGACTAAAGATGTTCCCAGAATATGAAAAAAAAATGTCAAGAAGAAAAAAACCAAATTAACCTGGCATTTGAGCTAAGCCATTAATCATGTAGGAGGGAACTGTAAGAAGAAAGATACTACGTGGCATGTGTTGGACCACAGCCAGGGTAGATCTGAACTCCATACAACGTTATTTTTTTTAAATGAAAAAGAAATTATGAGGAGATTCTCATCCTTCTACTAGCCTGGACAGCTATTACCACCCTAGCAAATATCTGTGCAGCCACCCATTCTCCTTGAAGTCACCTTCCTCTCTTTTCCAAGCAGAAGCTATACCTACTTATTACAAGCATTTATCCACATTTACAGTAAATGTATTTACAAAATGACTCCTGCTCCCATGAACTCATCTCTGCAGAAGGTCATTAGCAAATAATGAGCAGCATTTAATTTTTGGTTCCTGGAACAGGCAAGTGGTGTTTCATGTATTCAGACTGCCACAAAGGCTTCAAGTACCTGTCCAAGGTACTGGATTGTGTTCCTGCTTATTTGTATTCTAGTTTTAAGCTGCAGAGGTGCAGGCTGTAGCCATGCTGGTTTAAGCACATAGGCAAACAAGGTTTTTTGGGTAAATCTGATGTCTTTCATTAGACCAACTAAATAGTTGTAAAAATTGTTCTTAGTAAGCTTTCAGGTTTAAAAACCCTTCATCAGGCTGGGGAAGCATCTGCAGTTGCTGTGTGTGCTTCCTGGCTGGGGTGGATAGTATAGAAGGCAGAGGCTGGTCTGCATGCAAGACAGGCAGTCAGCAAAGATGTAAATTGAAGAGTCAGTGGGTGAGACAGGCTGGGGGGGAGAGGGGAATGAATGTAGCAGGTAAATAGTGGAGAGGTACCTGGGGAGTCAGATGTCAGACAGGTTATAATGTGTCGTGAATCCAATGTCTATATTTAGTCCATGGTTTTTAGTATCCAGGAGGTTGATGAAGTGGAGTTCATAGGCTCGTCTCTGGGAAGTGTTTTGTAAGTTTCCTTTGAGGATCCAGACTGAGAGATTGGAGAGAGAGCGGTTGTCTTGTGAGAGGTGTGCCCCCATCAGTAATTGGATATTTTTGTCTTTGCTGGATATCTGGTGTGCCTTCATTTTGGTGCACAGTTGTTGTTTGGTCTCTCCTACGTGTTTTCCATATAATGCATATATTACAGTTTTAGGTTGGAATTTTGGAAAAGGAGCTGGGAAAGTAAGTCTCCAAACTGCCATTGCAAGTGCACAGGCTGTATACTTAAAATCTACTACCTGGTTTAGCCCGTTGAAGCTGAGCCATTCACCTGGCATTCTGAGCCAAGGGCCTGACACTGCCACGAGCTGACAGCTCGCAAAGACAGCTGCCTTTTTGTAATGCAGGGTTGATGGAGATGCTCCCTGTTGAATCGTGGCTACAAAGCAGAGCTCTCCTTTGCAAACCAGATGCATAAAATATTGGCAGCTGCCAACAGGCTCTTCCTTACCTTTTCAAAGTGAACCTTCCCACAGCCCATGCCAAGTCCCATTGCCTGTGGGGTTGCTATTCTGTAGGGATGGGTTTCCTCTGTCCCCTGTAAGGCCAGAAATACCACCTCTGTTCTGCCCCTTGCCATCGGCTCAGAAGCAATCTGCCTTCCAACCAATGGCACCAAAAATAAAAAGAATCAATCCTCTCCCCACCCACACCTTTCCTTTAAATCAGTGATTCTCAGCGGGGTGCCCTAGATTATATGAAAAGTGCTGCAAGGTGTGAGGAGATACACAGATAAGGCATCTTGTCCCTGCCTGCATGATGCCTCACCCTCACTGCCCAGCTCCTGTGTAAGGAAGTAAGCTTTGTAATATAGAAATTAGTTTTTGAAACCGGGTGTTACTCAATTTACAGGTGCTCCAGAAGGAGGGGTTCCTTGAGTCCAAAAAGGTTGAAAACCACTGCTTTAAAGCTTTTCTGCACTAGGAGCTCTGCCAAAAACAGGAAACCTGCAAACAAGCAGTGAGGCCTTCATGAACCTTAGCATAGCTGCCTCCAGACAAGTCTTCTCTAGTCATTGATCACTGGGTGCCTTTCTGGGAAAGGCCCTACCCACAAGAGGGAGGTGATGTAGCAAGCTACGTGGCACTTGGAGGGAGGGATATCATCTGCAGGAGGCCGATGTTTTGAGCAGGTGGCCATGGCTAATGCTAGTTGCAGCTGCCATGCTTCTGGTCACAGTTCTCTTAGTTAAGTACCAGGTTCATTTTAGCAAGCCTAGACACCATTCATGTCATCAGCTGTCATGGTGTAAGTGACAAAGGGAATTGAGGAAATGCTGAGAGTCAATGTGCTGACGACCCTCACAAGCTTAAAGCTACCTGTTGGTATTACTTTACACAGAGCTAAGGAAAACATGCAAGTTATTAACTTGGGGAATGAGTGTACCATTAACTTGGGGAACTCCTTACCAGAAGACATTGTAGAGGCCAATCATTTAGCCAGGTTCAAAAGGGAGTAGGCAGGTTCATGCCTAGTGGGTATTAAATGTGATAGTTAGGGCTGCAACCTACCATGAAGGACTTCCCAGGCCTCCGACTGCTGCAGAAAAGAGAAGCAAGGGCAGCTCAGTCTGACAAAATCTTTCATAAACACTCTTCCCATTCATATCTGCCCTGCACCTCTGAGGGGGGACGATGCTGAGCTGGATGGACTTGTGGGCTGACTCCATATGGCATCTTTGATGTTCTTATGAGTATGTTGTACCTTGTCTACACAGGGATTTTAGCCACTACTGCTTATACCAGGGGTTTGTACCAGAATGGACACAGCAGTGGCTATGATCTCTGTGTTCACAGTGCTGGTAAAGACCCCACAGAGGTGGAGCTGGAGCAGGCCACCTTTGTTGAAGAGGGAATCCTCTGTGCCTTACAGTCCTGGTAGGCCAAGTGTCATCCTGCAGATTGTTCTCCCCACAGTTTGATGCCTCTGCTTTCCTGTGCCCTACCCAAGCAGGATGCAATGCTGTTGCCCCTGCAGCCTTTAGCTGCCTCCGTGAGACATCAAGGCTCAAACATTACCCTTACTGGTACCCTCTGCTGTGGGGGTATCCTGTACCCCCAGGTCTGAAGCCTAGGGGACTCCTTCCAAATCAGCCTTCTGGCAAATGCTCCAGTCCAGAGGTGCCTACATAAGGAAGCCTCCCCTATGGTCACAAATGGGCTTATCAATGTACCCAGTTGCCATGCAGCTCAGGCTCTTTGGTAACCAAGGGCAGTTGCTTAGTCAAGGAGCAAATGAAAACATGGCATGATCAGGAGATCACAAAGGTGCCAGATTGACCTGCAAAACAAAGCACCCCAGGATGGGCCTGGATGTCACACAATAAAGCCTTTTACAATAAAGCAACCCAACAGTGACAACAAAGAATCATAGAAAAGCAAGGCTGGCAGGGTCCTCCTACCATCATCTAGTCCAACCCCCTGCTCAAGGCAGGATTAGCCCTATCCAAATAATCCCATGCCCTTGTCTAACCTATTCCTAAAACTACACAATCCACCCAGTCACACGACTACAAGTCACATTGCCCCGAAACACCAAGAGTCCCCAAACCTGCTGCAGGTAAAGCAGGGGGATGGGGGCTGTCAGCATCCCACCAGCACAAGGACAGTTAAAATGCACTCAAAAGATCCTATGAAGATGGCCAAAAAGACTCATGAGCTTCTGAAACTTCCCGGAGAAGTGGAGATGCTACTTGTGAAATGCTCATTTCAAAAGGCACTGCTGAACACAGTAATATTTGTTATAACAACCGTGCCCAGCAGTACCAACTGGGTTTGTGGCCTATACTGTGCTAGGTGCTGTACATTCTTAAAGCAAGAGAGAGTTTCTGTCCCAGAAAAGCTTGCAGTCTCACCAAGTACAGAGAATGAGTAATTAGCTCTACTTATGTGGGGAGCAGAAGCCTCCACATTAGTAGGTGGCACCATCAAAACTGCTTAGCAAGAGCACAACTCTGTTCTTAGTTAGTTCAACAAGGGAACTCCTATTTGCTTTGGTGAGACCTGAATTAGTGCAGCCTACAGGCCTATGGGAAACCTAATACTTCATGATTTATCCAAGATCCTCAGGGTCCTGCCTGAAAGCCAATTGAGAGCCACAACATTAACACAGTAGCTGGCTTGTGTTAATATGCTTGAAAAGACGAGTGAGAAGACGGCACATGGCTTTTGCTTTGTGAGGCCATGGAGAGAGTGCCATGTCTGGAGCAGAAGACTGTCCTTCTTGACTTAAAGTTTGTTATGGGACTTTTCACTTCTGTTATTATCTATTTTTAAGCAAAAACTGAAAATCAAGGAACAGCCTGGAGCCAATATAAAACCTGCCTGTTTTCAGACAAACTATCTGAACCCGAAATACCGCTGTCCCCATAATAAAGCCACCAACAAGAGGCAGAAGTGAAAGCTGACACCACAGTGATGGAGAGCTTAGCAGGAGCAGCTGTGATCTCCCTATCTTTACAATGAAATCTCTCTTATGAGCTTGGAGCAGCAAGTTTTGACTCGCTGGAAAATGTTCAAATAGAGTCCAAATTGAACTCATTAGCAAGAGGCAAGTAGCAGCATGGATGGGATTAGGCAGTCAGGGAAGGTATGGGAAAAGCAGCATTCATCTTTCTGCTGTCTTAGTGAGGGCAGTGTCAGCACTTCTGATACTAGCTCCAACGTACAGAGATTTATAACATCAGCATCTGGCTGGCTGCAATCGCAGTAGCTTGCCCTTGAGCACAGACATCAAAGCCAAGATTCCCAGAAGCAGCAAGCAACTGCCTATTAGGGCTGTGCGAAATGGCACTGTTCCATTTCACACTGAGTTTTGACGGTTCAATGGAACAGTGTTTCATATCAAATTTCATTTTGAGTTGAAACAGCTGTTCCATTCTGTCAAAACACAAAGGCTGTTTCGACACTGTTTCAAAGTTTTGCTGGGGATGGGAAGTCAGCCCAGCTGGGGATGGGGGAAGTCCATTTATCCCCATCCCTAGATTGCACTAGGGGAAGGAAGCAGCCTGTCTGGGCTGCTACCTGGTCCCCTGTGCTAGATTGATCCAGGGGCAGGATCTAGTGCGGGAGACCGGGTAGCAACCCAGCTGGGCTGCCTTCCACCCCCAGCACGATCTACCACAGGGGATGGGAAAACATCCCAGCTGGGCTGCCTCCCGCCCAGCTGGACTGACTTCCCATCCGCAGCCTATGGTCGAAACGTTTCATCTGTTGAAATGTTTCAACCAGCCTCATTTTGTTTCGAGGCTATTTTGACAGCCTTTGTTTCATTCTGATTTTGCTGTTTCAACCTCAAAATTGGTCAAAACAGTGTCAAAATGAAACAGCCAATGAAATTTTGCACAGCCCTACTGCCTATGCCAAACCAGAGACTCCTTGTAATGGAGCTCAATTCTGGGGAGATTTTGGGCACTTGTTTTTTTAACAATCAGGCTGCTTATAAAGGTCTCTGCCTGGCCACCAAGAAGCATAGAATCCTTGGCGCTCCTGAGGAATGAATTAACCATTGAATACCTGCATTACAGTTCACACTGCATCAGGGAACTGAGACAAAGCAGCTTTCCCATGCTCCAACTTGCATGGCTGGATGCATCTAGAGGCAACTTTGAGCAAACTAAGTTAAAACCCAAGACAATCCAAACCTTTAGGCCCAGTTAAGATCTCATCTATCAGAATGGGATGAACTACCATCAGCTGGGCTATGCAAGGGCCTGAACTCAACTCTCTGGAATTTCTTTATCAGAATGGAGATGACTTTTGAACCCTGCATCCAACTGAACCCAAATTTCCAAGAACAGTTCTAGGTACCGGCAATAAGGATGTTGATGAAAACTGGAAAACTAGTTTCCATGGATGTGAGAGGATGATCAGGCCCGATCAGGCCTGAAGCATCATCACTGGGTGCTGTGCTTTCCAGAAGCCTCTGCTGCTTCCTACACATCAAAGGCAATAGCAATATCCCATACCCTCTAATGTACTGTTTAGCCCATGTAAGCAAGGAAGCCTGTAGCCCTCTAGCTCTGTAGTTCCTGGCTTGAAAGGGCTTAAGTGTCTACTGACAAAAAGGTAGGAAGGTATAAGCAGCCATTGAGGCCCAAGAGAGAAATAAATGTAGCTGTTGTTTCATTTTGCTGCAGATATTTGCACTTGAATCATTGATTTTTCACTAGCAACTCAGAAAGACCTTATGCATCTGGCACATGCATTTTTTATCTACACCTATTTCAGTGCAGGTGATAGGTTGACGTCTTCATTAACCCATCTGCACAGACATTGTTCCCTTCCTTTGGAAATTATTCTGACTTCTCTTCCAAGGATCAAAGGCTCATCTTTGCCAGCATTCAAAGTCTACCTGCCTGCCAGCCCTGTGCAGCTACACTGCAAGTCTTCCTCTAGCCCAAAGTTTCACAGGTCATTTAAAAAAGAGAGATGAGTCCAGGCCAAACAGTTTAGATCTGAATTACATGTCATGAAAGCAGAGAGATGTCCAATCTCTGCCCCAGGTGCTATTTGAACATCCACTTGTCTTTGGAAAATATGTTTCATCCCCTCCCCTAGAGGTTGGATCATCTGACAGAGTGCTTTAATTCACATCTGGCAACCTTAGCAATGTGAGATTTTGCGGGGAGGTGATATTTTTTATTGGACCAACTGCAAAGTTGGGAGACAGTTTAGACAAATGTTTAGGCACGAGGTTCCCTTCCTCCAAGACCTACAGCAAAATGAAATGACAGAAACATAAGAAAGGGGGCCTTGAGCCCAAAAACTTGCTTAAAATCCCTTCCACTATGCAGTTGGTCCAGTAAAAAATATCACATCCCAAAATCCTTGTCTCTCACATATTTTCTGAACCATCACAGCTACAATACTACGCCAATGCTAACCTTAATGTTATGTGGTGCAACATGATTGTAAAAAAGCTGTGTGGCTCAGAAACCAACTATGGGTCAGTAAGAGAGAAAGAAAGAAAAAAAAATTCAAGGAAGGCAGATATTTCCCTTTTGACCACCACTAATACTGCCAGAACCTTTTCCTCTTCAGGAGATATGTAGCCTGTGCCCTGTCCTCCAATGACAGTGGTGGGGGTCAGGTAGGGTGCTGATGGAGGGGCTGGTGACTAGAGCAGTTCCCTCTCCTCTCTACAGAGCCAGGCTGAGACCAAGTGCTTAATTATATACAATTTATTACTATAATAAATACTTAAGATAAAACATGAAATATTTACAATAAAGCTTAGTATATGTCAATACATATAAGATCCCACAATTCACATAAAACACATAACTTATAACATATATAATAATTAATACATTGAACAAGATAGTTAAGGTTACAACACAATAAATACATATGGGGAATTAACTTATATAACCCAAATACGTTAATAATATTTCCTAGACCTACCAGGTAACAATACAAATATACTTATTAACTAGGGCTGTGTGAAATGGCACCATTTTGTTTCAAGGCTGTTTTGAAGCTCTCTGTTTTGTTTTGATTTCCGTGTTTCATAGATTTTCATAGACATTAGGGCTGGAAGGGACCTCGGGAGATCATTGAGTCAGCCCCCTGCCCAAAGGGCAGGAAGTCAGCTGGGGTCATAGGATCCCAGCAAGATAAGCATCCAATTTACTCTTGAAGGTGTTCAATGTAGGTGCTTGAACCACCTCCGCTGGCAGACTGTTCCAGACCTTGGGGGCTCGGACAGTAAAGAAATTCTTCCTTATGTCCAGCCTGAAACGGTCTTGCAGGAGTTTGAGACCGTTCGACCTCGTCATCCCTTGGGGCGCTCTGGTGAACAGACGTTCCCCCAGATCCTGGTGGTCACCCTTGATAAACTTATAGGTGGCCATCAGATCACCCCTGAGCCTGCGCTTTTCCAGGCTAAAGAGTCCCATGGCTCTCAGCCTGTCATCGTAAGATCTGTTTTCCTGACCTCTGATCATGCGCGTGGCTCTCCTCTGGACTCTCTCAAGCTTCTCCACATCCTTTTTGAATTGTGGAGCCCATTTTGTTTCAAGCTCAAAATGGATTGAAACAGCATCAAAATGAAAACTGCCAGCGAAATTTCACACAGCCCTATTATTAACACATTAAGAACATATAAACCATATAAACTTCCTCAAAAAATACCCATAACTATGTAGACCTTGACACAACAACAATCACCCAAAATAGGGAGTGTACTCAGTACCTTCCCGAGGGGCTTCCTTGGAGCTCCTCCCCGTTAGAGCCCTGGGATGTGGACATGCCCCTCCCACAATGGAGGGAAGAGGCAGCAGCCCCTCCTGTCCTGTGCCCGCCTCCGCAGCAACTCACGCTTCCTCTCTGAAGCAGCCAAGTTTCGTACCCTGGAGGCTCTCTTTGATGGCCTGGCGCCCCACACTGGGTAGCCCAGGGCTCACTCTTTCTCTCACATGGGAGCTGAACCCTTACAGGCTCTGGTTCCCTGGTCTCACACCAGGGGTCCTCCCTTTCCCGGGCCCTGCTCTGGGCACCGGGGCTCTTTTAGTTAAAGGTGGAGCCACACTGTGGGACTCTGGTCACTCAGCCTAGGGCTGAGGCTAACTTGAGCAGTCGCAAGCTGCTCCCAGGCAGGTCCTCTAGCCTTTATGTATGAGTGTGTGTAGAAGAGTGAATAGTGAGAGAATGACATAAAATCAGGAAAAGAACATTCAACTGTTTCTGTAAGCAACAAGGTGCCAAATGTAAGTTACCAACCACTAACTAACAAACAGCTGAAGAATCCCTTTGAAGCTCAAAGGCACAAAAGAGATAACAGAAAAAGAAATTCTGCCAGATGGGCAACAAAAACACTCCAAGGCTAAAATAAGCTGAAGACAAAAGAAGAGCAACCACAAAAACAGAAGCTGGGTATAGAAAAACCCCAAAGCACTGAAACAAAGGATGCCAATCCCTATTAAAGAACACTTTGAAAATACCAGGTTGGGTGAGTCTCTTTCTCTACTGCTGTTTCATCGGAGCACAGATGCATCTGTTCACCCCTCTCCAGCTGTTATCTTCAAATCTGCTATCTTCAGATCATCACCATCTACTCAATAAGCCCAAGTTGGCCACCCTGGGCTGATATTGAGCAAATATAACTGGTAACTGTATTTGGTGTATATATGGATGAAATGGTTGTTTTGTGTATGTGCATACCTGTGTGTAATGATGTGTATGATGATTTTTGTGCATTTGTATGAATGGTGCGTTCGAACTTCTATGTCTAACTCATGTAATCAATAAAAGCGACACCTTGCCTTATCCCCCTTTATAAAGTCTTGCTCATAATTTGAGCAATTGGCAATTTGTGTAACAAACCCAAGCTCCAAAAAGGTAAGTCTGCTACAGATACAAATTACAATGCACAACCCAGGGAGCAGTGACACTGCACTTTATGGTTGGCAGACATAATGGATCCAGATGTTGGACAGGTTAATAAAAATTAGCCCTGATGCTAGAAGGGCTGCGTCTTCTGACTGCCTGTGGCACAATGCTGAATGCATAAATTCCTACTACGTGCAAACGAAATTCTGCTTTCTGGGAATTGCTTGGCACCCAACAGGATTGTGCCTGTTTTCAGAATGCTCCTGTATCACGAGCAACCATTTATACCCCGATTTCACAGATGGAAAAACCGAGGCCCTGAGTAAGGAAGTTGCTGGTAAGGAGTAGATAGCAAAGCCAGAAACAGAACCCAGGTTCTGGTCATGAGATAAAAGCAAAGTAGGAGAAGTGGACAGGCAAAACCAGCTTAGGTGTTCTCCCAATCCGCATGTAGACACTGCCAGTGCTGCTCTCCTTCAGCCAGTGAGCCAGTGCACACACGCAGGTGGCAGGATCCAGAAGTCAGAGCACTGGATTTTCAAGGAGGGCACAGAGCAAGAGCTTCATAGAAAACAGATGATGTTTCATTACAGCTGAGGTTAACAGCACAGGCATAACTCAACTGCTTATTGATGCAGAGGAGTTGGAGTCTGATTGCTGAGATCTGCTTGTTTGACACAGCCAGACAGACAAGCATGTGTGACTTTACTCAGTAAATGGAAAGAGCGCTTGGCTTTATTGTGCTCACTGTCAATCAGCTGCTGAAAGAGAGCAAAGGAGCACAGGTGTGTGGGTACGCAGACCGCTAAGTGTTTGCATTCATGCGCTCAGACACACACGGAGCGAGGAAGCCAAGGAAGCAGCTCTACTATTTATTGGCCAACAGAATTATTCTTTCCTGACCTGGGAAATAAGAAAATCCACAGGTTAGTCAAGGCCTGTGGGCAGCAGGGCTGTGTGAAATTTCACTGGCTGTTTTGTTTCAATTCGTTTTGAGCTCAAAACAGCAAAAGTGAAAAAAAAAAAAGGACTTTGAAACAGCCTCGAGAAACATTTTGAAAGTTTCAGTTTCATAATTATATTGCACACTGTACTATAGAATTTATATAGGAAGACACACGTATACATGTATATAAAGACAAGACACTATGAAACATGCCATGAAGTGTGCTGGAAAGGCAGCTGGCAAGCCTTCAAGGAGGGGCAGAAGAGAGCATAGAGGGAGAGTTGTAAGTCCCCCCTATTACTCCCCCAACTGAGACACAGCCTCTTTCCTGCAACAAGCAGGCATGGCATAAGGCTTCCAGTAGTACAGGCAGCAAGAAGAGGGGAGAAATGCCAGTGCCACTGCCTGTGCCTGTCTCCATCCCCTCCAAGAGCACTAGCCATAACCTGCCCCCTCAGCCTCCACCGTGACAACAAGCAGCACCAGCATGACAGTCTCCTCCACCCCCATTTCACTTCCCATGTTGAGCCTTCCAGTGCCAGAGGAAGAGCTGGAGCTGGATCTGGATCCAAGTGCCCTAGCAAGGTAAATTCTGGGGAAGGAAGGAGGGGGAATCAGCTGAGTTTGTGCTCCATACCCCTCAGGTTTCCCCTACAGCCAGGTCTCCTTCCCTAGAAAGCACTTCAGAGGAAGCTGACATAGAGGTTACGGAGGCAAGCAGCTCAGCTGAGAGGCACCAGACCCCACCATCAGGCAGGTAGCACCAGGCCTTGGTGGCTGCCTATCTCGCCGAGGACATGGAGCTGCTGCTGTGCGGCTCCTTGGCCTACTGGGCAAGCCGCAGGCAGATGTGGCCAGATCTGGCCCCGGTTGCCCAGAAGCACCTGTCCTGTCCACCGACCTGTGTTCCAAGCGAGAGGGTGATCAGCTGTGGACGTAGCGACACCCCACTGCACCTTCTTGGATCCTGGTTTGGTGGAGCAGCTGGGGTTCCTCAAGGTGAACCTCCTGCTGCTGGGGCTCCCCAAGCTCCAGGTGCAGATGGAGTGTCACCCGCCTCACTTTGTCTACACCCATTTCTTTTTTTTAAAATCAGTTACGGCCCCATTCTCAGAGCTGGAGAGGGAAATCACTGCATCACCAGCCTGCAGGAGACAAGCATGCCCATGCTGAGCTCCCGTGCCAGGACGAACTTGGAGTTATGGGCTGGGGCTATGGGGAAAGAGTAGGCCCCAGGTCCTGAGCATGACCACTAAAACTGCACTCTGCCAGGGTCCAGAGGCCTAGTGGGACTGCCGGCAGTGCAGCAGCACCAGGAAATACCAGGATCCCCCTGGTGAAAGGAGGTGCCATAACCTCCAGCCACCACACGCATGCATGCACAGTCCTGGCTGGGGAAAGCCCAGACCTGTCATGTCTTTGACAGGCCTGAGGCTTGCTGGTTGTCGTGGAGTTGAGAAGCTGCAGGTGAGCTCAGTTTATCTGCCTGGGATGCCAGCTTTTGGGTTGAAAAACTGATGAGGAAGCACCTACAGTTGGTCTGTGTGATGTTCCTGGATGGAAGGAATAGTGAAGCTTAAATAGTAAAGAGGCTGGCATGCAATGCAGGCAAGAAAGCCAGTCAGTGAAAATGGAAATGGAGGTGTCAGGAGGTGAGGGAAGGAGGATGTAGCAGTGCAGGTAGAAGCGAAGAGGTGCCTGGGGAGTCAGATGTCCAGCAGGCTGTAGTGTGTCAGAATTTCAATGTCTATATTGAGCCCATGAGTTTCTGTACCTAGGAGGTTGAAGTGCAGTTCATAGGCTAATCTGTGAGAAGTGGTTTGTAAATTCCCTTTGAGGATCAGACCTGAGAGATCGGAGGCGGGTGGTGTTCTGTTGTTGTCCTTGAGAGATTTTCGGTGTGTGCTCATTCTGATGCGCAGTTGTTGCTTGATGTCTCCATGTATTTTCCATCTCTGATGGAGATGTGTATTGTATTGTGAAGAACTCTCCATACTGGACATACTGATGGCAGGTTGTGTGTGTCTTGTCATGGCATGGCCTTGATCCCTTCTGTGTGTTTTGGGCTGTAGGAAGTTGGCTTCTGGTGATGAGGTTAGCAAGCTTCAGTGCTTGTTTGAATTTACAAACCACTTTTCACAGATGAGCCTATGAACTGCACTTCATCAACCTCCTAGGTACAGAAACTCATGGGCTCGATATAGGCAGTGGATTTCTGACATGCTGCAACCTGCCGGACATCTGACTCCCCAGGTACCTCTGCACTTTTACCTGCACTGCTACATCCTCCTTCCTCCACCCTGAGGCCTCCATTTCCATTTTTACTGAGTGGCTTTCCTGTCTGCATTGCATGCCAACCACTGGCTTCTTTGCTATTCCTTCCATCCAAGAACAGCACATACACAGACCAAATGTAGCTGCTTCCTCAGCCTGATGAAGGGTTTTTCAACCTGAAACCTTGCTAAGATATATTTCTGTAACTATTCAGTTGTTCTACTAAAAGATACCAGATTAGATTGACCCAAAGAACCTTGTCTGCCAGTGCCTTGTCCTTAGCCCAGCACGCCTAGCACCTGACCAGAAGGAGGCAGGGCCCTGGGCACATCTAACCCCAGGGCTAGGGCTGGCAGGGAGAGTTCTCTGGCAGCTCCTAGAGAAGAATCTCCTGTAGGAAAGGAAAGAAAGGCTCTGTGACAGTTTGGCTGCCTGAGATGCTGCTGGTGCTACTGTGCTGCTCACTAAGTTATGACCTGTTGTCATTTAAAGTGGTGGACTGAGATGAGGCTGTAGGGGAGGAGGAGACCTCACTGGGGCATGCTGCCATGTCATGTAGAGTCCCCAGCGCCAGTGGGGGTGCGGCTTAACACGCATACAATCACATGTCATGAGTTTTGCTTGTCAGTATCTTGGGGTGCAGTTTCCCAAAAATCCCTGCACCTATCTCCTTGAAACTTGGCAGGCTTCATGCCCTCAGAAGGGGCTACCATCCCTGCTGTTTTCATCCAAATCTGCCAAAAAATGACAAAAGTTATAGGCAGTTTTGTGCATCCCCATTACAGACTATGGGTGAAACATCGAAACAGCAAAACAGTTTCAACGAAACGAAACAGAACAGTGCTTTTGAAATTAAATGAAACTCAAAATGAAACACTGCCCCATCGAAATGGTGAAATGGAAGTTAAAATTAAATGATGCTGTTTTGCACAGCCCTAGTGGGCAGCAAAATAAACAGAAGGTGCAAACTTCAAGACATTTCTCTCTCTCTGGTTATCTGTAAAACAGCATCTACTGCACTGGTTCTCAACCTTTTTAGACTCAAGGCACCCCTTGGAAAAAAAACAGCTCTTTACTTTTACTGCTTCCTTGATTATGAAAAAATACTAGAGCAATTTTTCTGTGCCAAAAAAAATTCAGAAAGACTGCAAGAGCTCAGAATGGTTTTCACGCTGCAGATTCCCACTGGAAATCTCTGGGTTTATCTTGCACATCATGTCAGGGTGTTTGCACACCTAACAGTGCTAATAGCGTGCAGGACCCTTACATGCGTTTTGCCACACCCTACTTGAGAACCACCCTTCTCCAAGAGCATCAGGTCCGGGTACAGACATCCCTACAGAACTGTTAAGGGAAGCACAGGTCTGTCCTGAGGCAGGGGAGAGGTGCCAGATTTCCAGCAGGTCCTGCAGGGTGGGACTCTTCCTCTAAGCTCTGTGCACCTGTCAGGCCTCGATCATTCGGTCCTGTGCTGCTCGGCTGTAGATATGTAGGGTGATTCTTTGCTCTGTCCCTATGGTCTCAGAGTGTCGATGTCTCTCCCCGGGCAGTCTTACCCCCAATCCCGCCTGCCACGAGTTTAATGACTCTTGCAGTGGAGGGGTCCGGCCACCAGGGTTCGTCTGTCCAAGGCCTTAGGGCGGTGGCCTTCCGTGAGGCTCCAACCTCCCCTGTACCTCGCCCTGAACCCAGCCACAACAGAGTGCCGATGTTCTTTTGCGGCCTACCCTCCCTTTACAGGATCCTATCCCAGGTCTTGCTCGAGTCCTAAGCTACCTGTTCTGGGCCTATATGCCTGTCTAGGTCCTCTATCTAGCAGAACCTTCCTTATTGCCGGGAGAGCCCTCGGCTTTCTGTTGTCCTATGTCCTGCCCTTCCCAAAAGCGGAAACAGCAACAGAAAAAAAAAAGGAAACTAATAACAAAAGCTATCTACAACTCCCGTGATCCTCTAATTACTACCATCAGGCAGCTTAGTAATAGTACGCCCTAAATTGTGCAGTCCCACCACAGGTTATTCCCTCAGTGCCACCTTCTTCCCCTTTTTCTTCTCTCTTAGTGCAAAATACATTAAACAGACCCTAGACATCCCTTCCAGCTTGGACTATTGGTTTTCCTCTGAAGGGCTATCTCGGGTCTTCAATTCTATTCTTAGCAGCCTCAGCTGTTGTCGCTGCCATTCGCCTCCCACTTGGGAAGATCCCAGGGGCCGGGCTATGCCTGTGAGGATCCCACTTGACCTGGTGACTTGCGTTCCTTGGATCTCCCTTTTCTCCAGGGTTCTCCTCCCCAGAGTACCTTACTCGCCCATCTGGTCTCTGGAGCCTCTTCCCGGGGTCCTATTTTGACATGCAGCCTGGCCACCTCCTTCTTCCCTGGTCTGGCAATGGCATCTCTCTCTTGAGGATCTCTGGGGCAACCTCCTGCCCTGTGGGAGGCGTTCTTGCCTGCTCCCTCCTCTGAGGGGGGTCCTGGGGATACGTCCCCCATGCTCCTTCTCAGCCTCCTTTCCCCTTCTGCCTCACTGGCCACCCTTCTTATTTCCCCATGCTGGCTCTCCTCCCTCCTTTCTCCAGCTGGCCGCACTTTTAAAAAGATGCGGCTAACAAGCCACGCAGGTCCCGGCGCCGCTTCCGGTCCCGCCACGGTTCCTGCTGCATGTAAGAAGTTTTTGTTTGTTTTTCCCTTCGTTGCGTCTCCGCTGGGGTGTGCCAGCCCCAGGGGCCCTCCTTGACCCTTCGGGATCCATCTCTTATATTTTCCCCGGGACACTGTCAGGATAAACATCAATTTCTAAATAGGCAATGTGCAGCATTATTAGCAGAGATCCCACAGCAGGTGTAAATTGGACCTATTCATTCATTGCAAGGACATACCTAACTCCCTGCTTTCTTCCTCCTGCCACCTGGCATCTAGCTGTAACCCGGTTGTTTTTCTGCTAGAAACTAGTGTTGCAGGAAGATCATTCCACATAGAACAGCAGAGTCTGTTGCTCACGTGTGCTGCAGTGATGGATGGTTTTCCTGGGTTATACTGACATTTCTAGCTGAGCTTCCCTGAAAAGCTAAATTCCAAATTCAACTACCATTCCCACCTTCCTACCAAAAACAGTGCTTTAGTTCAGCACAATTACCATCCATGCAGTGCCATCAGTTTCAGAAGAGACACTTTTAATGGGATGATTTATATGGTGGAGAGCATTTTGGCTTTGCAGACGAATACCAAACCAGTAAAGAAATAACACACCCTTAAATTGGAACCGATAATACCTCCTGCCCTTTGGTTAAGGAAAAGGATTGCATTCTGCTTTAGACAAAGATATTTCTAAACATCGCAGGCATAATCTAAAGATAAGGCTCTCAACTGGGGTGCTATGAGACCCTTTCAGGGGTGCTACAGCCTAAAACTGCCCTATGCACCTTGTTGTACCTCTGCCCCAGGCCTATCGAATCCAGCCCTCCACACTCCTCAGATAGAGGCATATGGGGCAGTTCAACCTGGCAGCAGCTGCTTCTTCAGGCTGCTACGTGGCCATTGCCATCAGTAAGAATCTCTTTTGTTCACCCCTGCTCTCTCCTTTTCCTCCCGCACTCCTTCCCCTGCCACTGTTCCTGCGGGGCTTTGTGCTTCATATGCTGTGCAATAATGAAGGAACTCCATTTGAACTGCAAGAACTCAGGTCTTTATTAAAGAGCCACATTCCCACAGCCATGAGGTGCAGGGTATGCTCAGAGGTACAACAAAATTCTCCAAGCACACAGAGCTTCCCAGTGTGACCCTCCAAATCATCCCCATTACCACCTGCATTTCTGCAGTCCTTCCCAATCTGCCTGAGCAGGGCCATTTCATGCGGTAGCAACGTCACCCCGGTTGAGAACCTCACAGATAAGCCGAGGCAGCACAGCAGTGGTTCTCAGCTGCAGAGTGGCTAAACGCACAAAAGTTGTGGAGGCTGCCTTCATCTAAACAGGCTGAGACCCGCCAGTCTAAGGAAAAAGAAACCTTGGCTATCTCCCTTTCATATTGCTTTGGTGTACACAAGCAGTAGGTCTATCATTAACAAGAACAAAATAATTTTCCAGTCATTCCCACCTCAGAGCTTCCGCAAGCATCCTATTAACTCAGATGCTGACAACTCAGGGTTACATTTTCAAGGAGGACTTGCCCTGGCCTTCATGAATAAGCAATATTCCCACAAACCACATTCTCACGTGCATGTGACAGGATGAGTTTGTGCAAAACCCATTTACACTCCATTAGTTCATGCAAAGGCCAACTCCACCAGTCCCCAGAGCCCCTGTTGCAGTCACTTTCCCAGTGGAGCCCACTGCATTTCCCTGATTCTGATTAGAAGCCTGATGCACTCCCCAAGCACTTCAGACCACCTGGATGGAGTCTGCTCTAAATTATGCCAGGAGCTGTACAAGCCCAATGGGTCCTCCTCCTGCCAAGAAAAGCTGAGATGCTCTAGCAAAAAGGGTAGCAAAGAAGATACAACTAGTTTGCAAGACTGTTACCAGTAGAGGGATAGAGCAGGCACACAGTAAGTTGCCCATGAACAAATCATTAGTTCTATTATGGCTTTTTGAGGATCACACCTTAGGATCGCGTCTGCGTATATCTGTGGCTTCTTTTATCATAAATGTTATTCTGAATTTTGTAGACTTTCCATTATTGGGGAAACAACAGGTACCCCCTGCTGTAAAGAAAGCATTCAAGTAACTTGTGCCTTCTAAACCAAAGCGGTCTCTCTCATTGTGTTTGATATTCAGAACCAGTTTGTAATTTAATTACCACAGAACAGATGTAGAGCCAGCAAACCATCACCAAATCACAGTAGGCACTTAATTTACTATCATGATACTGAGACCCATGGGAGTACCCCCCCCCACCACACACACACACACACACATGCCAAAAAACAAACAATTTTACTGGTGCACATCAAGAAAAGTAATTGTCTGGAACCAAGGAAATATTTGGCTGAACCATGAATTCGTTTTTTTAACTCCCCACCACTCACTGCTATCCATACCCAGCAGGGACCCCCATACAGAAAAGCAAATGGTGAAGTACATTCTTATTCAGAATAGTATGTGACCACACGCTTCAAGTTAAGTATGGACTTAAGTACTGTGCACAACTGAGTAAAGAAGGCATGCATTAAACTGAGACCATAGTCCCTAGTCACTAGTAACTACCTGGGGAGAGTTAAGGAAGGCTCTGGTGCTGTAAGCAGCTACACGTTTTTGTTGAGAGCTACCACTGCCTCTCTGCTATTCAACGACTTTCTGGAACACTTCAGGGGTGACTAGATTTTGACCTGGCCCTTCTAGCCCAAATTATTATCAAATCCAGGTATGGCCAAGCATCTCAGCCTAATGAGTAGCCCATTATAATTCTTTGCTGTATAGTAACTTTAAATATCCTGGTTCCCAGTCAAACCAGGTCACAAGCCTTTCAAAAAAATCCAGTTTGCACCATCCCAGCTGCAGAAATTGCAGCCACATTCCTGACCAAGTGTTCGAGCTTTGGCTACTTTCTTCCCTGCTTTGCTATGCTGCCAGCTCAGCCCTGCTTTAACACAAATAAGTCAGACATGGTGTTTGTCCAGCCTTGACGTGGCGATCTCCAGGGCTCTCTGCTTCGCTCCCCACTGAAGATTCACAAGGCGTTTAGAAACATACATGCCGAGAATTCCCTATTTTCCCCGTAAAGTTTGATATAGGATAAATAACCTGGTTAAACTGGCTACAGACGTGCATGTCTCAAGTCCCTAGTGCCGTGATTTTCAACCAAGATGCTGTGAGATACTTTTAACAGTGCCACGCAGTACACTTGAAATTTACTCATATGTTGCATTTCCATCCTAAGCACAGAGTCCTGGTCCATGACAACAAGAATAACAATGAGGATGATCTACAGGTTTCAGTTCTGCCAACATCATTTATATGGAGCAGTGTCACCTCTTGCAAATAATCCTGTTGATTTCAGTGATGCTATTACCGCTATCATTATCCATAAATTATTCAGTGGAGTGCTGTTCCCTGCACTACACCGCTCAGAAAGAACAGGAGGCTTCAACCAGGCCTAAGTTAAAAAGTACTGAAACAAAATTATCTCTCCCCTGCTTGAAAATGAAGAAGCTTTTTTCACAATGGAAATTATTCCTGGAGAAAAGAAAATTGCCATGACAGATTTCAGCAAAATTTTCTGTTGGGGAGATCTATTGTGAAAATATTTCTGTCTGGGAGCATCCTAATGATGTCAATATAGAGAGACTGAAACAAAATGTGTTAGTGTTCAGAGTCAACATTTTTATGTCTGGTACAAAGTTTAGACATTTTTGTCCCAATTCATAACAAAACAAACAAACACCACAAGGTCAGGATTTCCCATGGGGGTTCAGTTTCTTCAGTCTTCTCTCATTATAACCAAGGCAGTTGTATGACTTCAAGCTGAACAGAAGAGAACCTGCATCATGAGAGGGGTGGAGGTTTCGATGGGCTCCAAGTCTCCTTTCTAGGTAATGTTGTCCATAGAAGAAACACACTAAGACCCTGCACAGAAACTGAAACATTGACCCTATTGGAATGGGAAAGTCTGAAGAAGGGAATCGGAGGGGATTTCTTGGCTGTGAAAGACCTGTTTAAAACCTTCTTAAAATTCTCCAAGCACTTAACAGAAAATCATTTAAGGCTTGGAATAAGAATATTTGTCCCGTCTCTCTCCCTGCCACCACTGTGCTCCCCTCCCATGCATGTTGAATGAACAGGTAGTCAAAAAAGAGACCAGGGAGTCTCAATGGTTGCAAACTCAGAGAATATCCATGCCAGAAAAAAATAATCCTCTGCTTTATGAAACTCATCCCTTACTAATAGTGCTCATTAGCAGCAGATTTATCAGCAAACATCTCAATTCAGTGGAGAGGACATTTTCAAAAGCAGTGTTTGGGGAGTCCAAGGCACACAATGGCAATTATTGTAAAAGACACCATTACTCTTTATGTAGCCTGTTGATAATGTGCTGCTACCTTGCATGCTGTAGGCATGACTGCATGTGTATAAAACCAAATCTGCGTAAGAAAGAGAATGGGTTCATCACATCAGGATTCACTCAACCTGCCTCCAGAGAAGTAGATTCTTGCGACGTCTATGGCCCATCAGTAATAGGCATGGCTGGCTAGCTTTGGACTAATTTCTGGACATCTTAACATTGCTCAGTGGCCTTAATCCATGTACAGACATTGGAAACTAGGGAAAGCAATTCGCAAAGTGATGGTCACCCAGGACTGTGATGAGAGTCCTGAGCCCCATGTCCCCGTCTACTGTCTCAGGTTTCCTTTGTGCAGAAGCTGCATTACAACAAGATCTTTTGTTCTCGGCTCCAGCTTTGATGGAATCCTTTCGCCCCCGTGCCTCGGAGATTTAACCTTCATCTGTCCCCCCTAACAACTGCTGGCATTGCCTTTCAGAGAAGTGTGAATTACAGTGTGAATTGGCAGTGGCAGCTGAAATTGGAAGTGTATACACACCAATGAGACAGGCTTTGTACTCACCCCATCATGAAACCAAATTGTGACGCTTCCTTTAGGATGGATTTGCTTTTTATTAATTCTACATAAGGGGCTTACAGCCACTCATAGTTTTGTAGCTGCACCTAATCAAATTAACTCTTTTTGGATCTGCTCCAAGTAACTGCAAAGGCAGGCAGCTCCTGGGGGCTTTTTAAAATTCTTTTGCTTGGAAAAAATTAAACAGAAGAGTTTTTTCTGAGGAAACACATTGGCGGAGTATGTGACATTATTTTCTTGTAACCTTGTCTAGACATGTTGCAGGCTAACAATTTATAAGCTGAAATATGCCTGCCTTTATGGAATATAATTTAAAGATCTTATTTCCTACTCACACTAAGTGGAAAATGAAAGTTCAGGGCAAACATTCCCCATTTGTTTTTCTGGACTGTCTAACAAAGGACAAAAGCTAAAAGCAATAATGTTCTTATTCTTCTGGGAGCATCAGAGCCCAGTACCAGCACTGCAAAGGCAGAGGAATGCTTCTGTAGAAGCATCATCCTTTGTTCAGTCACCAAAAATGCCCTTCCAAAGAGTTTGGGCTCTGGGAGTGGGAAGTAAGCCAAGTCCTGTGTGGATAATGGTATAATGAGCTCCATAATATCCTCCTAATTCAGTGCAGAGCTGGATGAAGCCCTGTAGAGAGATGAAGCAACATGACCAGGGTCATATATTGAGGCAGTGGCAGAACTGGGGATGCAATCAAGGTCTTCCCTCTTTCAACTACTGAAACCTATTGCCTTACAGATAGTACCTGCAGAAAATTGATAAGAGTGGAGGAATCCATGCAACTTGCTTCGTGTTTTTGTGAAGCACAGAATGCTCAGGACAAGGAAGTGAGTAAATTACCAGAAACTTAACTAAAAAATGTAGCTTACAGTCATCTAGAAGCATATCAAACAGGTATCAGGCCAGTTCTGTTTGCTCAGGGCTATTCTGTTGATATTTCTCTAACTTGTACCTCTCCCCGAGCCTGCCCTTTCTACCCAATAAAGCTATCCATTAGCAAGCCTTGTGGTACATGCTTGAGAGGGTTTGGGCAAACCTTTTTGCTCCCTCTGCTCGGCTGACTTAAGGGAGGCTACTTTCTATGCTTCGGGCTAATAGAAGCACTCCTAGATCCCAAGGTGTACAGGGCCTGTGTATCCCGGGTGGCACAGGGCCCACACAAAGACCTGAGTCTAGGTAGGGGTGGCAGTTACCCCAGGCTTGCAGATGTGCTCCAGAAAGGGGGTCGGGCAGTCATAGGCACCCCAGGGGAGACTCTTGGAGCTTGGTAGCTGGTTGGGTGCTGTGAGGTAGGTGGCTCAGCACAGAAGTGCCCCCTACTGGTCTGCCACAAAAAGTACACATGAAGGCATCCGTAATTGGGAGAAACCTCTGGCAGTTGCTTTGTTGCTATTCCACTATGTTGCTTCATACCTTGCCCCTCCTGTCTCCTTATCTGTGTGTGCCCTGCATTGCTCTGGGACCAGGCTGACCAGCTTAATGGTGGATAGATCCAGAAGATCCCAGTTGTGATCACACACTGCCAGTGTCACTCCATTCGGGGTGTTTTAGCAATCAGTCTTTGTGCATTATGTGAACCCATGCTGATCCATTGACCTTCAAAAGGCACTAGTGTCCTCAAACCATGATGCTTTTGAACTTCCCTCCCCACTACCCAACGTGCAGCCTGGTAAGCCATGTAAATGATTTCCACATCCAAAGGAACTGGAAGAAAAAGAAAAAAAAGTGGGCAGCATTATAAAACAAACCCAAACAGTTAAACAATGGAAAGGAAGTGCTAAACAGCTCTACAAACAAATGGAACTAGCATGCCAGGCCATACAAACCAAACCCAAAATAACTGATACAAAACAATTCCTGTAAAGCCAGGAGAAGTGTGAGCTCCTACTAATGATAGTACAATAATATACATGCCAGGCAATGCATGTTGAAAAGGATTGCTTCTCTTAGTCCATTGTGTCTCAGCATGCTAGAAGCAAGGGGGTTCAGCTAGGCACGTAGAACATTTTCACAAGCAGTAAGTGTGCTCGTTTCTGGAGAATCCCTGTTCTGGCAAGTCTTTTGAGAGTTATCAACCAGATGAGAATGTGAACCTAGATCTCTTTTCACACAGGTTCCCCCAAATGCTGTTTTGTGCAGCTCAAGAGTTAGGGGATTTAGTCAAATTTTACACAGTACATTTCCTACAATAAAACCCATTTTCACCCCTTGTTCTTTGTGAGATGGGGCTTGCAGTTTATTCTTCTTCTTTCGTACGGCATCAGATACCAACTTCCAAATCTATATGAGCTGCAATTCTGACTAATCAGAACCACTGGGAAATCATAGTTAGTTCCCCCCATTTCAAAGTCTAAGATTTGATTCCTCACTCCGTTGCTCCCTCCAGAGAAAGAATAAAAGCCACGGTGACAACACAATACTATAAGAGGAATGATTTCCAAAAGCTACAGCGCAGTCACTTTGCCAGATTGCTAAGGGGAAAACAAGTACTGGCTTGGATCCTAAATAAGATACTTCAATTGAGATAAAAACCTAGGACACCACAATTTTGGGTATTCTGTGAATGAATGCCAGTCCTGGTCTCATGGAACTCCCAAACTAGGATACAGACATCAAGCAAATGGTGTGGATACGGCGTACTGGTCCCATCTTATGGGGAAGATGGTGTGAAAAACCCCTCCCGTTTCACTTGTTCTGGGCAAACAAGAAAATAGAGTTCTGTAAGGGCATTGCACAGACAGATGGGGTTTGAATGAGCTATGCACCTGTAGCAGACTCCCTGCACTGACCCTTGGTTGAACACATATCCAAGCCACACTAAAGACTATGTGGGAACACTTGAATCAGGCAACGGCTGGATAGGGAATGGAGTGGAGATGCATGGTCCCTTCCACATCAATCTACAGGGTGTTTAACTGGCACATGGGGATGTGCGCAAATGGCTACTTCATGGAGAGCTGCTGCAGGTAGTTATCCATGCACCTCTTACAAAACATAAGGATCAAAAGCTATGGGAGTGAGGAGCAAAGGTGACTAAGAGGCAAGGGAAGGCAAATTATATTAAGCCACTGAGATTTCACTTCTGCCTGCAAAAATCTTATGAGAGAGGAAAAAGAAGATGTGTTCTTCGGCAAGAGTCTGGGTCTTTTTTGAGACTGGACAGTTAGGGGAATGCTATACATTTCCCTGTACACAAGGGATGGGAAACTTCAAGAACTAATCCAAAAATAAAGCTTTCAAAAGAGAGAGTACAGTGCTCCTGTCTCCTCTGCTACATACTAGAGCTAAAGGGGACACAAAAGGGCAGCTGTCTCTCATTGTCCTATCACCCCCGATATTTCAAATCATATCATACAGAAAAAAGTTATGGCAATGTATGCTACAGAAAGGGCACCAGAGCTATCCCTTGCATGGCAATTTGGCTCTTCCAGGCTACAAGTCAAACACTTCTCAGCCTGCAAAAGGATTTGGTTCAAGCCAAAGAGCAGACAAGTTCTTTTCTGCTCAACTGATTGATCTCCTTGGACTAACACAATGCACCCTTTAAATGGGAATGCACATCTGCCCTGAGACCAGCCTCCCAGCTGAGGCCCCTGGCAGGACTCAACCCCAGCCATAATGTAGCAGCCTTGGCATAGGTGCAGAATAATACAACTTGAAATAGGTGGTGGAGCGCTGAGGAGCCGGGTGGGGGGAGGTAGGTAATGGGCATCATCGGCTTGGCCTATTCCTTCTAGTGCACCCTCCTCAAGAGAAGCCCTTCACAAAGACTGAAAACACAGTGCTACACACCTCCTGCCATGCCCTCCACCAGCACAAGTAGGCAGGAAAGGCCTCCACAAGATCTCAGGGAAGTGGGATGAGAGGAGCCAGTGCAATGGAGGGGCTAGATCTGCCTTCTGATGGGAAGCGGAGCGAATACAGGGTCCCTCCATGTATCACTCAAGTGGACAATCCCATATGTTCAGGGATTTTGAAGGGTGAAGGGAACTATGCCAGAGGATGGGTTTGCCCCATGCGGCAGGAGAAACAAGGGCCAAATGGCTTTAATAGACTGCACAACAGCATCTCAAATCATGTTCAAGAGAGTCTCTGCATCGAGCAAAACTCTCCAACATAGAACAAGCTCCATTGCAAGAGGATTTTGTGCTCTGCAGGCGCTCTCTGAGATTAGACTGGCTGTCAGGAAAACCAGCTTTGCTGCAGAGATGCACCCCTCCTTGGAAAGAGGTTAATATTAATACTCCAAGGCCAACTAGGTCAGCAAATGATGCTCCTTCACCTCCATCATTACCACCCTTTGTTTCAGCTGACAGTAAAAGGCAGCGCAGGCTGGCACAATGCTAAATAAAAGCAAATAAAAGCATTATTTGGGATCCATGTGATTTGAAGGCTGCTAGTTCATCTTAATTAAGCGATGGATTCTACAGTGCCTTGAAAAGCATTTGCTTAATAAATAAATTCAAAAATATATCAGCAGCGAGTGAAAATTAAAGAAAGTTAATTAGCCTTAATTATGCACCAATGTGCATGGAAGGTTTTTTTGGCTTCAAAAAGCTCTGTGAGAGCATTAGAAATGATCGCTTCTTTAGCATTTAAACTCGAAGGAAGAAATAAATAGATGCTTCACATTCTTTATTCAGCTCATGTACTCTGGAATTATATTTTCTTTGAGTGTATGGAGTTTCTTTCTGCAAGAAACTGCTCCATTCAAGTTACTAGGTTGGCTACTGCATGGAAGATTACAGATATTGCTTTGCTATCATGCCTGTTTGTTGAGATAGCAATTAGTTTTCATTAGGGAAATAGGTGGATGGCACAATTCCTAATGAAAGATTTGGGGGCAGAAAAAGCAAGTGCATAAGATGACTTGATAATAAACTTAAGTAACGATAACTGCGTATGGGTAACTAGAATTTATGCTCTTTTTATTTGCTGCCGCTAAGTAATTAAATCAAAATGTCATTTTATGCATTGGCAATATCTTGTCTAGCAATAAATTAATAACTGTGGAGCTGTTAGGAATGGCACCAGGGTATGCAGGAGTAATTAGTACTAAGTAAATAGTTAAGCAAGACAATGGCATTAATTGGTACTTTTGTCAAGCAAAATGTTATCCATTAAAGCTATTTGAAGAGGAAGGAAAGCTGAAAATCTAAAAGGGACTGGTGATGGAGATATAGTCCAAAATTAATCCAGGATGTGGCTATGTAAGCAGGATGTTTTTTCCACTGGGAGGGAAAGAAATCGGGGGGAAAGATTTGTGTTCTAGGATGTCCAGAAATACAAAAAAAAGGGAGTGAGGGGAGAGAATCCTAAAGACTCCTGCCAAGATGTGGCTGCAGTTTCTGTCCCCTCTTGGGCTGCATTTTGCATCGAGGCACAGGAAGTCTAGGCTCCCCAGCAGCGTGCAAGCCTGCCAGAGGCTACTCTGTCCCTGAAATCCCAGGTCCTTTGCTCTCTGCTGTCCTACCAAGCTATGCCACATCAGTGTGCACATGCAACAGCAGGGGCTTGGGACCCCTGAAAAATCAGGCTTCAATTCATTTCAGGAGGAACAGGTACTTGAAGACCTCTGAATATCAGGCTTGTCTGCCCTGGCAGCAGCACTAGACAGTCATTACACATAGGCTTACAACTTTGTCATAGTACTCCCACATTACTGAGGCTTTGAAGTGTTGCTCCATTATTCCCTCTGGCCGCAGGGGACAGGACAAAGAACAATGGCCTTAAACTGCAGGCACTGGAAATTTAGGTTAGAGATTTAAAACTCTCTCATTCTGAGTGTGATTCAACAGATATCTAGAGTGGTTACAGAAACCCAATCCTTGGACATTATTAAAAACAAAGTCAACACTCCACTGGGATGGGTTATTCGGGGACAATCCTGCCTTGACCAGGGCTGGACTAGATGAACTGCTTTCCAGCCCTGCTTGTCTATGATCATTGTTCTGGGATGTTAGCTCACAATTAAGTTGTTGCAAGCAGCCAGCAAGTTTGCCCCCTACCTTTATCCTGAACTACAATAAATGGTTGAGATAGATTTGCTTTCAGAGAAGCCAAGACTCGGCATGTAAAGACCTGTCAAGGAGGTGCTGGCCTGTGTGTTGTCCAGGACCACCTTTGTGTAAATGAACAAGAGAACACCCCCCTTTCATGCCACTGATCTTTTTTTCCCAGGGAGAGACAGACTTGATGTTCCCCAACACCTGCATCTGTGAAAGTGCTTCACAGCGGGCAGCAAGAAAAGCTACATCTCTGGAACGTACTGAGTGTATATGCAATATAAGTGGTAAGTGAAGCATGACTATTTGAGTCTATGGGCTTTTGTGTGGAAATATTTATTGTGTTCCCAGGGAGGTTTTAGCTCAAATATTTCGAAGAAACTTAGTGGGGAGAATTTCGCTGAAGCCATGTCTGTTTGCAGCAGAACGCTTTTTATAGTGGACCAGAGCTAGTAGCAGCATGTGCAAGATGGTTTTAGTCTGAGGTTGTTACAACCCATTGTGGTGTTAGAGCAACAGAGGCACTTGGGGAAAAGCAAATCAGAAGGAGAATCCCTGATTAGCATCTGTCCTTCATAAAATCCCCACCAAACCAATGAAGCTGCATGGGTAAAGATGAGGGCATCACCATGCTGCTGTGAAAGTGCTGAACGAAAAAAGCTTCATACACCAAGTAAAGCACAACAGAAGTCGGTGAACAGTGGGCAAAACCCCAGGCAGTGGCTGTGCTCCTTCTAGTGAGTCCACAAACAGCAAATGTTATATTTAGTGTGATTTTCTGCTGTTATTTTTTATGGTAATCAATGGTGCGCTTCTTCAACAGCCTCCACTGCAGGGTGGGGGAAGTGTCTGGAATATGTCCAGGTAACAGATTAAAACCCTCACAACTCCATGATGGGTGGCAGATAGCATCAGCCAGGAGGCTTTGCAGGGGGTGCAAGCAGAAAACACAGTCCCAAACTAAGGACTGTGTCCTGCTTGCATGCAAGCTGAAAGAGTCCTGCCATTGACTGCAGCCAAATTGGGAACAGGGCATTTTTATGGTAAACTTCTGTTCCAAGTAAGTGATATTTAATCAGGTTTATTATGCAAAATAATCCAGTGCATTCTCAGTGTATATTTTTTTAAGTCTTCAATAGTACACCCTGAGCCTGATTCTCCACTTTATTATCTGTATTGCCATGACACAGCAGGGTGGGGGCTAAACAGAACAGTGTTTTATGCTGTGAGGCCTGTTTGAGATGAGATATAAGCAGGTGAGAGCTCCCAGAGGGAGATCAAGACAGCAATGAGCCTACCATCTGCAGCAGGTTCCACACGCATGAGGCTTTGCTCGGATGCTAACTGAATGCTTGCAAATCTCTGGTGATATCAGTCTGATGGACCAAATGTCACTGGAAGTAGGAGCAAAGAGTTATGCTGGAAATGGAAAGATCTGGCTGTTCCAATGCTCCTTTGCTGAAGTCGAATTTTCTGAATGGTCATAGTAGGGACCTGGCACAGTGCAGTGAGAAATGCTAGTGAGAAACAAGGCATAGAGAAAGGGCATCACCGGCATTCCCAGCACTTGGACCTGCTTGGAAGGGCAGAGAGAGCAGAATGGAGGGAGAGCAGAGAACACCACCCTACTTTCCCAACATGAAGGGGAAGCTGCTCACACACTGACTATGCAGCAACCCCACTTCTCTTTTCTGTTCCTGTGAAAGTGAGTGGGCAGGTACAGATGAATCACAGAAGCATGTAGGACAGGGTAGGGCTTGGGCAGCACCCACAGCTTCTGCCCTTGTATCTGCGAATAACTTGTCTAAAACAAGTTGCTGTCACTTCCCCAAGACAAAATAGATGAGGGATGATGCTTTCACCTGGCAATGCTAAACACAGCAGGGTGTGCAACCGGTGGTGGAGCTAAAAAGCAGGTCACCCCCACCCCCAGGTTAAGTTACTATTCCACTTGCAGAAAGTGGGAGGTTGTGCGGTTAGACATCAAATCCAACAGGTATTATCACTTGTTTAAGACCAATACACTCCATGGAATTACTCCAAGTTTACCCCACAAATCAGAGGCAACCCACAAATACATCAGCAAAAATACACCATCTTCCCCTACTCATCATAGCAAATGCAAAGTTCAGATCTCACCAGCAAGGCAGCACCAATGATTCAAATACACTAGTTCCAAAACATTAAAGATGATGATATTTCTCTAATAGCTGGGTGTCCAAAGAGAAATGTGCACAATAATTCAGTTTGACTAATTGCTTCATCAAATTGCATCCACAGGAGGCTGGCAATATAGTGTGTTATCAATCTAAATATCAGATCCCAGTGATTTAAATAACACTATTTCCTCTTCAGTAATGAAGCGATTTTTGCATTATTCACACAACTTCATATGCAAACAAGGCTCAATTGTAAGTGGCCCCTTAATCTTTTGGGGTTTGTTCTTGGCTTTAGCTACTATTTGCACCAGAGGAGCATGACACATCCCTGAAGTGAGGGAATAAGATAGCACAAGGGATTGGGAACAGTCACCTGCCCTAGCCCTACCTGGTTCGGCAGTGGGGAACAATTTGCTTGCTAACAGCTCTTGACTAAGTCCTCATCCTTTAAAGGATAGGCAAAGGGTTGTGATAAGTCTTCAAATATAAAAAAGGTGGTTATATGGAGGATGGAGATAGACCATTCCCTGTGGCTATGGGGGATAAAGAGCAATGCTCTTAAAATTGCTGCAGGGGAAATTTAGGTGGGAGATGAGGAAGAACCTTCTCGCTATGAGCACAGTTCAATGCTGGAACAGACTGTCCAGAGAAGGTGCAAAATCTTCACCCTTGGGCATATTTAAGGGTAAGTTAGACAAATACTTGGCTGGCATGGTTTGGGCAGATACGATCCTGAGCTGAGGGTCAGACCAGACGCGACCTCCTGAGGGCCCTGCCAGCCCATTTTGATGATTCTAAAAGAGAGTGGCATTTCATACAGCAGATGGTGCAGAACGGCATGGTGAGCTTCTGCACATTTACTACCATGTAGTGGTTGTGCAGTTCAGCAATTCAGGCCCTAGGCCAGGACTCTGGCTAAATTGGGAATAGAATTCAAGTCTCTGAGAGCTTTGGCAAGTGACATATCATCTGTGGTCTTATTCCATCTCCTTCCAGTGACACCAGGCTCTTGGCCTGGGCAAATGCCATTTCTACCTTGTTTCAGGGATGTACTTGGTAGCCGTGTTAGTCTGAGACAAAAAGACACAAAAAACTAGAAATCTTGGTTCCAAAATGGTGTCGCGCCCTGAAGACCAGTGTACCCTTCACCTGCGAGCCTGGGTCGGCACGACCGGCTTGGCGCGAGGAGGGATTTATGACCAGACAGGTGGGTGTTAACGGCGAGCAGGAGTCAGATGATTTAAAGCGTAATGGTTACACAGAAAGTTTATTTTACTTACGCTACTGATGAAGGTGCAGCGTAGGTAGAGGAGTTGATTTATTCAGTTACAGCATGTAGATATCATGTTACCCAGCATTTACAGGGTGGGTAATAGACTTGCTTGTTACGGATTCCGAGCAATTCACACAAGCTGTTGCAGTCTGCAGATTACCGAGAGCTCGTGATAAGAAAGATAACAAGAGAGATAGTCGAGCTGGCAAGGACGGAGTTATGGCGAGATAAGAATTGAAGTCGGGGAGATGTTTGTAAGAGGCCAATTTACAAACTGTGTCTCCTGCGTGTGTGTGGAGAGTTCTCCGCTTTGGGCGGAAGTTCTTTCAAAGTTATACTTGGTAAGGTAACCAATTACTACACGCCAGGCATGAATAATTAACAGGCTGGCACTCGTACTCTTTTTGTTTGCTCAAGTTTCAGGAAAAGGGGGGTTATTTTTTGCTTGGGTGGGACTGGTTCTGTTTGGTCACAGCAGGGCGAGCATAGTACATTATTTTAATTTTACAATTTCATTAAAGTCAGCTAATCTCATTACCATAGGTACGGTATCTTTTTTTACGTCATAGCGCTTGAGTTGTATACAATCCAAGGTTAACTTCTCTCTCGTATGGGAGCTCATGTGATTTGAAATGAGGCACAGACAGGGGTGTGTGCATACAGCACTGTTAATACAGAGGGATAGACTACAATTGCGGAATTTGTTGTGTTAGCCTCTGACCTTTTTGCTTCTGACCTTTTGCCATCGGCCTCTGAAATCAAAGATTTTGATCTTTGACAAATGGTATTTTATTAGACCAACTGGACGATGGCAAGAACATTGTCCTTTTCTGCAAGCTTTCAGGATCAAAGTCCCTTTGTCAGGCTCTGGGAAAAGTGTAGATGGTACAAGATGGTAAAAAGTACCCAGAAGTAGGACTATGGGGACTTTTTACCATCTACAATTCCCCTGCTTGTAAGATGCAGGCAATAATGTCACCACCTTCCCACCCCATGCCCGTCTCCTGTATTTAGACTGGAAGCTCCTGGAGGCAGGAACTGTCTCAATTTACATACAAAGTATACAGACAGAGGGACACAGAAGTTTCTACTGGACAAAGCCTTGGACTGCGTTTCTAGACAAAGAGTTTCTACTTCCTTGCTAGTTTCTACATCCTGGCTTGTGAAGTCAATCTTGGGCAGCTCCCTGTGCCTCAGTTTTCTCAACTGTAAAATGGGGATAAATGTCTTACAAGAGCTTGGATTATGAGCTGGAAACTACAGGTGAAGGTGCTGTTGTGAGTGGAAAGGCCTGAGCAAGAAGTTGCTTGGTGTTAATAAGAAGGATTTCACTAAGATGGATCACAAATGCAGTTGGGTGGGGTAACATTTGGGTAGAAATTGCGTGCAGAAAGCCACAGGAATACACAAGTGAGTTCTGAGCCTGGGCCGAGGAAGAAGCAGGAAAGCAGGAGCTCTTTGGGCACAGCACTGGCTGGAAAGAACAGACTTAAACTTCTGAACAGGGGAACTGCCTGGCGTTTGTTCCTACTCAGTTGAAAGCAATGGGATTTTGTGGCATTGTCTCTCAGGAACCAGGACTGCAACACAGTCCTGTTGGGTGACTCCTTAACCAGTGTCTCATTCTTACAGGCATCAGGTGGCAGGGACTCAACTAGAGCATATCTGCAAGGGCTGCTGGCCTAACACTAGAGTATAATATACCACATGCATGGAGGTGGCGATAGATTCCAGGTTCCTCTATTGTCCATCCTCATAAAATGGACAGCTTTCCATCTCTGCAATCTCACCCCACATCTATAGGCAAGGAAAAGAGTCACTTAGATCTAGTATGTTTTAGATGGCTGACAATCTGCATAGCACCAGTTTCCACAGGAATGCAGAACTCCCTTCCCAAAGGTGCTGAATGTGCCCTTTTTGAGTCCTTTTGAGCCCTTCCTCTAGATGGATTTATTCAGAGGTTCCTCAATATTTAAAATTAAAATGTGTATACCCTATGAAAACAACCTCAATGGTAGCTTCTGCTTCAAGAAATCCTGGCAAATAGTTTGTTATTTTATATACAAAGAAAAGATTGAGTTGTCCATCAAAAATGCAACAAAGTCCACATATTAATCTTTTCAGGCCCTAAAGCATCTTATCACTTAAGGTGTCCCATGAAAATAACATACTTATTCCTATTTTGCCCAAATAGATTCTATCATCCAGACTGCTTAAAGCACAAGAAATAAAAGATTCTCTGTGTTAGAAGGGAACATAGCAAAAAAAAGTTTGTTGTAAGGTGCTTTGTTCCTACCAAAAGGCAAGGCGCTATAATATTGCAGCGGAAGATGATATCTGCATTGAGGGATTCGCGTTTTTATTATGCATCCTTCACAATCCAAAGGCGTCTCTGATCCAGTAAGTAATTGAATGGCTGCAAATTTGCATTTAAATTGAGGCACTTTGGAATCCAAGCCCACAAGAAACTGACTTGATAGATCTACTCTTATTATACATCATAATCCTGAAGGGGAGAAAGAGCAAAAATGAAATGAATGGTCTGAAAAGACTTTTTGCAGAGTGAGAGCGAATTCTGTGCTACGGGTATATTTTTAATTCTGTCCCCTCCCCACTCCAGGAATCCTCCTTGCTCATTACAACCATATCCTCTTCCTGCTGTTTAGAGGAGTAAACAAAATTAATTTAACACAAAGACTTTATTTCATAGCATTAACTATAATCGACATTGTCATCCCTCTGGCTGGCTTGTACTGATGACCATTAGGCCTGTGCGAATAGGGAACTGTCCGATTCGGGTTCGGATTAGGCCGATTTGGATGTCAGCAATTTGATTCGGAGCTCTGAATTGGTTTCCTGTTTTGATTCGGCCAAATCGACTCCAAAGCTTCGGAGCTGATTCAGAGATTCAGCCATAGGATATAATGGGGAATCAATGAAATATCTGTAACTTTGTTGTTTTTTGTCCAATTTGGATGAATCTTGCAGGGATGGTAGCTTCTGCTGACATCATGAAGCTGACCATGTTTCAAGGAGATAGGTGCAGGGGTTTGGGGGAACTGCACCCCAAATTATTGAAAGCAAAACTCATGTCATGTGTATGTGTTACATCACAGTGGGGTCAATACTGATCACAGTGGGGTCAAAACTGCAGGGGTAGTAGCCCCTGGAGAGGCCACAAAGCCTGCCAAGTTTCAAGGAGATAGATGCAGAGGTTTGGGGGAACTGCACCTCAAGCTGCTGGCAGGCAAAACCCGTGACAGGGGTGCTTGTGCAACTGACTGTGTCTGTCTTGGAGCAGAAGCAGTTGATTGTCTGCATTGATTCTTTCCTAGTTTCATAGTTGGTCGGGTCAGAAGGGACCTGAGCAGATCATCAAGTCCGACCCCCTGCCATGGCAGGAAAGAGTACTGGGTCAAACAAGCAAGGTGTTTGTCCAGCCTTGTCTTAAAGACCCCCAGGGTAGGAGCCAGCACCACTTCGCTTGGAAGTTGGTTCCAGATCCTAGCCGCCCTGACTGTGAAGTCACGCCTCCTGATGTCTAGCCTGAATCTCCCCTCTGCCAGCTTGTGACCCTTATTTCTAGTCACTCCTGGCAGTGCTCGGTGGAACGGGGACTCCCCCAATGTCTGCTGGTCTCCTCTGACTGGTTTGTAACAATCCACAGGGCAAAGTCCAAAGACAAAGCCAAACCAGGGTCAGGATCTAGGAAACAAAATCATAGAGGAATCCAAAGCTGAACAGGTTCCCCTTGGCCTTCTCTTTTGGAGGCTGAACAGGTTCAGGTCCTGTAGCCCTGGATCCTCTCCATGTTGTCCACATCCCTCTTGAAGTACAGTGCCCAGAACTGGACGCAGTACTCCAACTGCGGCCTGACCAGTGCTACGTAGAGGGGGAGGATCACCTCCCTGGACCTGCTCGAGATGCATCTGTGGATGCATGCCAAGGTGCGGTTGGCCTTCCTGACTGCGTCCCCACACTGTGGCCCCATGTTCATCTTGGCATCATGACGACTCCAAGATCCTTTTCTGCCTCTGCGCTGACAAGAGGGGAGTTCCCCAGCCTGTAGGTATGGTGCCGGTTCTTCCTCCCCAGGTGCAGCACCTTGCACTTGCCAGTGTTGAAACCCATCCTGTTCTCATCCGCCCACCCCTGTAACCTGTCTAGGTCCAATTGCAGCCTATTCCTCCCTTCTAGCATGCCCCCCACCCCCCCCATCTTAGTGTCATCAGCAAATTTGAACAGACTGCTTTTTACCCACTCGTCCAAGTCACTGATGAAGATGTTGAACAGTGCAGGCCCAAGGACTGAGCCCTGGGGGACCCCAATGCCCACATCCTTCCAGGTCGAAAATGACCCTCCACCACTGCTCTCTGGGTGCGGCCCTCCAGCCAGTTGGTGACCCAATTGACTGTGTGGGTGTCGACACCGCAGCCCCCCAGTTTCTTAATGAGAACAGGGTGAGACAGTGTCGAAGGCCTTCCGGAAGTCCAGGAAGACTATGTCCACTGCTACCCCTGCATCTAATGATCTGGTGATCTGATCATAGAAGGCCACCAGGTTGGTCTGACAGGACCTGCCACTAATGAACCCGTGTTGGTTGCCCCTAAGCATAACCTCCCCTGCTGGCCCCTCGTGGACATGCGCCAGAATAATTCTCTCAAAAAGCTTGCCCAGGATCGGGATAAGACTAACTGGCCTATAGTTTCCTAGGTCTTCCTTCTTCCCCTTCTTGAAGACGGGAACCACGTTGGCCCTCTTCCAGTCCTCTGGCACCACACCAGAGCAGCACGAGTGCTTGTACAGCCATGCCAGGGGGCCCGCAATGACCGCAGCTAATTCCCTCAGCACTCGGGGGTGGAGATTGTCCAGACCAGCTGATTTGAATATGTCCAATCCCTCTAGAAGCTCCCTGACTAGATCCTCACTGACCCTTGGCCTAGGTGCACCTCCCCTGGGGCCTCTCTTCCTTCACGTTAATAAGACAGAACAAAACAGGAGAGAAGCAATGCCAAGAAATTTAATTATCCTCCAAGTAAACCGAGCATCCCGTGAAGGTTAATTGTCTTGTACTGTAAATAATTTTCGTTTTCCCTGAAGAAAAAAAATTTCAGAGCAGGTTTGCAGTTACTAATTCAAGTTAATGCTTTGTGAAACTGGTTAGTGATCTTTGCTAATTACGGCTTGATTAATACAGAACCCAAACTGGAAACCATACAACAGATGCCTGTCAAATCTGTTAGGGACATTGCAGAAAGCAAGTCGGAAAATGCAGTTTGAGAGCTGAGAGGAAAGAAGGAACCTCTTGCTGCTCCATATCTCATCCAGAGTAACTCTTCCGGGAGGAACCTGGTGCCTCAAGCAGACTCATGCAGGTCCAAAGTTCCTGAGATCTTCCTAGCAGTGCTCGGGAGCAGCTCAAGATGCAATTGTTGCCCTGAGAGATGCAGTTTGCTCCCAGCCACAAAAGGGAGTCCGGGGCAGAGCTGGGAGCTGAAACCCGGACGTCCCCACGCTCAACATGTCACTGTTAGAACAGCCTTCCCTACCTGGACTGCTCGCTAACACAGCATTGCCACAAAGCTACTATCTTTACCTATAGCTGATCATGCTCTCAGTAAGTTGAATTATAGCTACACATTTTCAGTGGAGATCCTCTAGTTTTTTTTAACACGCAAACCCTGGCCAGCAATAATGTAATAACTCACTACTTTGCTAATAAAATTAAAATGGTTGGTGACACAGGGTTGGAAATCAGTGCTTTAGGACTTTGTTGAAGAGATTCTGCATCTTTTCCAATATTGAGTTCTCCTTGACTAGGACACTTCTGCCCTACTGAGTCTCGTCCCCTGCATGGGCAACAACTGGTAACCAGTCATCCCACAAAACTACCACTCCCAACTGTCACTCCTAATGACAAGGAACAACATTCCAAACACCAAGGATACCCTACGCCAGGTCACAGGATTACTTCTCAGACCTAAATCCTAGCGGTACAGAGAGGTCTACTGAAGGAAATGGAGCTGTGAGTATTGAGCATCTCTGGAACCTCCTTCTTTCTTCCCTGCCCACCCCCACAAGATACACAAGCATTGGCCTATTTTTTTTAAAGCTGTTTCAAGCCTCAAGCACTCCCAAATTAAATAAGAGAGCTAGAGTTGGTGCTGGCTCCTTTGAACTGAACTAACAAACAGCAGCTTCTGCTCCGACATCCCACATCAAGTGCATGAGACCCCAGAGGCAGGTTCCTAGAATCAGAAATTACTGCCAGTGTAATTCAGTTCCTTTCAAGAAGGCTACAGGCAAAAGGCTGTGTCAGAACCACTCTGCTCATTTCCCTCACTTAGGTGGGGAGGGAATCTCAGAAAACAACATCCAATGTGCCTATGGTTTCATAGATTTCATAGATTTCATAGACATTAGGGCTGGAAGGGACCTCGGGAGATCATCAAGTCCAGCCCCCTGCCCAAAGGGCAGGAAGTCAGCTGGGGTCATAGGATCCCAGCAAGATAAGCATCCAATTTACTCTTGAAGGTGTTCAATGTAGGCGCTTGAACCACCTCCGCTGGCAGACTGTTCCAGACCTTGGGGGCTCGGACAGTAAAGAAATTCTTCCTTATGTCCAGCCTGAAAAGGTCTTGCAGGAGTTTGTGACCGTTCGAACTCGTCATCCCATGGGGCGCTCTGGTGAACAGATGTTCCCCCAGATCCTGGTGGTCACCCCTGATAAACTTGTAGGTGGCCATCAGATCACCCCTGAGCCTGCGCTTTTCCAGGCTAAAGAGTCCCATGGCTCTCAGCCTGTCATCGTAAGATCTGTTTTCCTGACCTCTGATCATGCGCGTGGCTCTCCTCTGGACTCTCTCAAGCTTCTCCACATCCTTTTTGAATTGTGGAGCCCAAAACTGGACGCAGTACTCCAGCTGCGGCCTCACCAAGGCCAAGTACAAGGGGAGAATGACGTCCCGGGATTTGCTCGAGAAGCATCTATGGATGCACGCCAGCATTTAGGTCGCTTTACTAGCCGCAGCATCGCATTGGAGGCTCATGTTCATCTTCTGGTCAATGATGACCCCCAAGTCTGTTTCTTCTGTAGTGCTAACCAGCGTAGCACTGCCGAGCCTATAAGGGTGCTGCAGGTTTTTCCTCCCAAGGTGGAGGACCTTGCATTTTTCGGTGTTAAACACCATCAGGTTCTCGTCTGCCCATTTGCTGAGCTTGTCCAGGTCAGCCTGGATCACCCGCCTATCTTCTGGCGTGGATGCTTTGCCCCAAAGTTTGGTGTCATCGGCGAACTTGGCCAGTCCACTCCTGACTCCAGTGTCCACATCGTTAATGAAGATGTTGAACAGTATGGGTCCCAGGACAGAGCCTTGAGGGACCCCACTGGTCACAGGGCACCACGATGAGTGACTGCCATCGATTACAACCCTCTGGGTCCGACCACGAAGCCAATTTCCCAGCCAGCGGATCGTGGTGGAGCCAAGGCCACAACTGGCCAGTTTGGCCAAGAGGTGATCATGGGATACCAGATCAAAAGCTTTTTTGAAGTCAAGATATATGACATCAATCTCTTCTCCCTTGTCCAGGTGATAGGTCACCTGGTCATAGAAGGAAATGAGATTGGTCAAACAAGACCTACCCGCAACAAACCCGTGCTGGCTATCCCTTAGGATGTTAGCCTGGGCCAGTCCCTCAAGGATGGCCTCCTTAATAAACTTTTCTAAGATCTTCCCTAGGATAGAAGTCAGGCTAATGGGCCTGTAGTTAGCCGGATCCACTCTCCTCCCTTTCTTGAAGATCGGCACCGCATTGGCCTTCTTCCAGTCTTCGGGCACTACACCAGAGCGCCAGGAGTTTTCAAAGATCCGTGCCAGGGGCTGGGCTATGACGCTCGCCAGCTCCTTGAGTACCCTGGGGTGCAGGTTGTCAGGGCCAGCTGACTTGAAGGTATCCAGCTTCTCAAGGTGTTCCTTCACGAGGTCAGCATTGATGGAGGGCAGGGGATCCCCCTCACCCAGATTTCCCTGTCCCATAGCAGGCATGGGCATCCCGTGTGACTGATGAAAGACTGATGCAAAGTACCTATTTAATAGGTTGGCTTTTTCCTAGGCATCAGTTGTCAGTTGCCCCATCTGGTTTAGCAGGGGTCCAACACTGCCCTTGCTTTTCCTCCGGCTCCCCACATATCTGAAAAAGGACTTTTTGTTGTCCTTGATGCTTGAAGCTAGTTGGAGTTCAGTTGCAGCCTTGGCTTTCCTGGTTTGCTCCCTGCAGGACCGGACCAGCGCGGAGTAATCCTCCTTGGAGGTGAATCCTATCCTCCATCCTTTGTAGGCTTTCCTTTTTAGCCACAGTAGGTCCGCTAGCCCCTGATATAAAGCGGAAATTACAAAAAAAGGAAGACTTAATGGGTATGTCTGTAGCACAAATCCTAGAGACTGCAAACAGGGTGTATACTCTCAGAGAAGGAGAAAAGGACAAGAGACAAGTTAGAATGCTAGTAGCAGCAGTACAGGCCAGAGTCAGAGAAAGGCCACAAGAAGGTGGGAGAGGCAGAGGTATAAGGGGTCGTGGGCGCGGGCGCCCTGGCCCACAAGAAAGACACCTGGGATGGAACCAGTGTGCCTTATGCCAGCAAGAGGGACACTGGAAGAATGACTGCCCAGAGAAAGGGAGAGACTGCACTCCTGTAATGGCAGCGGAAGGACAGGGGTAGGGGTGTCAGGGGAAACAGACCACTGCACCCCCGGAACCCCGAGTAAAAATGCAGGTGGGGAATTCAGAAATTGATTTTTTGGTAGAATCTGGGGCAGCACGGACCGCTGTAAATCAACCTCTTCAACTTCCCGTAGTGGACTCTCTCACTGTGGTGAGTGCCACGGGAAAAAAGACTCAGTGCCCAGTGTATGCTCCTGCAGAATGTGCTCTGGGAGACTGGGCTCTCTCTCACAAATTGGTCTACCTTCCAGATTGCCCAACACCCCTGCTAGGACGAGACCTGTTTTGTCGATTAGGTGCATCACTGCATTTTACCCAGGATGAAATAACCCTCACATTCCCCCTGAAAATGCATGGATAATGACCCTCGTGGTTGAACCCTCGGCTATGAACGCTCCCCCGGAGTGGAACCAGTGGGAAGACCAGGTATACCCTTTGGTATGGGCAGAGGGGGTCCCTGGAAAGGCTACACATCAAACCCCCATTAATATTCAACTACTGCCAGGAAAAGGTCCAGTATGAATCAAGCAGTACCCAATCAAAAAGGAAGCCAGAGAGGGACTGCAGGAGACTACACACCGTTTCCTAAAGTACAGCATGCTGCGAGAGTGTCAGTCGGCCTGGAACACTCCTATCTTGCCTGTACTAAAGCCTGATGGCATATATCGACTGGTGCAGGACCTAAGGGCGGTTAACGAACGGGTTAAAACTATTCATCCCCTCGTCCCAAACCCGTATACCTTGCTGGCCTCCATAGGGGGGCAGTATACTCATTTCTCAGTTCTTGATTTGAAAGACGCTTTCTTTACAATTCCAGTTGACCCCCCTCTCAGGAGATAGTCTCTTTTGAATGGGAGGACAAAAAAAGGGTTAAGAAACAACTTTGTTGGACAGTATTAGCCCAGGGATTTAAGAACTCTCCCACCCTTTTCAGCCAGTCCTTAGCTAAAGACTTGGAGGAGTGGAATAATGAGCATGAAGTCCTCTTGTTACAATATGTGGATGATTTATTAATTGCTGCTGTAGATTTAATCTCTTGCCTTAACGCCACTGTAAGCCTCCTAAACTTTATTGGACTTCGAGGATATTGGGTGGCTCAAAATAAAGCTCAAATTGCTCTCCCCAAAGTACGATACCTGGGATTTCACATAAGACAGGGGGAACACCAGCTTTCGAGCGAGCGAAAGGAGGCTATATGTCAGGTTCCCACCCCAAGCAACCGTAAGCGGCTCAGGGTGTTTCTCGGCATGGCAGGTTTTTGCAGAATATGGATCCCTGAATTTGGACTATAGGCAAAACCACTATATGACTGTGTAAAAGGGGTAGACCATGACCCCTTTTATTAGACTCCAGAAGTCGACAAGGTATTTAAAATACTAAAAAGGAAACTAATGGAATCCCCCGCCCTGGGGTTACCGGACCTTTCTAAACCTTTCCAATTGTATGTGCATGAATGAAAAGGGATGGCTCTGGGAATGCTTACTCAATTGTTGGGGGTGTGGAAACGTCCCGTTGCTTATTTCTCCAAACAGCTTGATCCAGTTGCCAAGGGATGGCCAGCGAGTTTACGAGCAGTTGCGGCAACTGCCCTAGTACTTGAGGAAACTGAAAAGTTAATGCTGGGAGGAGTTGTGCAGGTGTATACCCCTCATATGGTCCAGGCTCTGCTAGACGCAAAGGGGGGTCTCTGGCTCACCCAGGCTCGGGTGGCTCGGTACCAAGCTAAACTGTTGGAGAACCCTGAAGTGACTCTGCAAACCTGCCCCTCCCTCAACCCGGCTACTCTTTTACCTGAAACGGAGGAACAAGAGCATGATTGTCTAGACATCATAGATGCACAGTACCCCAGCCGTCCAGACCTACAGGATCAGCCACTTCTGAATGCTGATTGTGAGTGGTACACTGATGGCAGTAGCATTGTTGTAGAAGGGCAAAGGAGGGCAGGTTATGCTGTTGTGACTCTCTATGACGTTGTTGAGGCCAAGGGTTTGCCCGCTGGAACATCTGCTCAACTTGCTGAACTGGTGGCCCTGACCCGGGCGCTAGAACTGTCAAAAGGGAAACGGGTCAACATCTATACCGACTCTAGGTATGCTTTTGGAGTACTGCATGCCCATGCTGGCCTATGGAAACAAAGGGGGCTGCTGACAGCCCAAGGCTCCCCAGTGAAGTATGGACCCCAAATTCTCCGACTCCTGGAAGCTGTTCAACTTCCCTCGGCAGTGGCAGTAATGCACTGTAAGGCACATCAGAAAGAAGATCAAGACGTAGTCAGGGGTAACACCTGGGCGGACAGAGAAGCTAAAAATGCTGCCACCCTGAGGACGCCGAGACCTGCTGACACCCATATGCATGCCCTCACTCCATCAGTGGGGGAGCTCCTGGATCCCCAGTACTCGTATGAAGAAAAAGAACGAGCCGATAAGCTTGGTCTCCAAGAAAAGGAGGGATGGCTCTGCTCCACTGATGGGAAAATCCTCCTACTAAAGAGCCTGACCCGGCCGGTGCTGCAACAGCTACATCAAACTACTCACATCGGAAGAGAAGCTCTCACTCAGTTAATGAACAAATATTTTCTAACCTCTGGACTTCGACCTCTGGCCTCCCAGATACAGGCCAGCTGTTCGATTTGTCAAAAGAATAACCCTCAACCCAGTCTCTCAGCACCTCCAGCCACTTTGGAACCTACCCCAGGCCCAGGACTGGTTTGGCAAATAGACTTTACTGAGTTCCCCCGAACTCAAGGGTTCAAGTATCTCCTCGTTATAGTAGATCGATTCAGCGGATGGCCTGAAGCCTTTCCATGTCACAATTGAACAGCCAGAACTGTAGCTCTAAAATTCGTCTGGGAGATTATTCCCCGCTTCGGACTTCCCCAGTGGATGGAATCTGACAATGGAACACATTTCACTTCAAAGATCATCCAAAACATCTCAGATGCCTTACAGATCCCCTGGAAACTCCATACTCCATGGCAACCACAGGCTAGTGGTGTAGTAGAACGTACAAATCAGACCCTCAAGCGTCATCTATCAAAGATCTGCCAGGAGGCCTCTCTGCGACGGCCCGATGCTTTGCCCCTTGCTCTGCTTCGCATCTGTGCCCTCCCCAAGGGAAGATTAGGGCTTAGCCCCTTTGAGATTATGTTTGGAAGGGCATAGCCCATGAACAGGACGCCGGTTCTAGCAGGGGAGTGGGAAATAGGGTGTAATATTTTGTCATGGTATATGTGCTCTCTGTCTGCTGTTCTTTCTTCTCTCCATAGGTACACTAAAGACTTGCAGCCTCTTCCGCTGGATGCTCCAGTCCACTCGTTACAGCCAGGGGATTCCGTGCTCGTTCGTACCTGGAAGGATGAGCCCCTCCAAGAGAAGTGGAAAGGACCTCACACTGTCCTACTAGTTTCCCACACAGCGGCAAAGGTTGACGGACACAAGAACTGGATTCATCACTCTCGTCTAAAACCGGTGCTTACTCCACCCGCGGAACAGTGGACCTTCCAGCCCACCGACAACCTTGGACTAAAATTGCTGTTTAAAAGGGGAAAAGTTTAGAATTAACAGTATGAATTCTAGTTTAAGTTTCAAAACTACTGTAACGTTTTTCTTTTTTACTGTAGGCTTTCTTTTCCTGTTACCTTTTACTACATTCTCCTTACATGCAGGGTGGGGAGGGAACCCAGCAAACCTTGTTACAAACACCTACGAAGCATTGAAGGTTACTTTTGCCCATGAGTTTAACCTATCTAACTGTTGGATATGTTCTCAAATCCCTTATCACGCTGCAGGGCTCCCATGGCGAGCCATTCCTAGTAACTGGTCAGATATTTGTCAAGAAGAGATCGCCTTAAATTACACCCAATTCAATGGTTCCAATTTTTCTCCTTATTCTCCCGCTTATAATGTCACTGGCAATCCTGGTTAGCCTCATCTAGCCGATAATTGTACAAAAAAAGCCCCTTTTAATCTTTCAAACTCTTCTTGGTATCCTATTTGGAATAGTTCCCATACCCCACCACCTATCCGGTTACATTCAGTTCCACCTGGACTATTATGTACTGCCCAAAACCGGACGGCCAATCATACGTGGTATGCTGGAAATAGCTCTTGTCAATATTATTTAACTACCATGCAAAAAGTATCTATTCCACTTTATAATAGCTCTGGCCATGATACTGGAGAAGGATTTTTCTTCTTGTACAAAAACCAATCAAAAGATATGCAAAAAGGAGGCAATGGGATGGCAGAAAATGGAGAAACTTTTTGGATTTGTGGTACCTCGGCCTACAAATGGCTACCTGATGGCTGGTATGGAAGTTGCTACATAGGGTTTCTTGCCCCTCCCCTTCGAGTTCTAATCCACCTCCCACCTGGCCGCCCAAGATGACAAAGATCACTCTGTGCAACTCCGCCACCTATTAGTGAGGGAGACAGATTTGGCATGATCCTTCTCCCGTCGTATGGGGTAGGCTGGTTAGCCAAGCTGTATCGTCAACTTTCTGTGTTTCTTACAAAATTTGCTAATGACACCTTAACTATTGAAAAGAGCCTTAATTCTGAGATTTACCAATTTCGGTTGTTATCCCTTCAGAATAGACAAGCGCTAGACTATGTCTTAGCTTCTCAAGGTGGAGTATGTGCCTTAATCGGTAACGAATGTTGTACTTATATTCCAGAAAATTCCCAAGATATTAACAAACACATTTTGTCGGCCGAACAGGCTTTTGAGCAGTGGAAAAGTCAGGAACGTGAACCCACTGTTTTCGATTCTCTCTCGAGCTGGTTGCCCAACCTTGGAGGCCTAGGAACGGGCATCCTTCACCTCCTGATCACCGGTGTTGTGTTGTGTTGTGTTTAATTACCCTCCTCTTATTTGCGTGCTGTAATGCCCTCCTGCGCAAAGTCTGTGCATCCCCCTCCCCGAGAGCTTCACTATACCCCTGCATTGAAGATCCCAATTCCCAAACACTTAATCGCTTTTTATCTTCAGAATATGAGAAAACTCATCCAAAACTTTGTTGAGTATTCTCAAAGGGGGGAGTTGTTGGTGTCACTAGGCATAACCCTAGGTAACTCAGAGGGATGGAAGACCACGAGTGTCGATGAAGCCCCTCTGCTCTAGGCAAGCCAGGCCCCCCTCCCCGCCCTTTCCTGAACCTTTGTAACCCTTTCCTGAACTTTTTGTAACCTCCTGTAATACTGGAAAAACAGGATGAGTAGCAGGCAGGATGAAACTCCCTAAAACTGTTCTCTGTGGAATGCAAGGACACCGCTCAGAGAGAGAAGGAAGGAGGGAAGGGGGAGGGTGGAAGGGGGTGGTGGGGGGTGGAAGCCAACTAGTGGAAAATTACTGCTGGAAGTGGTCAGGGTATAAAAATACATTGTTGCAGGGCTAGGGGCACAGGATTTGAGACCATACAGTCTCCCTGTACCTTTTACTTGAGCTCAAATAAACTCTGTCTACTTCTCCCCCCAGTGTGTTTATTGGCGCGACGCACACCGGGCAACGAACCCAATTGTTGCCTCCCTCGGGCACCTTGTGCCGGCAGCAAGGCTAATGTATGAAACATGTCTGCACATCAGACAGGCATGGCTGCAGCTCATTTCAACAAGCCCAAACTCACTTGAAAGGGAAGAGGGAATCCTCCATGACTCAGGTGGATGGGAAAGAAGCCTCCCCAGAGGCAGTCTCTTCCGCCTAAAAGAGCCGTCTCCATTCAAGTCTGTGCAAATCTCCTGCTGGCTTCAAGGACTGAGCCCATATCTTTGTGCAGATTCCCTACCCTTTGATCTAGAGACAGGGAACACCAGCCTTGCTAGATGGCAAGCAAGGCTGATTGACTCTCCTGTTCCTGCTTTTCACTTAGTGGTTTCTGCTGCCAGAGCTTCCAATGGCAGACAGCAGAACCACCAAGGTATGGCACACCAGGCTCTTCCCCCAGCTCCACTGCCAGGGTGCAAAGGAGGGCTGGATCATGACATGCTGGGCCCCTAAACTAGGTCAAGCTTAAGAGGCCCCATACCATTATCAAAAAAGTGTATTAGTCTAACAAAAAGGACAATGAAAATAGAAATATTAAAGCTTTATATTTGCAAATATACATACGTGAAGGTGCAATGAAAAACCAGTAATCTAACTTATCCTGCAATAAGCCTATATGCATTATGAATACTTTCAAGTATTTAGAGGCCCCTCATAACATGAGGCCTTAAGCTCTAGCTTACTTAGCTTGTGCCTAAATCCACCCCTGGTGCAAGGGACATTAGGTACCCAATGGACCAGGGTATCTGGGCAGGAGGCAGGGGGTTGCCCCCATGTTCCTGTTGGCTGGCGCCAGCAGCCACGAGCAGAGGGGGACTGACTGTCAGACAGATTCCTGGGCACAGACACATATAACATTTGGCTGTCAGAAATCAAGCTCTGCTGGCAAAACCTGGCTGTGTAGCCCTTGTTAGAGCACAGCGCTTCCCCTAGCTCCGTGACCTTGCCTCCATCTGCACTACAGTCCCAAAGCATCTGCAGGCCATTGATGTGCCATTTGCGTTTAATCTCTGCTTTAGCCTTGGTGCAGTTTATACAACTGCTTGGGGCCCTGTGTACAAATAATCCAGATGCCCCTGCCTGGGTTTTCACATTTGAATTGGTGACTTGGCCAGCTGTTTTACTATGGACTTCATAATACTGTGGCAAACCCTTCATGCAGTAATAAACACAAGCTGAAGAATAAAGTACAATGCAGGCGAGGGGAAAACAGCAATAATGGTTAGTAAACAAGCCAGGAGAAGGCTGTGCCACAGGCATAAATATTATTATAGAACAACCCTCAACTTGAAAATTGTTGAGAAGTTTGGTTTCATTAAAGCCAGAATAATAAAGGCAAATCTCCCGGTATTTAATACAGTAACCCCAGATATGCATATGTAGGATGGAAACTTTCTCGCGCAGAGATGCAAACTTTTCAGCTGTTCAAGGTAACCAGAGTTCAACTGAGGCTTTGAAAAGATTTGCTTGGAAAGATGAGAAGCTTCCTGTTAATGGTGTGGATAGTCCAATCCAAAGTGATCTGGCAAAGATTATACCCAGGTGGGGGAGCATTTCAATTTCATATGCTTGCGTTCCCAAGCTTTGATGTGATTTTCTGTGTGTGAGCTAAAAACAGGACCTGATCTTTGTATTCCGGCCGCCAAGTTGGAAAGGGACTCTGTAGCTTTCTTGCTGGCACAGCAGTTTATATTCCATTAAGATTTCATACGCAAAATCTTTTTACGACGGAATAGTCAACAGCAAGAATTATAGCTCCATCTCAGATGCTGAAACATACTGGGCGGGGGAAGCAAAAATCTAGCATTCCCTTGGAGGCTAGGGAAAAAAAAAGGGGAAACATCCAGAGAGACTAAATGGACCTTTTAAGTGAATAGGGTAATATTCCATTGTAAACTTATCAGCCATATCTATCACTTACTTGTTGAGGAGTAAATTACTCTCCTGCAGACATGCTAGGTTGTTTGTGGCTATTAGGGATAAGCAAGTGAGGATACCGGTAAGAGCCAGTACAGCTTTTTACCCTTTCTGCAGAAGCAGCAAGTCTCAGCTTCAGCAACACAAAAAAAGAAATCTGTATCAACTAAGTTACCCATAAGGGAAGCTGATTGTTACCCCTTTGAGTCATCAGTTGATAAGCCTGAATGTTTCTAGCTCCATTTTTGTATCCTAGATAGATGTTCAGAAGAGCTCAGTGGCATTTTGACGGTAAAATGCCAGTAAAAATTCAGTAGGAACTGGGCATTCAGGCTCCAATTTCCAGAGGATTTAGATCCCCAAGTCCAAATCTGTAATGCTTAAAACACCCGTTCAACTTCTGCCTATCCACTCGGTGCACAAATTTTGCATTAAAGTTGGATAAGCACCCCAATGTGTACTCTGGGCATACCCAGAAGTATCCAATCTTGACCGAGCAGCTTAGTGTTCATCCCTTGCATTTCCTCTTGACTAGTAGGTTTGCAGTCTCCCTGCCTAGCAGGCTACTTTTTATGGATCCTAGTCTGATGAAACCACTTTTCCCGGTGTGTCATACATGAGTTGAAGGGTCTAAGTGAAGGCTGCCAAGTCTTCCCAAAGTACTACATCCCCTTTGTGGAGCTGGACACACCCCTGCGACTACTCCAAACTGCTCCCCTGTGGTTTAGCTACTTTGAACCAGATGTAAGAGCACTGATAGGGCCAAACGCATAGGAATTTATCACCCAAATCCCTTTAAGAACTTGGCCTCGGTCTCAATTCTCCTCTGACTCAAAGCTTTAAAAGGAGGAATCTGACACTGATTACTGCAGGGTGCTTAGGCACATGGTTACGATGCTCTGCCCCTCCCCCGCCTGCTCTTGAAAAGCCACCATGAGCAGCCACTGTAGCAGCATGACAGCCAGGTTCTCGCACACTCAGTTTTACACCCGAATCCTCTCAGATGATGCACACTGGGTGCGTCTACAAGAGACGTTCACTGCGGAGTTGCCCAATTAGCTCAGCAGTAGTCTCAGCTTCCACATATGCAGCTCTATTAGATCACAGTAGACTGATAAATGCTGCCTTAGGTTAGTTCTACCATAGTAAACACAAGTACTAGCCTGTGATAGTGGTATTTAGTGCGCCACAACTAAATAATGAAGCTGTAGGATAATACTTGTGTAGACACTGACGCGGCTGACTGGGGCACAAGGGTGCTTCAGTGTGGGAGCTGCCTACTGGCTAGCCCTGCACCGGAGCATCCTCATGCCCCAGCTAACCCCCCTGCAGCACATGGAGCCAGGCAGCAGCAGCAGCCCTGGGGCTGGCAGGCTGACCCCGCAAACCACCTGTCAGCTGGAGCTGGTCTGACCCAGCTCAACATCCTGTGGTCCTAGGCGGATGTATAATTGTTGTGCCTGGGAACAATAAACTCCAGCATGAACTGTGCCGATGTTTATTCAATCGCATCAATAACACGTGTAGACATGCTCACTGAGTAGCAAACAAAAACCAGTAGTTACCATTTCTTGTGATAACCCCAGGTACCTTTTAAGCTATAAATCACAGCTGGCATTAGACAATGGACAGCTGCACACCACTACCTGTGTCCAGTCCATGTTGTTTAGTCTTTCACGGGTATTAAAATTCATTCAGATGGGTAAGAGGAAGTTTCCCCATCAGCAAGCCTAATCCTGACCTAGGCAGCCTCCGCTCGTAGGAATCAAACACAAACTATTTTTCCATGCCCAAGGAGCCTTGAGCCTCAAGACTTAACAACCAGCTGAATTAGGATCCCTTCCACCTTGGGCCAAAGCCTGGGCTTTCGTCACATTTATAAAGGACAATGCGCGTCAAGGAGGATGGCCCCAAACTTTTCATCTCTACTTAAGCTGCTGACAGGTCCCAGATAGTATCAGTCTTGACTAGCTTTGTTGGACACAGATCAGCAATATGGAAACTATGAATACTGTGGCCTCACTGTCGCATCTCACCAGCACCAATTCTTCCAGTTCCCTTCAAACTGGGCCATCAATCCAAGGCGTCATTGAATAGTTGAGGTATTTCCAGGTGCTCAATTTAGAACAATTCAGAATCCACACAGGGCACGTACCCATGGTGAAGGCCAGGGCTGGGACTAGGACCCAGAATCAGGATCTCTGGAATTCTGTTGCCCATCTCAGCATAGTCACTTTAAACATCAAACTATTTACTACTGACTCTCTGCAAACTCACAAGTTTTCCTTGTGCTCTGGGACCGAAGCCTGGCAGAAAACTTCCTGGTGCCATGTAATACTAAAATACCAGCATAGATTTCAAGTGCGTGCCTTTGAAATTAAAAATGAAGGGGCACAGGGAGGTTTCTTCTCAGCTGTTTGACAAGTGCTGAGTCAGGAAATAAATCAATTTTTTATTATGATGCAGAAGGGCTGCTCGTAGTCCCCATGCAAGCAGCCCAGTAACTCAAAGTGATCCATCAATCTGCAGTGGTTTCTAATTCCTGAACTATCCTCTGTGGCATATGCAAGTCTTGTGGTAGTTACTAACAAAGCCAGGTTGCTGCAGTTCTATGTGCAGAGGACAAACTAAAAAAAAGATGACAGACCAGAAAGAGAGGAGTGATAAGACTGATAACACACAAGGTGTCTGTGTTAGAGCCAGACAGACTCATGCTCCAGGAGTGCCTTCACCATAAGATCATGCTGCCTAATCCCTGCTTATCAGCCACTTCACAACTGACTGAGACCTTTCACATGCTCCACTGTTGCACAGAAATCCATCAGATTTGTCCTGGAAGTAAGTGCATGGGAACCCCTTTGCTTGAATTGTGATTCCAGTGCCCCATCCATACTGGTGCTGTAAACAACAGGGTAGCCAGGTGCTACAGAGCACGCACAGTGGTGCTCACTGAATACCTGTCCAAGACCATCTGCTCCAGCTCCAGTTTGCATATTACAGGCACATTTACACGTGCGTTAACAAGCTTTAGTTAATACGTATTAAATGTAGTACCTCCATTGTGAGATGCTTGGAAAATGCACATTAGCCTATTTTAATGCACGTTAACCAAAGAGTATTTTTTCAGTGATGCTTTAATGTGCATTAAAATAAGCTAATGTACATTAAAGTGCATGTGTAGACACACCCTATTGGTTCACAAAGTGATGGTGAACTCCAAAGCTCCAGGAGCCATTCAAACTACAAATAGATCAGAGATGATTCCCGTTGCCAAGTTACCTGGCATTATACACTTAGACTCCTAGGAACATCTCCATAGGAAGCCTGGTTGAGTATTAGACCTGTGACCCTGGGCAAATCTCTTACTGGCTTAGGATGGAAATGAGAAGAGAGCTTCTTGTAGTCAGTGTTAGCAAAGTCTTGGGGCAGCCCTCCAATAGAAGTAGTAGAGGCAACACACCCAACTAACTTATGGACCAAGCACAATAAATGTGTGGGACATGGTGCAGGAAACCGGGCTCACTAACCTAAAGGTCCCTTCCAGCTTTAGGTCCTTAAACCAAATCTCCAAGGCCTGAATAGTCTTTTCCTACATGTTTATATAGTCCCAAGCGTAGGGGGGCCTCAGACAACTCTAATGCAAACAAAGCTAGGCAAATAAAATGAATTACATCACTGCATCTAGCCACAGAAGACAGAATGACTAGCAGGCAGAGAAAAGACATTTGCTGGTGCGACTGGGCTTACAAAATAGCCAGCGGACTGTAATAGCATAGTGCTGCTGCAGAGACAGACCTGGGATTTGGGGTGTGGAGGATTGGGTTTGGCAGAGGAGTGAGCCAATACATGTCATCAACCCCCCTCCCTTGAACTGGTGGGACTTGATTCCAAAAGCTCTCGACTTTGTGAGAGCAAAGCAAGTTTTTCCGTTTAAGCACAAGAAAATGGCTTAAGAAACAAACATATGGAGAATCCCCAGCTTTCTGTAGGATGCTCCATGGAAAATCAGTTTATGCACTTGATGGGCCTTGATTCGCTGGATTAAAACATGCTTTTTTTTTTTTTTTGGGTGGGGGTGGGGGGAAAGGGTACTGTACAACACACTGCTCCCAGCAAACAAATACCAGCAGGTCTCCAATGCAAATCAGGTTTTCTGAGTTATTGCCACTTGTTTGTTAGTTTGGTAACTGATCTGAGGGCTAATCATCATTCATAAAAGTCACTGTCATCCAATGATGCATTTTCTTAATTTCCTGGTAAACACAGAGCATGAATATTTCAGACCTCTCCAGTCATGTTTAATGGCTGAGAATAACTGAGCCCTATACATGTTGCTACTTGCATGGCAGGAGTAATTTATTTGGGCATTAAAAATCATCATCAGCTCCCTCCATTTCAGCTTGGGGCTGTAGATACTGATTTGTTTACAGCATCCATTAGAACTGTGGATAGGAGGATGCTGTGCTCTGGGAGAGGAAGGGGAGCTTTAAATAGGCACCAACTTGGCTTTTACAGCACTCACGGACTCTATTTTACCATCTAAAGGCTTGTCTGTACTGATGTTTTTGTTGTCTTGTCACTGATCTCCCAGGCTTTTTGCTTGGGTCAGGCCATCTCCAAAGACCCCTCCAGCCAGCCCTGTGTGACATTTTTTCTAAGGGTGAACAAACCCTATGGCTCCTTCAACTAGATGACTAGGCTCTTTACAGAACTCTCCTGTGATGCACAGCTCCACCAGCCCGTCCAAAGTAGCAGGATTTCCAAGGACTTCAGGCATAAACGGAAGTAATGCAACCCAGAAGTAGCTGCAGTAATTTCCCAAAGGAGCCAGCACGCACTTGCAAACTGGTACAGAACCTGCTGGATGTCAGTGTCCAGATGGCCGAGTCAGAGTCCACTGATGGACCCAAGTCCACCTCCCATTGCTGCAGTGCCGTGCTTTTGGGATGCAGCACCTGCTGCACTCCAGCTCTCTAATGAATGGTTTTCAGTCATTCCCAGTGAACAGCAAGTCCTGGAGCGTCCATTCGCCCTTGTCAAAGATGGATAGCCCTCCCCACCCCGCTCTTGATGTTTTTTTTCACCCCAGCATGATGTCAGGATTCTTTTGAAACGGCCACGCTACCTCTCTAGCCTGCATCTCAGGCTGTCCATCTTAGTTTGACCCCAGGAGGGCAAATCTCTGCTCCCAGTCTTGCTCGAGTCACCTAGGCTAAGGACAGACAACAGCCCTATTTTCACTGCATTAAGGACAACTGAAAAACAGAGAAGTGTTCTACATTATTTCAACCATAATACGATAGCACATCGAGGCACTGTACATGTAACAAGGAGGCAGAAGTTACCATTACTATAGCAACTGCTACCCTTTTATTTCCCTGATATAGTGTGAACTGGAAGAAAATCCAGTCCTTGGGGATTAGAGACAAACTACTGCCTCTTCCTACCAAACTTTTCCCTACTGTACTTGAAAGAACAACAGGATGCCCAAGATCTCATTTCTCTCAACACTGGCTTGGCTAGAGGCTCGAGTCATTTGAGGGAGAAAGCAGGCACTACTTATGGATCTTTAAAAAGAATTCTTCAACGTCGCTATCAGGAATCTTGGCGTCGTCTGCAATATTTCATGAATAATTGGTGTCCTGTTCTTCGCAGCAATAAAATTATCAGGGATTAATTCATCTGCAGCATGGATGCAGGAAAGAAAACACATTACTGATTGCCCCTTTTTTTACTAGTACTTAAAAAACCCAAATAGTTTGACCCTGTTCTGAGAAATCTGTTCCTGACAGCAGGTCATGGGCTGCATTGTACTGGTCCAGCCATGTTTGAGAAAGTTGGAGCTAACAGAGAGTGTGCTGAGTAAAAAGAGGCCTGCCCCTGATAGGAACAGAGACATAGACAGATACACATTGAAGGGAAGTCGAGTGGACATCTGAAATGGGAAGTGTCTGGATAAACTAGGTATACACAGAGCTTTAGGTAATGCAGCTATGCATGTAGACAGTGTTGGAAAGCAATGCCTTGTTCTGAGAAACCCTCTTTGGGTATGTAACTAGCAGTGAATAGTAACCCCAGAGAGAACCATGACAGCTTGAACCCAGTCAGGTCCCATGAGAAGTAGCTCCTATAATACTGCTTCTGCCTCGTCTCTTTAAGCAACAGGGGCAACCCAACAGGAATCTCCTTACTACTGGTTTATACAGTGCCCAGGCCCCATCTGAGTCCTCCAACACTACTGCAACACAAACTAATAACATGGGCCATCATCAAAGCAGTAACAGCTACTCTCTAGATCTGGTGAAAGAGCGAGTCTGTGGAGATGGGGAGCAGTCTCTCCTTCCAGGGGCAGGAGGAAAGAGGAATGGTTGAATCAGTATTGGGCCCCTCAGTTTAAGAGGATACTTGCCAAATAGCTTAGTTTTCTTATGCATAAAAGAGTCTGTTTCATTCTCTGAGCTTGCAGGAACACTGGAGCCCTTCAATTGTCAGTCAGCCACAAAAGCTTATAGTGCCTCATGAGCCGACTTCCCGGAGCCCATCTGATTTTCTGGCTACGTGCAACATGCGCAGCACAAACTGATGGAGAAGTTAAACCATTTCTGTGGCCAGTTCAGCTTTTAAATCCCCAAGCAGAAGATACGTGGTCTCAGAAATGCACAATTTCCAAACCACACACAAATATGCAGCAGACAGTTTCAGAGGCTTGGAAAAGTCAGCTTCTCAGTTGAAAGGTCTCCACACCTTCAAATGCAACAGAGCTGATGCTGCAAGAATGTGCCCTGCCAAGCAGAAGCTGGAGCAGGGTAGTACCAGTAACAAGCAGGGCAGAGGAGAGTGCTGCAACCTGGTGTACAGACTGGCAAGTAATTATCTGTTAGGGCAGGGTGAAGATATATTTAGTACAAACATTAGTTGGAGGGGCAGTTCGGCTCAGTGACGAGAGTTTTGGACTGGGGCAGTCAGGTGACTTGGCACCTATTTTGGTTTGCTACTGGACTGCCCTGTGACCCTTGGAAAGCAGCAGTCCCCCGGCTTCCCTCAGTTTCCTGTCCCGCCTTTGGTCTGTGCTGCCCTATCAGGAAGCTCTTTGGGGCAGGGACTCTTACTATGAGTGCCTATAGTGCCTGGCACAATGAAGCCCAGCTGCCTAGATCATGGCCAAGACATCACAGCAGCGTAATGCAACTTTGTGCATGTTAAATACAATTGGCTCCTGTTATTGTATTGAATTCTATGGTGCTCTGCTATGGATTCATTTCTTTCTTTTAAAAAAATACTTTCCTAAAATCAGAGCTGTATTTCAGGGTTTTGAGGCAGTCGCTCCGTGCCAGGTAGGCAGAAACACACTTAGCATTTAATTGCTATGTTATTTCTCTTTTAAAAACTAAACAAACACCAACCCTCTTTTGTATAAGATGCAATTAGAGGGCAGCTGTTGATGATGGAGGATATGATCAGACACATCCCCTTGCAAATCAGATTTCATTAAAATTGGTTACTTTAATCCAGGTCCCGTTTGCTGCATCACGCTGAAGGAAAGGTAGCAAAAATAAAAATCCATTGCAATTCAGTTCACACACACACACGCACACACACACACAAGAGGAATGGAACAGCATGACCAAGAGGGATTGTTTCATCTTCAGAGCAGCCGCAAACCTGGGAGCAGAGTCACACTTACACATGCCCTAGGCCATCATATACAAGCTGCTGAAGCAGATACGTTGTCATTAACCATCCCCCTGAATACAGCTACATTTTCAGCCTGAATGCGATGTGATGCATTCAGTTGTTCATGTTCAGACAGATTTGAAGGGGCTGTTTCAGTGCACTTGCCACTGTGGAACTGCCCACCAATTTGAAAAGATCCTTACTGGGCTACTTTGACTCTCCGTGCTTTTCTTTCCTTGCTTTTACAGCAGTCTTGGCTGATGCATTTCCAGTTCCCTGGAGCAGCCTTGCTGACCTCTCCCCGCTCCGCCAATTCTCTGCCCACCCCATCAAAATGCAGAGTCAAAACCCACCTCTCTTCCTGGTTACTGTGACTGAATGCAACCCTGCAAAGAACCCGAGGCAGGAGAAAGGCTCTGCAAAATTATGTCCATTATTTGCCCAGTTAATTGCATTTCAGTAGTGGATAGAGACTGGGGTCAGATGGTGCTAGGCCCTGCATGTAGATAATGAGCTCTGTGCTGTGTGGGTGAAAAAGCAAATATGGAAAAAGGCCCAGTTTCAAGATGGAAAGGCTAGACACAATTAAATTAGTGGCATGTCTGTGTCACCCCATCGAGAGGGAGAGCTTATTGGTACATGCATAGCACTACAAAAAGGGGCTGCTCTACTTTCAGTCACAGCATGTCTCACCACGATGTTCTCTAGCACTAGAGAAAGTGCAGGTTTGCATATTAGTAGGAGCACCGCAGGCAGGTCGAGATTCCTAATGAACTTGGCCAAAGTCCCACTGGGGTCCGAACTAGGACTAGGAACCTTCCCTGCACACCCAGCACTTTAACCATCAGACCATCCTCCCTTTAATATTATTAGCATGGAGAGCTTTAAGCTACAGGTCCACCAGAATCAGCTGGAAACATGCTCTGAAGCAATCATAGAGAACAAGGAAGCCACTGACCTATAAAAATAGACCATTGCCTAGGTAATGGCAATCAGAATCTGGTCGTGTTTGTTTGGTGTAAGCCAAATATGACACCAGACAATAAACTGCAGTTAAAATGCAATAGGTGCAGTTGGTCAAAGCCTAAAAGTTGTCAGTATGATGGTCAGGGCACAGTGGATTTCAGGCAACAGGAGTTATTGGAGACTTGCTCTTGTTCAAAGATGACCCAAAGAGCCTCAATAAAAATGAATGCTGGAATAAAAACAGAGATTGAAAGTTAACATACACAGGCAAATAATGGGGGAAGCCAAAGATTCATAGATTGTAAGGCTGGAAGGGACCTTAGAAGATCATCAGGTGCAGCCCCCTGCACTGGGCAGGAAAGATAACTGGGCGTCAGGTGACCCAGCAAGGTGACCATCTAATCTCCTCTTGAAGATTTCCAGGGTGGGTGATTGCACCACCTCCAGAGGGAGCTTATTCCACAGTTTGGACACCCTGACTGTGAAGAAATTTTTCCTAGTGTTGAGCCTGAATCGCTCTTCCAGGTGTTTGTGGCCATTACTCCTGGTTTTTCCCTCAGGTGCCCTGGTGAACAGTTGCTCATCGAGCCCTTGATGTACTCCCCTAATGGAGCGGTAAGCTGCTACCAGGTCCCCTTTTGGCCTTCTTTTCTTCAGGCTGAAGAGTCCCAGATCCCTCAGCCTTTCCTCATATGGCTTGCCGTGTTAAACTCTGCCCATATGGGTGGCTCTTCTTTGGACTCTCTCAAGCTCGTCCACTTCCTTGTTAAAGTGCAGTGCCTAGAACTGGACGCAGTACTCCAGCTGCAGTCTCACTGGCGCTGAGTTGAGTGGAAGAATCACTTCCGTGGTTTTGCTGGAGATGCATCGATTGATGCATGCCATAATATTGTTTGCCCTGCTGGCCACAGCATCGTACTGCCAGCTCATATTCATACTGTGGTCTATTATTACCCCAGGTCCCTTTCATTTGTGGTGCTAGTCAGTTTGGTGCTGCCAAGCCTGTAGGCATGTTGGGGGTTGCTCATTCCAAGGTGGAGCACTTTACATTTCTCAACACTGAACTTCATCTGGTCCCAATCCACCCAACTTCCCAGCCAGTCTAGGTCCACCTATATCTGTAGCCTATCTTCAATTGTGACCACACTTCCCCATAACTTGGTGTCATCCTTGAACTTGGCCAGTGAGCTCTTTACCCCCACATCCACATTGTTAATAAAGATGTTGAAAAGTACTGGACCGAGCACGAAGCCCTGCAGGACACTGCTGCCCACTTCTTGCCATGATGATACGGATCCATTCACTATGACTCTCTGGGTCCTATCCTGCAGCCAGTTTCCCAACCACCTGACTGTCTTGGATTTAAGATTACAATCCTTTAATTTTCTCGTAAGGACATTGTGGGATACTAGATCAAAGGCCTTTTGGAAGTCAAGGTATATAGTGTCAACCTGTTCTCCAGTGTCCAGATGGTGAGTTACCTGGTCGTAAGAGGAGATAAGGTTGGTAAGGCAAGACCTGCCTGTGAAGAAGCCATGCTGGCTGTCATTCAGAATCTTACCTTCTGCAAGCTTATCGCAGATAGACTTCTTGATGAACTTTTCTAGGATTTTCCCTAAGATGGAAGTTAGGCTGATTGGCCTATAGTTACCTGGGTCCTCCCTCCTGCCCTTCCTGTGGTTAAGCACAACATTGGCCATCTTCCAATCCTCAGGGACTTCTTCAGAGTGCCATGAATTGTGGAAGGATTTTGCCAGGGTTTCTGCAATGACTTCAGCCAGCTCCTCCAGCACTCTCGGATGAAGATCATCTGGTCCCGCTGACTTGTATATGTCTAAGTTTTTTAGATGTATACAAATTGCCCATTCAGATGTGCAAATTGCCCATTAAGAATGACAGGTAGGGCCAGAGCCCCAGTCCACCCCCCACCCCCACCATTATGTCCAGTCCTACTCCTCGCCCCCTCCCTGGCCGCTCCGGGTCTGGCCCTGCTCTACCTCCTCCTCACCCCTCCACCCTTGTTCGGTATCTGCCTGGCCCGCATCTGCTTCTCTCCCTCCCTGCCATGATCTCCCCCTCTTTGCCCTCAGGCCACCCCCAAAAACTTTCCCAGCAGTAGCTCAAACTTGGGCCATGCAGCCAATTGATGCCCGCCCCACCCTCTGGGTGGCACATGCAAAGTTGCCCAAAAGTGTTACAGGCAGACACAGACAGACAGACTAGGCCTTGTATTATATTATAATTGGGAGGGAAAGCCTAGGTCAAGGATGTGTCTACTGCTAGAGACAAACTATTAAAATTGCAGACTTGATGTAGCTATTGGAGAGAGAAAAATATTCTGGAGAAGTTCTGGTGCTGAATTTGGAGAGCGACAGAACGGTATGTCCATCTCATATGGTGATGTGGGCAGAACAGGAAGTGTCTTGCCTGTGACACAAGAAGATGCAAGGCAGTGTCTGCTAAAATTAAATATTTCTAAGGCACTGGTCTATATAAGTTACCACCACTTCCACCATGCTCCCATCAAAAGAAAAAAAAAAAGTCTTAAAGGACTGCAGCTCTTTACACATTATGAATAGAGGTCAGGAAAGGATTTTTCACTCGTGGATGCACAACTGGTCAGATGTGTTCCTTGTGTTCATCCCTGGCTTGTGTGTTGTAGGAGACAGACACCGAATACCTCTTTGTTCCCATAACCCTGAAGAAATTGGTAGGAATCGGGGAGGGGGAAACCTTGTATTTTCACAAAATTCCTCCAGGGTTTCCTTGGGTCAATGAAATCAATCTTCAGCCCAATATGTTTTCCACCCCTGACAGTCATTTTTATATTCTATTAAGTCATTTTATTTCAGATGTTCTTTTTGCCTGATATTTTGCAAAGAGGTAAGTGCCAGTCACAGCAGAGAGAGTTTATGCCTAGGTTATGGCACAGCCTGCCAATGCTGTGAGGAAAGCTCTGAAAACAGGAGTAATTCTGAAGATAGATGCAAGAGTCCCCAGGCCTGCAATAGGTAAGTTCAGAGAATAACAATATTTCACCTGCTGTGAAAGATTTAGATCAATACCCTTTGGCTTGCTGGAGACCATACTTCAGGAGAGTGCAAAGGATAAGGATGTTTCTCCCAGCGATGCAAGGCGATGAATGGGAAAGTCAACCGTTGCAAACTTCCCGAGTCATGGAGTTCAGTCCCAACAAAAGCTTGGGGATTTAAAATGGCTTTAAGGAGAAAGGTCTGGCTGTGAACTCACCCACACATTATTCAAATTCTGCATACACAGAACATGGGTTTTGTGCCAATTTTTAGAGTGGTAGGTTTCACCTTTCATGTGCAGAGTTATTTCTAAGAGCTAAATCCAATCCCAGTATAAACAGGAGCTGCTTCACAGGAGTCAATACAGTTGTATGGTAGATAGCAGGCCTGAATTCAGCCCTGAACCCATGGTCATCTGATCAGCTGTAACAACAGCTGGAAGATGTTCCTGGACTCACTGTCAAGCCAGGGAGCATTACTTCAGCCTGTTAAGATGTCAGAGCACAACCCTATCATTAGCATCAGTATCTTCCTTTGTGCATTGCGGGATCGAATACTAAAGCATTTAAAAGAGGCAGCTCAGAAAGTTTAATTTCTGGGTATTTCTAGAAGAGCTTGAAGTAAAAGTGTCAGGTATTACATGTCCAGAGAAATGAAAACAGCACCAGCAGATCAGAAGAGACCAAAACAGCTTCAATCTAAGATGCTGCTAAGAAGTTCCAGCTCTTAACAAGAGCTCAAACCTCTGCTACACTCTATTGCTCCACAGCTGTGGAGGTTTTCGAAACAAAGCCAAAAAGTCTTTGGGGACCAAGAGAAATCCACATGATATTTAGGAATGAGAGATAACAGCAAAGAGCGGGGGTGGGCAAAATATGGCCCGGGGGGCAGATCCGGTCCGCCAGGCCATTTTATCCAGCCTGTGGGGCCCCTAAAAAATTTACAAAATTAATATTTATTTGCTCTTGGCTGCCTGTCAAAGATGACAGGAGCCAGGGGCAGTATTACCCAGGGGAAACCAGCAGCCGAACTCAGAAGCCCCTGCTTAGCAGAGGCTTCTGGCCTGGGACTATGGGGCTGCTTCCTTGTGCTGGAAATGTGGCCCTCAACAGCTTGCCAAAACTCAGCGAGCAGCCCTCCACCCAAAAATATTTGTCCGCCCCTGGCAAAGAGGATTAGGGGCTATTACACATCTCTCTGAGTGAGATTTCACCCATTTCATTAGCCCTGTCGAGGAATCTATTTCCAAAGGCCAACAATCTCCTTGTCAGTTGTCACTACAAATAAAACTTGTTGGACAATCTCAGAAAAAGCGTGGCCTAATGCCCTATTAGACTGGGACTCTGGAAACCCAGCACCCACCTCCAATTTCACTACTAGCCTAATGAGTGACCTGGGTGATTTCACTTGGTTTCCCCATCAGTACAATGCAGATAATCCTTTCCAGACATAATGAAACACATGGTGAGAATGAGGCATTTTCTTCTTCCTTCCCTTAGATTTCATAGACATTAGGGCTGGAAGGGACATCGGAAGATCGAGTCCAGCCCCCCACCCAAAGGGCAGGAAGTCAGCTGGGGTCATAGGACCCCAGCAAGATAAACGTCCAATTTACTCCTGAAGGTGTTTAGTGTAGGTGCTTGAACAGGTGCCAATGTAGGTGACATTGTAGGTGCCAATGGCAGGCTGTTCCAGACTTCCTTTTACCACCAACTATCAGAATAATTAGTCCCATCTAAGTAACAAAAACACTGCTTAGCTAATGTAACAGGTTATTGCATTATATGCCATTACAAGACCAACACAAAAGGAAAGAAGGGGTCATCACCAGGGATGACTATTCTGCAGTCGGTCAGGGATGTAGGGGGGTAGTTAGGAAGGCCAAGGCAGAGATGGAACTGGGGCTAGCTTCCCAGATTAAGGACAATAAGAAGTCCTTTTTTAAATACACAGGGGGCAAAAAGAAGGTCCCGGGTAACGTGGGGCCCTTGCAGGACGCATTGGGAAATTTGGTCGTCATATCAGATGACAAAGCTAACACGTTTAACGATTTCTTTGCCTCTGTCTTCCTAAGTAGGGACCAGAACAGCCGCCTCCCTGCTGGGCCCCCCTCGGGCCCCGGGGGAGGCACACCTGGGCCAAAGGTTAGCGTGGAACTAGTTAGAGGGCTTCTGGAGGGGTTGGACGTGTTCAAGTCAGCCGGCCCGGACGATCTCCACCCTAGAGTCCTAAAGAAATTGGCCAAGGTCATTGCAGGACCCCTGGCACAACTTTATGAGCACTCGTGGTGCTCTGGTGTGGTCCCAGAGGACTGGAAGAGGGCCAACGTGGTTCCCATCTTCAAAAAGGGGAGGAAGGAGGACCCAGGACACTATAGGCCAGTTAGTCTTACCTCAATCCTAGGCAAGCTGTTTGAGAAAATTATGCTGGCACACATCCATGAGGGGCCAGCTGGGGACTGCATGCTTAGGGGCAACCAACACGGGTTCATCAGTGGCAGGTCCCGTCAGACCAACCTGGTGGCCTTCTATGATCAGATTACCAGATCATTAGATGCAGGGGTAGCAGTGGACATAGTCTTCCTGGACTTCCGGAAGGCCTTCGACACTGTCTCTCACCCCCTTCTCATTAAGAAACTGGGGGACTGCTGTGTCGATACCCACAGAGTCAATTGGGTCACCAACTGGCTGGAGGGCTGCACCCAGAGGGTGGTAGTGGATGGATCCTTCTCAACCTGGAAGTACATGGGCAGTGGGTTTCCGCAGGGCTCGGTCCTCGGGCCCACACTGTTCAACATCTTCATCAGTGATTTGGATGAGGGGGTAAAAAGCACCCTGTTCAAATTTGCTGATGACACTAAGATGTGGGGGGATGTTGGCACACTAGAAGGAAGCATCAGGCTTCAATCAGACCTAGACAGGCTACAAGGGTGGGAGGATGTGAATAGGATGGGATTCAACACAGACAAGTGCAAGGTGATGCACCTCGGGAGGAACAACTGGCACCATACCTACAGGCTGGGGAACTCCCCACTTGTAAGCATGGAGGCGGAAAACGTTCTTGGAGTCATAATTGACTCCAAGATGAACATGGGCCTGCAGTGTGGAGAGGCAGTTAGGAAGGCCAACCGCACCTTGTCATGCATCCACAGATGCATCTCGAGCAGGTCCAAAGAGGTGATCCTCCCCCTCTATGCAGCACTGGTCAGGCCACAGTTGGAGTACTGCGTCCAGTTCTGGGCACCACACTTCAAGAGGGATGTGGACAGCATGGAGAGGGTCCAGAGGAGGCCACTCACATGATCAGGGGACAGCAGGGCAGGCCCTATGAGGAGAGGCTACGGGACCTGAACCTGTTCAGCCTCCAAAAGAGAAGGCTGAGGGGGGATCTTGTGGCCTGTTACAAACTAGTCAGGGGGGATCAGCAGGCATTGGGGGAAATCACTATTCCCCCGTGCACTGCCAGGAGTGACCAGGAATAACGGTCACAAGCTGGCAGAGGGTAGGTTTAGGCTAGACATCAGGAGGCGCTACTTCACGGTCAGGGCGGCTAGGGTCTGGAACCAACTTCCATGAGAAGTGGTGCAGGCTCCTACCCTGGGGGTCTTTAAGAGGAGGTTGGATAAACATCTTGATGGGGTTGTTTGACCCCAGTATTATTTCCTGCCATGGCAGGGGGTCAGACTAGATGACCTACTCAGGTCCCTTCCGACCATAGAAACTATGAAACACCTTGATTTTCGATGCTTTTTTTAAGAACTCTGACTTAATGAAGACACCTCAACATAGAGCCCTCTTTTGGAAACTTACTTCTGCTTGTTCTCTCTTGAAGCTAATGGAGAGTTTAGAGTAAAACATGGACTCTTAGACCAAACTACATGCATGGAAAGTTATACTAAGGAAAAATAAAAGGAGACAATTGGAAAGGTCTGCATTAACGTACAAAACTAAGTCTCTCTCTGTGTTACTGGGCATGTTGTTTTCTTGTCAAACACCCAGATTACTTCATTAGCACAAAAGGAATGCTAACATAATTGGTACCTATATTAGTGTGCTGCAAAATCCTTTATTCTTCCTCAACAATATTTCTTAAGTAGACATTGTAAGAGACATGAAGAGACGCCTACTGTGCCCTAGACTAGAGAGCTTAGTTGTCAAGCTAGTCCTACACACTTCAGAAGCCAAATTAGTTCAAGGCTTTGTCCATACAGGAAAGGTTCTCAGTAAAACTCAAGTTGAAAATCTAAATCAATATAGGTAAAATGGTGAAATACCTTTCTAATGATCCATTTTTGTGCTGATATTTTAAGAGGTCTTTTTTTAGTTTAGCTAATGTCACTTACAAAGGAGATCAGAGTCTTCCAAGGAGGGGCTATTATACCTGAGTAAGTGTGGTCCAGAAGGAAGGGTGTCATGCTGGTGCAACCAGTAAAGTTTTCCTTCTGATTTAGACTTCAGTTAATTACCGATTAATTAGATTTGAATATTAACGTAAGTAAAACTTATTGATCCAACTTTGGGTAAGACTCTCGGCAAGCATCCCAAAGGCACAGCCCATGCCTGCAAGACCCTAATGTACAGGAGCAAGTTTACATTGGAAAAAAGCCCATTAAGATCAACAAGACTAATGGTGTGATTAGAAGTATGCTCACGCTTAGGCATGGGGTCTAAAAACTACAAGATGATTTATCTTCATGGTTATTTCATTGGGCTGTGCTGGAAACTATTCCTGGAGTCAAAAAAGGCAGGTTTTGATTAAAACAAGTGAGAAAGTGGCAGTGTGTGCCTTGTCAATTTTTTCCCCAAAAGAAAGCAGTTTTAAAATGCATTATTAAAAGCTTAAAAGCGGAAGGGCTTCAGTCGACACGGACAAGAGCATTTTCTTTGTATGGTTCCAGAACTGAAGAGGATTTTGAACTCAGAACTGCCTCCAAAATGGAAAACATGATTCCCTTTGCTCTGCTAAACTCAGCATCTTACCAACAAAAGACTTCAGGATTGACCAGGTGGACACCCAATCAGTATCTGTACTTGTAAGATCATGACATTTTTTCCTTGCAATGGGTTCATTTCACCCATTCCAGGCTGACATAACTGCTAGAGTGACAATGCCCAACAGGAAAAAAAAAGCACAGATAGGTCCCTACCACAACAACCGGCAAACATGATTTTGCAAAGAGAATGTCCCTTTAGCATCCAAGTCTATTGAGACAGTTATAATGAGTGGTTGCTCAGGTAACTGTAGGCCAGGTTACTAAATGCATAATTTCTACTACCAGTGATGCCCTTCATTTTCCTCTTGACCTCCTTTGAAATGTTCCTAGGTGCTCTCTGAAGACTTACAGGTGCAAGCCACAATGAATGTATATCACCACTCTGGAGGAGTGGGAGTGTAACCAATGACAGCAGTAAACTCCACATGCTACTGATTTGTCAGACCCTGGTAGTAGTGGGTAGCTTACTATTGTGAAGGACATTTCATAAATGAATGAAATGTGAGCGACGGACAACCAAATCAGCCCTCTGCAATCATTTAACAGGTATGCTATAACTTTTGTTTTAACAAGAAGACACAGAAAAACATGCCAGGACTTGGAGGTTATGTGGGGCTGAAACCAAGCATCAAAACTATTGCATGCTTACCTGTGTGCTCACGCACAGAAGATTCAAAGTGGCTGCTCGGTTTTTGTCCATAGTAACAGCATGCAAGACAGCAGGGGGTTTATATATGGATGTAGCAGCTTATCTCATGCTAACTCTGCTTCAGCATACAACTTATTTATATGACCATTTTGCCTATACAGGTGGGGCCAAAAGACAGATTATGAAATCTCTGCAGCAGGGGCCAAACACAAAACAAGACCCAACAGGCAGACCAAGATATGGGAGCACAAAGAGATCATGCTGGTCTGTGTGATGGGGAATGGCCACAGCATACCAACAGCTAAAGGGTACAGGTAGGCAAACAAATGTTACTGAATTAAGATGGGGTGGAGAAGGATTTACTACAACAGGGGTGACATGCAGCAACTGTTTTGTGTGCCTGCTCTTACACAATACAAAGTGGAAGCTGGCTCACTGGGGCCGAAACAGCCTAATGAATTTGAGAAGAGTTTGGCAGAATCATTTTTCAGCTCTGTGAGTAGAACCCATAGCAAATTGCTTAATGTGCAGCAAGGAAGATTTTAGGTTCAATATTAGCCAAGTTGTTTTCTAATTAAGCAGTTTCCTAGTTAAGCCCTGAAGCAGGTTACCCTGGGGGGCTGCAGAATCCTTGTTATTGGAGGGCTTGTAAGCAAACATCTGTGAAGGATGGTTTAGGTCTATATTACCTGCTTCAACACAGGCAGCTGTGCCAGATGGCCTCTGGGGTTGTCTCTACCAAGTCCTGGGAAGAACAGGGCTGAAGCCACCCCACCCACCTGAGTCCAATGATCCACTCTAGAGCCAAAAATTCACCAGCAGGTCTGCTCTGGGCTCCTCCCCAGTTTCAAGGCTTTAGTCCCTGAGGTCTAATGTGCTCTCCATGGACCAAGTATAGGCAAGCCTCTTGAGACTGCTTCTGGCCCTGGGGTTTTGTGTTTCGCAGACCCTAAACTACAACCTGACTCCTTCCCCCACGCCCTCCTCAACAACTGCAATTGCTGCTGCACTTGTATAAAACGGTCGCTATTCACACATGCCACTATAGAATGTGCTGCTAGACTATAAAGTGAAAACAGCTGCCAGAAACAGCTCCTAAAAATCAGACAAGGCTTTTTAAGCTTTCACTTCGCTGCTCTCTTCAACTTTGGAATAGAAGTGCATTGCATAAAACAGAGGTTTTTGCAAAACAACTTTTCTTGCCATTTCTGCAATCAAGAATGCCGTTCATAAGGCCTTGTGCCCAGATGTTTCATTAACAATGAACCATGCCAAAAGCCTGTTTTTTATCTATCTTATATTAGGCCTGCCAAGGGGCAGAGTTACTGTGGCAGCTCTGATGTTGACAGCTCTCAGTACTAGATACTGTTGGTCCCCTTATCACAGCATCCAGAAAATTCATTTAAAAAAACAGGAAATAATAGGCTGAATATCAGAACACACCATTGAGAAATGTAGTAGCTAGGAAACAGAGAAAGTGTTATGGTGTCCATGGCCAGCAGAGTACACAGAGTATCAGGTCTAGGAATAATGAGATGCCCCCAGGCTTTCAGACAATCACATTCCAGGCAATATCTGAACTTTCCACTGGCACGACCAGTGTGGGGAAAACAGCTCACAGATTAGGAAATTAAAAAATTAAAGTAAACTTGCCAAACTGAGCAGGCCGCACTTGTGCATCTGCTGTGACTTGAACCCAGAATGGTCTCTCTCAGCAGCCAGCTCCTTCATCTTTTTAAAAAGTGTTACACCTACATACAAATACAAAATGATTCTCCCCAACTGCTGTTTCCTGACTCCAGAGATGCTTGGTCCACTGATCAGAGCATGCATGCATGCATCTATTGCAATGTCAGTGCAAGACGGCATACAGGTTCTGGTGGAAACCTCTGGACTCCACTCATTCACTTGCATTGCCTATTTGCAAATGGGATCTGCACTCCATTTATTTTTCCTGATGTCAATTTGCTTGGTGCCATCCATGCTAAACTGTCTCAAACCATTTTTCCATTTATCTTCCTGCATGGTGCTTTGAGAGAAGGCACCATCTTGTGGTAAGAAAAGAAGCAACAATTTAGATTTTTTTTAAGAGGCTCTTGTGCACTTCTTGTCCTGTGGTAGGATGAAGCATCCGTTCTTTCCTTCTTGCAGGCATCACTTTGTTGTGTGCATGGTTCGCAGTGGCCCAGGCTGGTACCACAAGGTTCTGGAGACTCTCTGGCCAAGTAACAGACCTGATGGAGGACCTCCCCCCCCCGGGTCCCTGGCCCCCAGACACTAAATACATCCTATGTGCAAGAGCAGGTGCAACCTCCCCCATAATTGCTCAGCCCTATCACGTGAGCTAGAGATGACTGTATTCTGGCTTCAGCAGTTAGTTTTACAGGAACTCCGAGCAGCATTTTCATGGGGCCATCAGAAGTTAGATGCCCAGCTGGCAGGCAAACGCAAGAGATAAGCAAATTCCATGGGCAAACCCAGCCCATGGGCACCTGGAAAACTCCCAGCCTCGATGCAGTTGCTAGAGTGTATGGCTGCATTTCTGGCACCCTACACTCCTCATGGTCTAATTTATCTTCTGTCTTCAAGTGCTTCACCCCAGCATCCCTTTCTATACACAGGACCAGGTTGCAAAGGGAAGCAGGCAAGAAACAGGGCTGCAGCCTCTCAGGGAAGAACATCCTGAGGACTGGTCACACAGGCTGCCAGATTTGTCTCCTGAAATGCAGCCACCTCCGAGAAGGAATCCAGCAGCTGTTTATTGTCTACAGGAATATCACCTAGTTTACAGGGAGGGAGTAAAATATACTTTATCAATAATGAAAATGCAAGAGACTCAGGAGTCAGAGTGTAACTTAGCCGGAAACATAAGAACTGACACTGCTACAACTGCAAAGCCTCCTCAGCTATAACCGCACCAGACTGTTGTTTTACATCTATTTTTTTTTAAATTGCAATTATCTACAGCAACCTATGCATCAATTCTTCCTGGATGCATCGCAGGTTTAAAGTCTTTACCACCAAGACTTGAGTCTTTGCCATAAAGCAGCTTCATGTAGTTTGATCTCCATCACGTGACATTTCTGTTAATGCATCATAACAACAACTTGCAAAAAAACAAGCTTCTGCCCCGAAAGATGCTGACACTTAGCTCAATGCCCATGCTGGAACCTAAATACAGCTAAGGTCTGAAAAAGTAGGTAAAGCTATTTTTCAGTGTCCTGGCTTCATTGCACTGGGCCGCATCCCACAGTACTACTTCAGAAACAAGGCAAAACTCATTGTGGGGTGGGGGGAAAAAGCCAACAGATCTGTGAAAGTTTTCCCACCTTCCCCTTCAAATGAACAATGTGACCGGCTGCAGAAGGGCCTCTCATTTTGGCCATGTATAAGGGGTACATGAGTGAAACTCTTCAAAGCACCAGAGCTAACCTCTCGATTTCTCAGCAATGCCACATAGTAGTACAAGATCTATTCCTTTCCCAGTTTGCATCATAGGTGCAGAGAAGACTGGGTTTGTAAGTTTGGTTCGAGTGACTGATTTTATACATGTGATTAGCACCTCACAGGCTAGGTATGCATCAACCTAGGTACACACTGTACTCCGGGCATAGTCTTATTACCGTAAGAATCTGATTACACACAAGCTGGCACCATTTCAGTTCAACCAGAGAATATCCACAGAGAAGGCTGTAGCAGCTTTAAAAAAAATCCTACCTCCTTAAACTAGCTCTTGCACACTACAGCTCAGTTTTAGCAGCAATATTTAAAGAGGAGGGGAATTAATCACACACAAGGCATTTGTGTCATGGTGAAGTTTAACCAATCCGTCTCCCATCCCAGCCCTTCAGCACAAACAATACAATCGCATTTTGGCATTTTTGAAACAAAATGTATTATTTGAAAATGAAATGTCACTTTAGAGTGTCCTTCAATTTAATTTAAGATGCAAACCTTGAAAACCCCTGACTTGGAAATGACGCGTTTTCAGAATTACTGGTAAACCCGCGACTCCCAACCCAAAATGTCAATTACTGGCACAACTGAAGTACCAATCCCTGAAACCTCTCTCAACGCAGTCCATGAATTCTCATTCTGTTATGTGAACCATGAAACCGCTCCTGCCTGCCTTGTCTTTTGCAGGTCCACTGGTGAAGATGACAAGGGAGCAAAGACAGCATGCCTGTCCATAAATAATTTGATCACTGAAGACTATCAACCTTTAATTAGATTTTACCTGGGAAGAACAGGAGTCGACTGCATCCTAGGGAAAGTGGCTGTTGTCTACTCTCTGTGCACAAGGGGAAGGAATTGAAGAGATGGAAAGTCCTGAAAAGCAGAACGGAGATCAGGTCTTAGCTTTGTCTCAGATACCACGTAGCCCGAGGCAGAAACAGGGGTAGAAGAGAGGCCCCACGATTTAAGGGAGACATGTGCAAGAGAAAAGAGCTTAGATCAGCGGTGGGTAGAGTCCAGTTTGCAGGCTGGATTGGGTCCACAGTGGACTCCAATTCCCAGCAGCCCCTGCCTGTGTTGTTGCTGCGAGTTTCCATGGAGACCCCAGCAATGGCAGAGCCATGGCAGCAAGGCCAGGGTTTCAATGGAGATGGGCCCCAGCATCACTGGCAGGGCGCTGCTCCAGGGCTGGGATGCTACAGTGGAGACAGCGTGGTCTGGACCTGGGGCACAATGTGGTCTGCTGCCTGCACGCCCTGGGTAGGGGCAAGCAAGAAGCAGATCGGAGCTCTGCCCGGCTCTGGGCCACATCGTCACCACTGCAAGACCCCAGGCCTGGCCCTGGAGCAGCTCCCCGCCCAGCCACACCCTGCCAGCATTGCTGGCGCAGGCCAGGAAAACCCTGGCCCTGCACTGCTCCTGGGGTCTCCATGGAAACTGAGCACAGCGACACAGGCAGGGGCTGCTGGGAGATGGAGTCCGGCTGTGGGCCAGATGCACCATTTTGCCCATCCCGGTGTTAGAAATGGAGTATTGTTAGAAATACACAGCTTGCATCTTGCACCTGATAAGAAAGAAACACTGCCAAGGACTTCTTTCCTTGCCCAGCCTTGCCACAGCTCTTCTTATACTAAATCGCAGACTCTCCCCCAGCTTCTCCCTAGCCTTTCTCATGCAGATTACAGAAGCTGGAATTCAACTGACTGTGTCCTTGAAAGGTGGGGGGGTTTAAACTCTTGGTGACCTATAGTACTCTCTGAGCATGCTCAATTAGCTGATGCATATTTACCTCTCCGCCCTGCATACTTAAGTAGTTAATTATAATATACATGCGATGGATGTAGTGACGTAACCACATGTATGCTTGTATGAAACGGAAATGAGCTGTAAGAGTTCCTGTTTCTGCACACGTGCCCAGGAGGAAAAAGATAAATACAGCCTGCAAAATTCCCTGGTGGGTTCAGAGTAATCTGAGTTTTTGACTCTGCTCTGACCCTATTTGCAAATACACCTTTTGTGCCACCTAATGTATGTGTGTCTGTGATACTTTGCGAGCCTCCAAGAAACGAACCGCAATTTTTTGCATCACCGGCTTAGATTTTGACCAAGGACAAGGGACTCTCACAAAAGGAGAGAAAGCTTAAGCAGGGAAAGGCACTGGAGTATTTTACAGTGCAGTTTAGAGCTACAGATTCCCAATGCTGGCTAAAGAAAGAAGCGGTTGACTCTGGAAACCTGGTGGCTTCCACGATCGCTTGCAACTGGTGACAGAAACTAGAAGCCGATATGCCCAGTAGCGGGACTGCAGAAAAGAAACTACGGAAACAGTTGTGGGTAGAGAGGTTAATCTTAGTCTTGGGAGTTTAGGGCAGCTGGATTCAAAGGTCCCATTTCCATGAAGGGGTAACAGAGAGTGCCCGGGAAACAAAAGGGCGCAGGAGAGGCCAAGGAAAGAAACAACCCTAACATCTAGGTAGACAAAAGGAAGCTTAAGAAGACATGGTTCCAGCCTGGGCATCCAGCCAGGGGACAGGGAGGGGAGCTGTATCCAGACACTGACAGTCTGCAAAAGCCCCAGCACTAAGACCTGGCCTGGTGGCCTTCCCACATCTGTCTCCTCAAGAGGTCAGATCACCTCTGCTCCATTTACAAGTGAAAAGGCTTTTCTCCCAGCTCAGCAGACCAGAGCGGATGTCTGGCTCGCACACATGCCAGTGAGAAGGGTTCTGCCATCAAAACCCACCTGATTAATTCCTTGACAGGGTGCCTGTGCGCTCTCCCTGTAGACTCATTCAGCCATGGGATTAGTCCACCATTCACCCTGCTCTTATTTTTAAACATGGCCACTTATGTGTCCTTGCTCTCTTTGCTGGGCTATTTATTTCCCCTCCTTCTAAATATAACTCGTGCCTTAGCATTTGAACACTATTAGATCACAAGGGGAGTTGAATACAGCAACTTTAATGCATAGCCACGGGGCAGCTGAAAAGCAGCATCCGAGGACACTGCTGCGTGCTGCTCACAGCAACCAATCCCCCAACGCACGGCACAAACACAGCAGGACACTGAAGAGGCACAGCTGTCTCTGGAGTGGAGGACCACAGGACAGGACTGGATGAGCCAGGAGGCTTTCTTCAGTCTACCATTTTTAGCAGCATTGGCACAGCAGGGAGAGTGGGGACAAGTTCCTGTCAACCACAGAGAAAGGCCGGCTCCCTGAGGCTGCACTGGAAAGGCTGGATCAAGCTGAGCCTGTGTTTAGGTCTCTCTAGGGAAACCCACCCACGCAACTGCAGTTTTACTCAGCTTCTTCTTAAGTTGGCAGAATAGGCTGCTTTAACCTCAGCTTGCCTATAGGCTGGCTGCACTACCTGATACTGCCCCCTCCAAACCCTTCTGATACTGGCTGCAATGACCAGGTACTTCTTTACAGCTGGGGGCAGCACCCAACACAAGCACAAAGCAGCTCACCCTCGGACATCTGGACCTACAGCAAGATCCCTTCACTGCTTGGGTGTCATGCCCCAGCAAAAAGTGAATGAAACCCCTTACAAACACACTATGCGTCTACCCCAGCCCACTGTCCTCACAGGAATTGCACTAGGACAAGAGAGAGGGGCAAGGGCAACACAACAGCAAACCCTGAAAAGCAGGGGGCATCAGAAACCCCCTTAAACAGCAGCATCATACCTGACACCAGAGCAAGAAACCGCTTTGCCTGAGGAGGAGGCTGCCGGCCGCCTCCCGGCTGTGCAATCACCTGCACCTGAGCCCAGCCCAGCCCTCACAGCTGTAGCCAGTGCCCTCATTAGGCATCCAAAGGGCTGGCCACCTTTCCTTGCCAGTCCCTAGCCCTGCATGCAACCTGATGGCATGGCTCTGTGGCTTCCCCTCCTGTAGGTTTAGGAGCCTGCCAGGTTCCCAAGGGCATATTTTGGACACCTAATGGAGCAGGTGGCACTGAGTGTGGCTTAAAGCAGCACTGAATTGAATGAGACACCTCCCACTCTCAGGCACTTCTGTAGCTCCTATGAGGCTGGACTGTAAGCCTCCGGGTGCCTTTCTTTGGAAAGCGGGAACACTCAAACTCCCATCTTTTTCCATGCTGGGTCTCCCATCAGTCCCCTTGCTCCACCTCCCCACCCATACAAGTCTTTCTGGACCTCTCATTTTGGCCACATAGGCCCAGGGCCCAATTCACTGTAGATATAACTATCTCACTGAGGATTTTCTTCCCCACCCCAGTAAGCCACACTCAGAGAAGAGCCTGTTTGTACTGGCTGGTCCCAAAGCTCCCTGTTTCCTAGATGGCTTCCTCTGACCTCCTGCCAGGTTGACTGCCATGAAAATTAGTCATCGTGTCTATCACCTACCACTTCAGCTTCTTTTCTAAGCAGGTCTTTGCACCTGGCACCATGGGTGGCTTTAAACAAAACAACTGTTCTTGTTCTTTGTCCTCGTGTCTGGCACTTCCTGATGGCCAAAGTCCCACACCCTGCCAGACCTCTGCTACCCAGCTCCCTGCCAACATCAGAAAGATGCCATGGAAATTAGCATGTGAGTATATCCCTAGGCTAAATCATATCCACGTGAGGCATGAAAACCTAAGGGCTGGTGAGGGAGCTGGCTTTGTAAAACCTATTTGCTAGGGCAGATGATTCTCCAGTATAATTTCACCGCCTTCTCTGGAAACACTCCAGCATCACACTGGTGTTTGCAAGAAGAGAATCAAGCCTAATGTGGCTAATGCTTATGGCAGGGTTTGGCTTGTGGCTTCTAGTCCAAAACTCCCATTGATTTAGCCAGGGGTTGGGAAAGGTACTTGGACCCAAGCCTGGCCTCGAGTGTACAGAGCAGGGTAGGACATGGAGGTGAGGGGCATTCTCCTCCTTTGCATGGGTCTTGTCATGCCAGGAAGATCAATGACCCACTGCTCTCATCAGGTCAGCTCTGCCTTGCACTGGGTTAAGGATTCAAAATGGGTGCTGGAATCATTCACTTCACAGTGTGTTATTCAGCCACTAGACATCTCTGTACGATGCTTATAGGGAGGGATAAGGTGCCTTCCTAGGTAAATAAAATACACCAGGCTGGAACCCAAGCTGGGTGGACAGGGGCTTGCTCACCTGCTTTTTTTCATATATTTGTGTAACACCTGCCTCCTGTTTCCTCAAAGCAGATGCTCAAAACTATCCACACTCAGACTAAGCTTAACTTTCTGTCCCATTGAAGCCTTTCAGCATTGAATGGGGGCAGATGGTAGTACTGGGGTGAGATGGGGGTGAATCCAAGTACCAGGGCAGGCACAAAGAAGCTGGCAGAAAAATTCTGCTTGGATGTGGCTGAAATATTTGCTAATTCCTACTCAGGCTCTGAAGCTGGGGAAGGCTTACTCCTGCCCTTACATTTTAATATCCTCCAATGTTATTATGGATGTCTGCTCTGCTGTATAATTCACAGTCAAACACACCTGACTGATGTGCAAAGTAGTAACTTGTCTGAGATAATGAGCTGGATTGCAGCGGTGAGGTCAAGCCTCTCGCACTCACCTGTCAGTGTTTGTTTCTGCATGTAGGTTTGCTCTTCTAAGTGCCCCTAACCTTCAAAGGCTTTACAAGGCTAAAGGGAATAATTAAAAATCTTCCCCTCTCAGAAATCAGATGCAAAGAACAGTCCCTCAGGTTTGCCTTGTGTTGTAGAGAAGACCACGAAGAGGAACTAAGATCTGGAAGATAAAGGCAGCCCCCAAAGCCTGGTGTGAATGCAGCCCTGAATATGCTCAATAGCTGTGCTAGGAAAGATGATTTCTCATGGTGGGAATCAGGGTTGAAGTGAGGGGAGGTGTTCTGGGTTCTGCCCCTGGCCGGTTGTGGTTCTGGATACTGCATAAGTGGAGTCCATAGGCATTGCGACCTGCAGGAAATTATCTGCCTTTTCTGTAGCACCAGCTACAGCTTAAGGGTGAGACTGTCTCATTTTCCTGCCTTTCCCCATCACCTGGCCTCATGGCTTCTCTCTGGGAATAATTTTCTTGTGGCAACTGTGGCAATTGTTTACTTGGAAAGGTAAAGCCAAAGAAGCATGTGATCTATTTTGACCTTCTTTAATTTACTGCAGCAGCCAGAAGGGAGGAGGAGATTAAGTACAGTACAACCAGCCAGCTCTTTCAATGGCTTACAATCCATGGGCAACTAAGCTGCGTGGATGGCTGAGCACTGCGCTAGTAGCTGCTGCAGGCATGTGTTGGTATGCTGTTGCCCCCATTCAGCCATCTGGAGGCTTGGGATGAAAATATATTTGCTGGAACCTACAGGCTTTATATTACAACATCTGACTTAGTTTGGCCCAAAGCAAGGGAGAGCAGCAGTGGGGAGGAGACACGGGTTTTGGCTGGAATGCTTCATCTCTCTGCACATAAGCAGTGAGCAGCCGAGAGGATGTGGAACATGGGGTTAAAGCCAGCCCGGTAGACTTACAGGTTGGTCCTAGACTGAGATGGGATGACTGGGTCCCCAACCCTGCACCCCTTTGGATACAACCTGCAGGTTCCTTTTTCACTAGCACCTAGTCCCCTATTAAGTCAGGGGCTGGAAAACACTCAGCTATGGATACCTGGACTTATTTGCTGACAAGCCCGAAGTGCTTGTTGTAAAGTCTGACCTGCTGCCATTCCTCTCGATCTCTGAGAAGCCCAGAGGGCACAGAGCATGCCTTGCAGCCACACAATAACAACAAAGTCCTGTCTGGCAGAAGAGGAGAAGGGAATGTGTTTATATTACATGTGTTTATGCCTAGAAATGGGAATGTTATGTTGAAACCTAATGTTGAAATGACCATAAAAGCAACAAAGGAGAAAGTCCAATGAACCCAAGTAGATGCACAGCCCAACAGCTTTTCGTTAAAAGGGATTGGTAGTATTTTGAGTAGCATTTACTATTTTAGCCTCTTTATGATGGTTTCCTTATGCATTCAGTGTTTGCTTTACTGCAAAATTCCAGGATGCAATTTCTTTGGAAAGGACTGAGGACTATCAACACCCGCCGCACCAGCTTTTTCACATGATGAGTGTTAACTCTCTATGCTGTTTTCTGAAAGGGCTGCGTTCTAGCCTCTGCTTCGTGCCTCAGCAAAGAGCTACGTTGAAGTGCAGGAAGAAGGACTGTCTTTGCACACTCCTGTCCTGGTACACTCTCCCACAGGGTGTGCAGAAATCTCTCCCCAGTCTGCCTCACTGCTGCAAGCAGACAGCCTCGTTTTATTTATCACAAAGTCTGCTGGTCCTGTGTAACCCTAAACTCTCACCTGAGGGCATCAGCTGTGGTCTGAGGATACTGGTTTATGGTTGGGTCCAGGTGATGAGGTCAAAAAGATTATTTAAGGGTCCCTTCATCTAAGGGAGGGGTGGAAGAGAGCCATCTTGGGAAACAGAACCAAGCTGAGGTCACCAGAGTGAGCTCAATCAGGCTCTGGATGTAAAAGTGAGTAATTTACCTGAAATTCAGCTAGTATATAAGGAAATGTATTTTAGTTCCATATTCAAAGGGTCCTTGAACCCCTTTGGTTTAGCTCAAGGTGTTTTTCTCTATAATCTCTTTGCTCTACATCCACCCCATTCCCTCTCTCCCTGAACAATAAAACGTTACCTGCATGCAGTGAGCTGGCTGTGGATTCCCATGGAGAGGGGTCAGACAGCCGTTATAGCTCCCTTGGCTTGGCTAGCTAAGGCGGGCTCGGCTTTTTATTTTCCTCCTGTACTGGAGGCTGCTTGTGAATGCTTCAAGCAAATAGAAGCACCTCAAAATCCCAAAGTGGGTTAAGCACCCTCAAGATCTACAGGGTTTGTGTACCCCAGGCGGCACAGAGCCCTAACACTGACCCAGGCGATGGTGGCAATTGTCCCAGGCTTGTGGGTGTGCTTCAGGAAGGGGGTCGGCCAGATGTGGGTGCCCCAGGGGAGACACCCGAAGTGGGGTTATGGTTGGGTGCAGTGGGGTGGGTGGCTCAGCACAGTAGCACCCCTTACTGTTCTGCCACACAGCCCATCACAGTTTTGATCCTGATTTTGTTTCCGGACAGGTTAGGGCTGCCAGACATTCTGATGCCCCTCTCCTTTGTGTTAGCTTGAATTTAAAGCTGGTTTATATCCCCGTCCAGTTCTATGGAAAAACACTGATTGATTTTTGAAGGGGAAGGATCAAGGTCTAGTTCATTTGAAGCAAAGTCTGGGATTGAGGCCAATGCATGAATTTTTAATCCCTTCCATCAATTCATAGGCTGGATGGGACCATTATGATCAACTGATCTGACCTCCCATCAACAGCCCTGAAAAGCTGGGGAACTGGCTGTAAAATATGTGACTCCCCATGGGGTTCCTCCAGCCCCTTGCTGTAGTTTAACTCAACACCAGGAGCTTAATTGTTTCCATGAATGGGCAGGGGCAATCCCAAGCAAGCAGGTGAATAAAGCAGCTGCTGTATTACTCAGGGGAGTGATAAAAGCAGCCTGGTGGCTGCTTTAGGACGAAGAAATAGTGCCCTTCATTCCAGTACAATTAGAAATATTAACGCTGTATTCTACAGTTATCTTGTCTGACCGCCTGCTTTGCTCAGACTGGGGAACTGCACCCAGGCATCCCTGCACTGAACCCCCTCTGCCATGTAGACAGACATAAGGATCCTGGTCTCTCCAGAAAGCCATTCTCATGGCCACTACCCTCCCTATTAAAAACCTCCATGTTATGTTCAGCTGCAGTCTTGCAGCCTGTGCCCGCTGCAGCTCCTACTGCATTTGTAGGAGCGTTGCCAGGAGATTGAGGGATGTAATTATTCCCCTCCATTCAGCACTGGTGAAGCCACATCTGGAGTACTGTGTTCAGTTTTGGACCCCCCTCCCCCCACTACAAAAAGGATATGTAGAAATTGGAGGGAGTCCAGCAGAGGGCGACAAAAACGGTTAGGAGCCTAGGGCATATGACTTCTGAGGAGAGGGTGAGGGGGATTTATTTAGCTTGAAGAAGAGAAGACCTGAGGCAGGATTTAATAGCAGCCTTCAAATACCTGAAGGGGGACTCCAAAGAGGCTGTGCTCAGTGGTGGCCGATGACAGAACAAAGAGCAATGGTTTCAATTTGCAGCAAGAGAAGCTTAGGTTGAATATTAGGAAAAACTGTCTGACTTGGAGGGTGCTGAAGCACTGGAACAGGGTACCTAGAGAGGTGGTGGACTCTCCATCCTTGGAGGTTTTCAAGACCTGTCTAAACAAAGCCTTGGCTGGGATGATCTAGCTGAGGATGGTCCTGCTTTGAGCAGGGGGTTGGACTACATGTGGCCTCCTGAGGTCCCTTCCAACCCTCATTTTCTATGATTCTAATTTCAGTGCAGAGTATTGAAGAAATGCTCACTCTGGGAATGTTTTGGCAATCTTAGACTGATTTATTTGGTGGAATCAATGGCATGTTGTGGTATGAGGGAGGAAATGGGGCTTTGGCTAATGCACAATTAATTCATAGGCAAGTGATAGGGAGAGGACCCAGAGCTCACCGGCTCGCTCAGGGTTTCCTGCCTTTCAGTTGACTTGAGGGGATGCAGCTAATGGTGACTCAGGACAGAGCTGCAGACCATGGCCTGGCTGCAGGTGGCTCTAGTTATTGTGAACCTCCACCTCTGCACTATCATGGCAAGGCCTGTGCATTCATCTTGCAAAGCAGCACCTGGGTTATTCTCACACTGAAGGCAGCAGCCCACCCCTCTCCATTGACAGCAGTAGAAATCCAACGATGCATTCAGCCCATAGACTCCTACTGGAATGAACAGCTGGCTACCTTGCCAAAGCCAGCCATTTTGACACAGAACGCCCTGGCACGATGCTGAAAAGTCATCCTTTGTCTTTTCATTGCGATTCCTGTGGAAGCAACCCCAGATAGGAAAGCAAGCCTTGCTTTCTAGGTAGGTTGGCATTAGAGCAGGGGGGGTTTAAGTTCCTGCATTGTTGTATTCCTAATTATATTTGGTACAATGGTTCCCTCTGGTGGTCAGACTAATACCTAATTTTCCATGGTCTCTAATAGGGCTGTGCAAAATTTCTCCCGGTGTTTCGTTTCAAGGCTGTTTCAATGCATTTGGAGCCCAAAATGGCAAAATTGAAATGAAACAAAAGCCTTTGAAACAGCTTCAAAACAAAACAAAGAAACTCAAAATGTTTCGAGTTTCAAAGCCAGGCTTACTGGCTTCAGTGCCGGTCCCAGCCAGCAGCACCCATCTCCTGTCATCTGGCAGGCAGATTAGGGGCTTGCCTGCAACCCCTGGAGGGCTGCGGGAACTGTGCTGGAGTCTTCCCCTGGCTGTGGGCCCCTGATCTGCCTGCCAGAAGCCAGGTGCTGCCGCCTGGGACCAGTGCTGGGAAGATTGCTGCTGCCGCCTGTCCCAGGCAGCAGCACCCACTCCTCTCATCTAGCAGGGAGATTGGGGGCTTGCCTGCACCCCCAGGAGGACTGCAGGGGCTGTGCCAGAGCCTTTCTGGGGGTTCAGGCCCCCAATTTGCCTGCCAGATGACAGACTGGTGTGGGCGCAAACTGCACTCAGCGCTGGGAAGATGGGTGTTGCCACTGGCCCCAGGTGTCAGCACTCGGCTCTTGTCACCCAGCAGGCAGATCGGGGGCATGCACCACCAAGAGGACTCTGGCACAGCCCCCGCAGCCTTCCTGGTGGTGCTGGTGGGCCCCTGATCTGCCTGCTGCCTGACCGGAGCTGGGTGCTGCCGTCTGGGGCCAGCAGCAGCCAGGACTGTCCAGGGGGGGAATCGGGGTGACCACCCCGGGCCCTGTGCTTTGGGGGGCCCCCGAGGAGCCAGGCAGAGTGGTCATGGTGACTCTGTGCTGCTGTCGCTGCCCCTCGCCACTGCCAGTGCTGGCTTCTTTGCATCTAGGGCACGCAGGATTGGGGTGGGGTCAGGTCCCCGAAGGAACCGATTTGCCCTGGGCCCCTCATGCTTGACCCGAAGAGGGTGCGGGGCCCAGGGCAAATCAGTTTGTACGCGGACAGCAAAACATTTTTGACGAAATGAAGCGGAGCAGTGCTTTTGAAATTAAATGAAACACTGTTCCACCAAACCATCAAAACGGAAGTCGAAGGAACGGTGCTGTTTTGCACAGCCCTCGTCGCTAATGGAAGGTGTCGTCTCTGAACCGAGGTCTGGAGTTTTGCATTTCTTTTCCTTCACGGGGAAGCAGTTAAGTGGCTGAATGACAGAGTCTCAGAAACAAAGGGCAGGAAGGAACCTCAGTAAGTGATCTTATAAGTGAACACTTCTGGTCATCGGGTACTCCATGCTGAGGGGAACCAATGGTCCAATCTGTCGCTCGGACATGGTCACAGCAGGTCGGCTGCATGCCCGGAGTGAGGATTCGCAACATCACAGAGACCATCCCTAAAATCATCAAGCCCTCTGACTACTACCCACTGGTTGTGGTCCATGTGGGTACAAAAGATGCATCCAAGGGCAAGCCGGATAACATCATGGAAGACTACAAGGCCTTGGGACACCAACTGAAGAAGACAGAAGCCCAGGCAGTATTTTCCTCCATTCTCCTGGTAAGTGGACAGGGTAGGCATCATAAGGCCTACACTGACATGGTTAACCAGCAGCTTCAGAGCTGGTGCCATGGGGCAGGCTTTGGGTTTTTTGACAATGACTCATGTTTTTGTAAGGAGGGCATGCTGGGGTGGGATGGGCTTCACCTCTCCCCTAAGGACAGACATATCTTTTCCTCTAGGTTGGCTGATCTCGTACAGCAGGCTTTAAACTAGCTTCACCGGGGGAAGGGGCTGCTTTGAGTGGAAAGGATGCTTGACCAGCATACAGGGTGACAAGAGGAAGAGAAGCCCAGGTAAGCATCGACATCCTGGGAGTAGGGGGCCACAACTGTCCTGGGAGTGGGAGGAGGCACGTGCACCCTCAGGAGGCCTCAGGTGCCTCTACACTAATGCTCATAGTATGGGTAGTAAGCAGGAGGAACTGTGCCTCCTGATTGCGAGTAAGAACCCAGACTTAGTGGGGCTCACAGAAACCTGGTGGGATCCTACTTACGACTGGGCAGTGGGTATTCGGGGATACACCCTATATAGAAGAGACCGGACAGAGAGGAAAGGTTGGGGGGTTGTGCTCTATGTCAAAGACCACCTCACATCATCAAGAATTAGCTTCAGGTTAGAGGAGGGTCGGGCAGAGACTCTATGGGTCAAGCTACAAGGGGGGTGTGGCGAAAGGGACCTTACGGTGGGTGTCTACTACAGACCACCCAACCAGGGGGAAGAGCTGGACCAGGACATCTCTGGTCATCTTATGAAGGCGGTTAGGTCAAGGGATGTTATTGTCATGGGTGACCTAAACTACCCAGACATTTGCTGGGAGGAGCAAACAGCCAGGTATGACCGCTCGCGCAGGTTCCTGGCTATATTACAGGACCTTCACCTTATCCAGGAAGTGCACAGCCCCACTAGGAGTAATGCCTTGCTGGACCTGGTCTTAGCCATGGGGGATGACCTGGTGAGGGGACTGCAGGTCCTTGACCACCTGGGCAATAGCGATCATCGCCTGCTGGATTTCACTATCCAACACAGGGCATCAAGGGCTCAGACCAAGGCTAAAGCCCTCGACTTCAGAAGGGCCAACTTCAATGAGCTTAGGAGACTAGTGGGAGAGGCACTGGGGGCCCAGAAGGTAGAGGAGATGGGAGTCCATGAGGGATGGTCGTACCTTAAGGGGGAGATCCTCCAGGCCCACAGGGTAACAGTCCCCGAGAGAAGCAAGAGTGCTCAGAAACCCCCTTGGCTCAGCAAGGGCATTCAGCAATGCCTGGGGACTGAAAGGGGGGCGTACAACCAGTGGAAGGGAGGAGCTATCACTAAGAAGGAGTACTCCTCCTCGGCCTGGGAGTGTAGGAGGGCTATTAGGAAGGCCAAGGCAGAGATGGAGCTCAGGCTAGCGTCCAGGATTAAGGGCAACAAAAAGCCCTTTTTCAAGTACATTGGAAGCAAGAAGGGGGCACGAGGCAAGACGCAAACAGTAATCTTGTGGCTATGCCAGAAGGAATCCACAGCATACATACAGGCTGGGGAGCTCCCCTCTTGAAAGCACAGAGGCAGAAAGGGATCTTGGAGTCATTACTGACTCCAAGATGAACATGAGCTGCCAGTGCCAGACCACAGCCAGCAAGACCAGCCATACCTTGTCATGCATCCAAAGGTGCATCTCAAACCAGTCCAGAGAGGTGATACTCCCCCTCTATGCGACTTTGGTCAGGCTGCAGTTGGAGTACTGCATCCAGTACTGAGCACCGAACTTCAAAAGGGATGTGGCCAGCCTGGAGAGGGTTCAGAGGAGGGCCACCTACTTGGTGAGAGGGCAGCAGGACAGGCCCTATGAGGAGAGACTGAGGGACCTGAACCTGTTCAGCCTCAGCAAAAGGATGCTGAGGGGGGACCTGGTGGCTGCCTACAAACTCATCAGGGGAGATCAACAGCAAATAGGTAGAGTCCTTTTCTCCCCAGCACCAACTGGGGTGACCAGGAACAATGGTAATAAGCTGATGGAGAATAGGTTTAGGTTAGAGACGAGAAGGCAATATTTTACAGTTAGGGTGGCCAAAATCTGGAACCAACTTCCCAGGGAAGTGGTCCTCACCCCTACCTTGGGCAAATTCAAGAGGAGGTTGGATGATCACCTGTCTGGGGTCTTGTGAACCCAGCATTCATTCCTGCCTGTGGCAGGGGGTCAGGCTAGATGGTCTGTTCAGGTCTCTCCTGACCCTAGCTACTATGAAACTAGTGTCTTGGTTCAGCTGAAAAGGACCCTGATCTGACTGATGCTGGGGCTTTCTGGCAATGGAGGCAGGGCAACATCTGTAATGGTTATTTGTGATTTTTGTATGTGTGTTTAGCACAGCAATTTTCAACTTTAAGGTGCTTCCAGACCCCTTGAAGGCTCAGGTTTGTCCTTGCCTGGATGACACCCCATCCCCACTGACCAATCCCTCTGTAAGGAAGTAAGCACTGTAACATATATTTTTAAAAATTGGATGTCACACAATTCACAAAAGTTATGAAGGGGTGTTTCAAGTCCAAAGGGGTTGAGTACCATGGGTTTAGCAGGACAGAAGTTAAGAGGGTGGAGAAAGTGTAACCCCAGTTATTAAAATTATGTGGAAATGTTTAAAAAAAAGAGAACAGACAAGCTGGAAATAAAATTCACTGTTACAAAGTTTGCCTCTGGGCCTCCATTTCAGGAAGCAGTACCAGAGCCTGCAGCTTGATTTTGTTCAGAAATAGCAGCTACATAGATTTCCTACTGAAGTCAACAGGAGCTAGGGATGCTCAGCCATTCTGAAAAACAAACATACTTACCTCTATGCAGTTTTTCTTTTTTATCTGTTGTGGCAAAAGGTGTGATTTTTTTTTTTCCCTACCAAAACCACTACATGAATATGGCTGTCCATATGAATGCAATCACAGTGTCACTGAAGCGTCTCACAGTAGTGCTCAGTACTTACTGAAAAATCAGGTACACCTCTAATCAATAGCCACTTACGAACATCATTGCAAACACAAACATTTTACTGACTCCTCAGATAAATCCCATGGAGCAAATCAGATTTTCTTTTTTCTTTCAGATACTGTTGCTTATCATGTCTCCTGTTTCTCAGCTTGAACAGAAAAATCTTATTCATAATCTGGTTCATTTCTTTGCAGCCTATATACTGTAGAACTCAAAGGGGTTATCCAGTCTGCAGGTGAAAGGTAACTGGAAAAAGAGTGTGGTGGCATTTTGAAGTTTTGAAATATTTTTAGTGAGAGAAGTCCTGCGACTTTTTGATTGTGAGGCAAAATTCAAATTGCAGGTTAGATTCCAATATAAAAGCGTATATTACTATGAAAAGGAAAATGAAGGGTGTTATTGCCTTGAAGAGATGACAGTAGAAAAACCTCCAGTTTCCACTTCCAAAAGAAATGTAGATAGACACATTATAGACTGATAACACAGACACCACAAATTAAAAGCAATGTGAAATAAAACCAGATACATTTCCCCCACTAGGTGGTTCTAAAACACAAGTCCTGCTTGACTATAGTAGTCATGATGTGAGATTTAATTACATTTATTGGTGAAGAATATTTGCTTCTGAGCATGCAGATCCCAGGAGGAATTTCCAAGGCTAATTACATGCTCAGACACTGGGATACTGTCTACATGATGTTTAATAATTGGTATACAACACTCTACCTTGAATGAAGGCTCACTAATAAAACAAGGGTGGAAGATGGAAAAACCTGGCTTCTGACTAATGAAATAGGTAGTTGGGTATTAATCACAGCTGTAAAACAGCTAAGTTATGGTGGAATTAGTTCTCTTATAGGTGAAAATAATGATCTAGAGCCTTCAAACCGATTTGAACGTTCTCCTTTAACAGGAAAGAATCAAAACTAAGCTAACACTGCTTAATTTAAGTCTGAATGTGGTGAGATGGAGGGGGCAGGGTGGTTTACTAAATGGTTTCAGCATCGGGCTTTTAACATACCTGGCCCCCACACTGCTGTAGGATTAAACTCCATCCTTCTCAGTTTGAAAAATCCAGATCCTGCTAGTTTTGCTCTGTTTAGGCTATTTCAGATCAGGCCATCAAAACCAAGGTCCAGCGTGCTCTATGTTGACCTTGACAGTCCCAGAGGTTTTTGTGCACACTCTGCCCTGATGTTCTTAGATCAATGTCCCCCTTTTCTTTTGTGGGGACATTGGGGCTTGCCTACAACTCTGCTGCTACTCTTGCCCTGAGAGTGTGCTGTATCAGTAGTCCTTCCAAAGGAAAAACACTCTGGGAGCCTGAAACTGTTCAGAAATGAACAGCAACAGGCCCTGTTCTGGCAGACTGCAAGTCCTACTAAGAAGGAAGGGTGATACTATGATGAAGCCACAAGAACCCAGGAGATCAACTTGGAGTTGGAGTTCAACTCTACCAGCCTCACCAGGTGCCTTTCAACAAGTCACCAACTCTCTCTGCCTCAGCTTCACAAGATGAGCAGAACAGATGGTAGATAAGCACTTTGGAGATTAAATTGATGGCTGCTTATTAAGAATGTGGAAACTCCTTCAGTCTAGGGTGCCAAGGAAATGCCTTGTATTTAGATTCATAGATGTTAGGGGCTGGAATGGATCTCTTGAGATAATCAGGTCCAGCCCCCCTGTGTTTGGGCAGGAAAGACTGCTGGAGTCAGATGATCCCAGCAAGGTAAGCATTATGACTGTGTGAAATGGAAGCATTTCATTTTGACCAGCGTTTCGACACTTTTCCCAAACAGTGTTTCAATTTAACTTTTGTTTCAAGTCAAAACGGCTGTTCCGTTTCGCTCCGTCAAAACGTTTTGCCATTTCGCCCATAGGATAGAATGGGGAAGGTTGAAACAGGCTGTAACTTCGTCATTTCTGGCCAGATTTGGATGAAACATGCAGGAATGGTAGCCCCTTCTGAGAGCATGATGAATGCCAAGTTTCAAGAAGATAGGTGCAGGGGATTCAGAAGAACTGCACCCCAAAATCTTGAGAGCAAAACTCATGTCATGTATACATGTTAAGCCGCAGTGGAGTCAAGACTGCAGGCATGCTAGACCCTGCTGAGGCCACAAAGCCTTCTACGTTTCAAGGAGATACTGGGGGGTGGGAAAACTGCACCCCAAAATCTTGAAAGCAAAACTCATGTCACATGTGTATTAAGCCACAGCAGGGTCAAAACCTCAGAGGTGGTAGCCCCTGGTGAGGCCACAAAGCCTGACAAATTTCAAGGTGATAGGTACAGGGGTTTGGGGGAGACTGCACCTCAAGCTGCTGACAGGCAAAACTCATGACATAGATGATGCTATGTGTGTTAAGGCGCAGCAGGGTGAAAACTGCAGGGGTGGTGGCCCCTGCTGAGGCCACAAGCCTGCCAAGTTTCAAGGAGATAAGTGCAGGGATTTGGGGGAAACTGCACCACAGCCTATGGAGAAGCAAAACTTGTGACATGGGTGCTTGTACAGCTGCGTCTGTCTTGGGGGTGGGGGGGACACTACTGCAAGCCTGGCTGCTAAGCCACTGTTACCAGTTACCAATTAATCATGATTCACTCAGGGACCAGCTCAATACACAGTACCTAGCTACTACATAATGCTACTACATAATAACTTAACGAGCACGGATTAACACCTACAAAACCACGACTAAGGAGAGGAAATACTCAATACAGACAATCCACTGTCCCAAGACAGACAGTCAGTTGCACAAGCACCCATGTCATGAGTTTTGCCTGTCAGCAGCTAGGGGTGCAGGGCTCCAGAACCCCGCTGCACCAATCTCCGTAACAGCTGGCAGGTGTAGTGGCTGTAGCAGGGGCTACCATTCCTGCAGCTTTCACCCCGCTGCGCCTTAACACACACAGGCTCACCCAGGTCATGAGTTTTGCTTGTTTGCAGCTTGAGGTGCAGTTTCCCCAAACCCCTGCATTTATCTCCTTGAAACTTGGCAGGCTTCGTGGCCTCAGCAGGGGCTCCAACCCCTGCAGTTTTGACCCTGCTGTGGGGGTCAAAACCTCCACATGACATGAGTTTTGCTTTCAGGAGTTTGGGGTGCAGTTACTCTGAACCCCCTGCATCTATCTTCTTGAAACTTGGCAGGCTTTATGCCCTCAGAAGGGGCTACCATTTCCTATGGGCGAAACATTGAAACAGCATCGAAACGGTGAAATGTTTCGACTTGCCTCATTTCATTTCAAGGCTTCTTCAACCATATCTATTTCATTTCAATTTTGCTGTTTCGACCTTGAAACAGGTCAAAACAGTGTCAAAACAAAACTGGTGGCAAAATTTCGCACAGCCCTAGTGAGCATCCAGACATTTTTTGAGGATAACCAGAGTAGGTGATCATACCACTTCTGGGGGGAGTCTATTCCAGACCCTGGACACTCGAGTCGTAAAGAAGTTTTTCCTTATGTCTAATCTAAAGTGGTCTTCTAGCAATTTATGATTATTAGTCCTAATCTTCCCCTAGGGAGCCCTGATGAACAGACATTTTCCCAGGCCCTCATATGCGCCATTTATATATTGATAGGCTGCCACCAAGTCCCCTCTGAGTCTTCTCTTCTCCAGGCTGAACAGACCCATGTCTCTCAGCTGCTCGGTGTATGGCCTGCTCTCCATACCTCTAATCATACGTGTAGCCCTCTTTTGGATCCTCTCTTAGGACATGGAACCATGCCATAGGAGACTTTCCAGAAGCCCCTGGAAATAATAAAGCTAAGAGGAGGGAATGAAGAACAGAGATGCAGCTATGTGTGCTACAGCAATCACCCAATCTGGGCAAATGCAGTCCCAACATATGACCTGTATTGCAGGAAGCCATCAGTTCTCTTGTTTTCTGGGATTTGCAGAACAAGCAATGCCCAAACAGAAAGCATCAGTGCATCCTTCAAGCAAGGTTATCCCAGGAAGCCTTTGGTCCCAAGCTTCCTGTTTTCCCATGCCTGCGGGAGGCTGCGTGCTGGTTGGAATGGTGGGTTCTCCTCCCACTGAGCAAGACTTTGAGGCAGACTGATCAAAGTTCCCATCTGCAAAAAAGCAAAGATGAACACTTACCTCTCTACCAGGGTTTGTAAAGCTCAATGCAAGGTGACTTGCAGAGGAAGAAAGCTGGCTGTAGCCCCCAGTTTGAAAGCCTTTGAATTAAATCCCTGCTAATAAATATTCGAATGCTCTGAGTGAGACCATTCATCATTTTCACTTCCTTAGTATGGCCAAACAGGCACTAGAAACTGCAAGATAGAGACAGGCTCCACAGTCCCAGGCGCAAGGACAAAGCTGCAGAAAAAGATAGTAAGCTTTTTGGGGCAGGTACTATTTCACATACATGAGACAAAAGAGGAGCAGAAGCCCAAACAGCAGAAGTGACTCACCCATGGTCACTGAGTTGGTCAGTGCCAAAACTAGGAAGAGAAGCCAGATGCCAGCTCCTTCTGCTGGACTGGCCTGTCTCCTGGGGCACCTTCCAAAATGGAGGGGACTGGGATTTCTAGGCAAGTAGAGAAGAGAATTGCAATTTGCTGGGGGAGGAGAATGCATGGCCTCTTGGCCAGACCACATGCACACTGCAAAAAGAAGCAAGAAGCAAAACAAAAACTCCATTGCCTTTTTTCTTTATTAACATTAAAATTATCAATAAGGATACAGAGAATTATGGGGGAGAGGTGCCAGGCAGGCAGTATGGAGTCCCTCTTTTTTCACATCAAAAGTCCACAAGTAGAACTTGATGCTTAATGTGCCAGGAGTCTTCACTTCCTTGTCATGCCCTGTATATGCCTCCAGGACCACAGCAGCCTGCTTGGATGTGAGGGGTATGCTAATATGGTGTCCCAGCACAAACAAGTTAGACCTTTGTGCAAGACTGGATTAGATTAAAACTCCTGTTGCATGGGAATCAGGTTTGGGGAATAAGGTTGTGCCCATGCAGTCTTTTGTGGGTCATTGGCAGGGATTTAGGGCTTCCATATACCATATTTTCTTGCATACAATGCAACTTAGAATAAGATACATACCTTGTTTTTGAAAGGCAAAATGAAGAAAAAAGATCTTTCCTTGAGTAGCAGCAGCAAGGGAGAAAAGCCTACTCTTTGTTCTTCTTCCTGTGACACATGCAGATTTTACTTTTATGTTTACCAGTAAGCAGAAGAAACAGCTCTTCCCATATATCCTTACATAGAATGCAATTTCCAGCAGCTTTTTTGTGAGGGGAAAGTGTGTGTTGTATGCAAGAAATATGGTATATGTTTTTTGTTGGTGGGGTGGGGGGAAATAAACAAATTCAAACATCAAAATTGTGCCTCAGGAAACATGTTTTATTTGTATCCAACTAGGAGAAGTCATCATGCCAAAGGGAAGCTGAAAATACAACACCACACTATGAAAAATAGTACGAAAAGTACAAAAATAAGGAATCCTATATATCACAGTAAATTACTAAAAATAAATATTGTAAACACAAAAATAACAGAGCATCTGAAATCTACAGTCAACCATTTCTGCTAGCAGCTGAACAGTCTTTGGCTTGAAATCACATCTCCTTTTCCCATATAGAACCTGCTTGGAAGTCCACAATAAGACGCACTTTCTTTGTTTTGGACCAGCCATATTCCACTAAGCCAAGGGTTTTTTGTAGGGATAAGAGAAAGGGTATGAACATCACTTATCTCTCTCTAAAATGCATCATGACCCTTGCAATGAAGGATCACCCGTTTTCACACAGTCTCACTTCTTATCTCCCACCTAGCATGCTCTAGCCATTGTGCTCCAAGTGTTTTGCATAAAAGGGGAAAACATTTTTACCCCCATTTGATAGGTGGGGAAACTGAGGCACAGAAAGATGACAGGCTGAATGTTCAGAGGAGTTGAACACCTACAGTGTTCCGCACCTCTAAAATTATCATGCTTTTGCCTCCCATGCCTGCTGCCCTTTCCATTGAACTATATTGCCTCTCAGATTTGAACCAGGTCTTGGCACAAACAAGTTGCTGCAGTTTGCAGCAGCCCTGGCTCATCCTTCTTCAAGGATGCATTAGAATGTTCTCCTGCCTGCTCCATGTTTTATGTTTTTGTGAAAGGAAAATTCCCTCCTTGGTAACAGAACAGGCAAATCATTGCTAAGGCAGGAAAGACAGTTTTCTATTATCTGCAACATCTAAACATGCTGGGTAGAAACTTCTGCCTTTCCAGAAAAGAAATATGCTCAACATCAAAGAGAACAAAGAAAATACATCTTAATGGAAACACAAAAATACCCCATCACAAATCCATTACAAAACATTCTCATTGGAGGAAGAGACAGAGCAATGCCAAGAGTCAACAGATCAAAGCCCAGCTATAGCACCTGATATGCCTTTCTTCATTTTCATATACTTGAGAGGAGCAGCCCGTTGTCATTCCTGGCTTAAAAGTGACAAACCCGCTTTGTTATTTCACATTATTCTCAGTTCAGAAACTGGCCAATGCCCCCTTGAAAGAACTGCATTCACAACCTGGCATGATGTACAGTGTCTTACTAGAGTGCTTCTAGCTCCTAAACAGGAAGTTATGCTGAGACAGCAACAGTTCCCCAAACTGCTGTCGTATCTGCTGATACAAAGAAGTACATGAATTGTGCTTCTAAGGTGAAGAAGGGAAACAGTCTATGCAGACACAAGTATCCCATACACCCAAGCAGACTTGTAGGTATGTATGCAGTTTACATCTGGTTTGTATGATTCAAGTATAATTTTTGTCCTAAGTGAACTGGGAATACATTGGCTTCTGATATGCATCTGAGGCAGAGCAGGAAGGTGAGTATTAATGTAAGGATGCATCTTAATGTACCCAGTGCATCACCATGAGGCTCTGAGAGATGGTACAGACAGTGTTTGAGAGAATTGTCCCTCAACCACAAACTTTGCAAAGTTCAGAGACAACCTTTGCTACAAACCTGCTACTTTTATGAGCAAGCTAACAAGCCCAGTTGGGTTTCTCTCCCATTTGGGAGAAAGTTCAGATACGGTTTGTACAATGTGGTAGCCAACACTTCACCTAGTTCTGTTCTAAATGAGATTTTAAGAGTGCTTTCAGTACAGAATTGTGCCGCTTGTACATATACAGGTTCCCATCATTTGCAATGAAAATGGACATCTGTATTAAAAAAATAAGAACTTGTTACTTATGAAATATTATTTCAAAAGAGATACAACTGGATAATCCTTTGAGTTTAAAAAAAATATTTCAGTAGACAAATATTAATCTTACTAGTAAAAGAATGACACACAAATGCTTGGTATCAGATTAAACTGGCTTTGTTGCATTTTTTTAAGTTTTTTTTTTTTTAAATTTAAATTTTCCTAAAAACTGACTACACTTGATTCTATACACCTTGATTTTCATTTTTCTTCTTGTTACACTGTCATCTTGAGGCTTATAAAAAATAAGCATTTTTAAATGCTGAAAGAGAAGTGTGGTGTGCTTTAAAATTGTGCTTCTGAAAATTACAAACTGCACAGAAGAGATTATTTTGATAATGAAGTTACCTCTAGCAATATAAAAATATACAACCCCCCCCCCAAAAAAAACCCCCAAACAACCCCCCTCCCCTTACCCACATCCTTCCAGCTGAAAGTCAGGTGAAGGTTATTGTTTGTACCTCACTGATCACATGATAGCTTACATTAAACAGTTACAGAAAATAGTCACTCCCACCCCTTCAGCTCCCCCATATAAATTTGCTGGTTTGGGGAAAAGAAATAGTAAATGTAGTTCCTTCCCAGAACCTTTTGTCAGTAAAATCATTATCTCTTCCTCATTGTAAAAACAGATATGAGGGTGTGGGTTAGCTTGCAGTTAGCTCTGGGGCTGCCAATTTGGAAAGGAGAGGGCTCTTGAAATTGTAGGGATTAATTAGCAAATATAATCCATGTTAAATTATGCTTATTTTCTCCCTAATGCCCCCCAGCTCCTGCATACACATATGCAGACACACCCAGGTTCTTACCAGCAAGCATGTGCATACTTGTATTGACCGCAAAGGACCACACACATGCTTGACGTTATGCAGAAGTGAGGCTGAAGCTACTCCAAAACAGGCCCCAAACCCTGATTCCTTGAAGTCAATGGCAAAATGCCAGCTGCTGTCAATGGGCATTTTAGCAGCTGACTTCGGCACGAACAGGATAAAGCCCCTGGTGACTTCAGTGAGGGTGAGTGCCACAAGCACCCAGCACTCATGTGGGTAAACAGCTGATAGAGTCAGAGACTCCAGTATCCAGTCCCTTTGTCCCAGCCTCTCCATTCATTTCCATTTTCCCCCAGGGATACTGGACTTGAAATGACTGAACTGCTTGTTGTCCTCAGAAATCTCAGTCTCATTTTTCAATCTGCCCCAAGAAAATCAAGTTAAATTTAAAAAAAAAACCAACCTTCTCTGTACCATTTTCTTAAACTACACTAAAATATTAAATCAGCAACTACCCAACATAATTCCCCTTCCATGACTATATACATGAACAGATATAAGACCTCTCCAAACATAAATACAGCATATAAATCCAGACGTGACTTATTCCAGAGCTACTTCACAGACAAGAAAAAATTAAACGAACTCACCATACAGACTGAAGACACACTGTTGAAACATTTGTGGAAGAAACACCATTTACTTTGGTGATGGTTTGTTTTTTCTATTACCACATGCACAACTAGCGGGCATCAGTGTTCTCTGATGGGGTGAACACAGACAGGCACACGTTCCAACTACTACATTTAAAAGTTGGGGAGGGAAGAGAAGCTGGGAAACGGGACTATACCCTGAGTCCCCAAGTATTTCCAGGCACATGCTCTGCTAGTTGAGTCAAAGTGGCACCTTTAACGCGATCCCAGCAGGTACTTCAATAGTACTCACCACTCTGGACAGATACTTTGTATCCTGCAGTTGCAGATTTGGACATCTGCACCCTGTACTTTTAAGAATTACCATGACTTTCATGGAAATAACAACAGCCTTGATCAGGGTAAAAGACTAGTGGAGGTCTTTAGCCCAATCTTGAAGAGGTTTGCTTTCTAGAGTGCTGACACTAAGTCTTGGACATATATAAATAGATACCAGGAACTTTAAAGTGACAATGCAGTGTCTTCATTACTCTAGCATTATCCTTCTATGGTGATGGAGCAAACGAGATTGTGGTTGGGAGAAGGAAGCTTAGTATTTTAAATAGACTGCAGGTGGAACAGAAGGGGTTGGGACTGGGGATGGAGGTACACAGCCAAACGACACTGTTAGCTTTACTTGATAGGTAGCTTTATGGCATGCAGTAGAACTCCTAAGACAATCACTTTGCACAGAACACACAGCATCTCAGCTCTCCGTGGTGGAATCTCATGAGAACAAGTAAAGCTAAGAGTCTGCTCTCATCAGGGAGGAGGAACGGGGTTGGGGAGTGGGTCCATTGTGTGGTTTGGTTGCAAAACCCAAGCCGCCGCTTCTTATCGCTGCCCAGCCTCCCGGATCCGGCACGCCACTGCCGTGATGAGCGCCGCACCTTTACCACTGCCATCTTCTGACTGGAGGAAGGTCACTTCGCACTTTGGGGACAGCTGCTTCACGGTTTCGTGCATGATGGAGGCGAAGCTGCAGTGGGTGAAGGAAGAAGGAGGTGAGTACCTCCCTGTTTCTGCTCTGGGCCTGGGAACTCAGCTGCAAGGAGACCCCTTGCAGCATCTGCAACCCAAATGCATCATCTGTAGGGACTGAACTTGGGACCTCTGAGTCCAAAAGCACAGACTGATGCTGCTGGAAGTAATCTCAGACTGATTCTGCTCCATTTGGACTGGCTGATGGAGACGGAAAGCCATGCTATCTTAGTGCGGGTTCCATTAGATACCCCCTAGCAAAGCCGAAGGGGTAAACTTGGTCCAGACTAGTTAAACTATAGACTACTGAACTCTTCCAGGATGAAGGGGAAGCTCTCCCTTCCCCACACCAACAGAGATTTTCCATGCCCCCAGGGCAACCTCAGGCTAGAAGCAGTCCCTGAAGTCTGTGCATCTCCTCTTCCTAAATGAGAACTGCCAGGCAGTTCCATAGAGCTGCAGATTCACTGGTCCCTCTCTCTTTCTACCACTTCTTGTGGGTTCTTGTGGGTGGCAGGATTAGTTCAGTGGGTCTCCAGTGTAAGAAATGCCCAGGGGCACAATAGGCACCTTCTCCTTTCTTCCTTGTCTATCCAGAGATAGCCTCCCTGAACTTTTTAGCTGAGTGTCCTCAAAGCTGATCCTGATCCTAATCCATCTGGGAGCTAAGGAGGGTCCTTCCTGAGCTCAGCCACAAGCCATTTATATTTCACATCAGTACAGGACACCAAGCGCTCCACACAGATGAAAGTCAATCACAGAAATTCTGGACCTGTGAGGCTGGTTCCTTCACTGTGTTTCCTAGCCCTGTTTTTAAGTCACTACAAAGTGACGAACCAAAGGTGTTTCAATCACTACCATATTCTACTGGCTGACAGATCAGAAAGACCCACCCCCTCCAGACAGTCAGCCTAATGTTGATTTTTTTCTGGTGTTTTTGTAAATGGCTAGGTGAAGAAAATCCTGAAATATTCCCAGCAGAAAGTAAGAAACAAGCTAAGAAAAGAAATATTCTCCATGTGAAACTATCTTTCTTTTTTGTGTGTGAATGAAAAATGTCACTTAGCTATAGGATCTTCATTTGGACATAGCTTTTCTCTGTGGCTGTAGCAGACAGTACTACAAGAAATGGCCTCAAAATCTGGCAGAGGAGATTTAGGTTGGAGATTAGGAAGAAGTGTTGACTATGAGGGTGGACAAGCATTGCAGCAGGCTGCCTAGAGAAGTTGTGGAATCTCCATCCTTAGAGATTTTCAAGAGCAGGTTCAACAGACACTTGGCTGGGATGGTTTAAATCAGGGATGATCCTGCCTTGTGCAGCGGGGCTGGACTGGGTGACTTTATAAGGTCCCTCCAGCCTGTCTTTTCTTTGATCTTATAACATCTGACAAAACAAGTTCCTTCATTTCTTATGTTAGGTAGTTGCTTACGAAATGTCATGCCTCTCTAAATCAGTGAGTCTCTACCATACCTTTCACTTAATTGCCCTTGGGATACAAAAAAAATTCCATCTTTTTCTCTCCCCCTGCCCTTCCCCAACTTTTCTCTCCCTTCCACTAGGAAGGGAGGCAAATAGAGAAAAAGGAAAAAAAGAGAACCCAGAAAGAATGTTTCTCATTTCAATCTGAAATGAAATCTTTCATCTTGATCAAGTTGAACAAAACAAATGCATTTCAGATCACTCCAAAAGCCCTTTTCCATCACTTGGATGCCACCCCAGCTCTGACTGTTACCTTGACTTTTACTCCCTATTCCTCCCTGTCGTATCTGAGGGGCTCACACGAGCCAACTTACTGAGGATGCAGCTTGTAGAGTGTTCCGTCTACGCCAACAGTGACCTTGAGGAAGTCCAGTTGCCGGTTCTCCCTAATTTTGTCCACCACAGCTGCCATTCCAGCCCCGCAAAGCTGAGCAGCACGCCGGGCCACCACAGTGCACACCTCCTTCACGATGATGCTGTCATCACACGTACTCTCCAGGCCAAGGTGCTGGAGGATGGAGCGGACCTGCAGCAGGGCCAGGCAGTCGCTGGAAAGACACAAAGATGTTAGAAGCCCGAAGGGGTTGGAAGGTGGTGGTAGAAGGCATGAGACCTTTTGAACAGAAGCTTTATATGTCCTTGGAAGTACTGATCTGCTCTGAACTACAACTCCAGTCTGGGATCTGAGATGAAGCAGGACTTTTTTCTTCATGGGCATCAATGACTATATACACTAAAAGCTTCAGCAGGCCAGGATCTGCTTCCAGTGGCACATGGGCCAACTCTGCTTTCACAGGGACTGGACTGGAACCTGCAATTGATGGGAATTCAGTGACTAATTCTGCTGGATGATGCACAGGGAAGAAAAGACTTCAGGTTGCTCTCCCGGAGTGGAGCTGGCCCTAGCTAAGGGCAGCAAAACTGTTATTTTACTGGTGGTTTAGCACTGGAAAAGACTACCTAGAGGTGATGGTGGAATCTCTGTCCTTGGAATTTTTTAAAAGCAAGTTAGACAAACACTGGTCTGGGATGGTTTAGACAAGGATGATGCTGGCTTGAGCTGGAGACTAAACTAGATGCCTGGAGGGTCCCACCAGCCCTACGATTTTATGTTTATTACTAAATTCTACCTCCTGGAGGGCAGATCTGCTGCTTAATAAAAAGGCTCTGTTTTACACAGGCTGGGATTTTTAAACGGGGCCGGGCAAATTAGATACAAGAGTGCTGTTGCATTTCAGTGAGATTTGGGTACATAAATCCTTTTGGTTCCTTTGAAAAACCCTCCCATTTTACTCTGCAGAGCTCCCTATAATAGCTAGGTTTACATCCTAATCATAGTGTTCATTTCAGGATAAAGCCAGCGATTGTAAGCGCAAAAGTAGCTGGTCCATTCAACAGTAGCTTGTTTAGATCCAGGGTGGTGATAATCAAGGGAACACTGTGTTGCTCCCAGATATGGGTTCATCCTCCCATCACTAACAAAAGGCACACAGTCTCCTTGTGTCCTGCAAGTTGACATTCACACTGTCACCATCAGGGACTCTCAGATTCCATCTACGCAGCAATCTGCTCAGGGACCTAATGAAGAATCAGAGACTCTTTACCCCATGATCCCAAAGCACCCTCCTCCCCCAGCATGGATGACAAAAGGGAAGTAATGGTTCCCATGGCACACATCTACCCAGTGTCTTCAGAAAGGAAGAACAAACAAAGGAAGGAGAGAAGAAAATTAGAGGCAGGGCAGTACCCTGCAGCAAGAGAACCCTGACTAGGAGTTTTTCAGTGAAGACAGATCCTACATGGATACAAGTGTGAAATCAGCAGGAGTTCAAATGCCAAGAGGGGCTGGCCACTCTTGGTTGATGAAAAGACACTGAGAATGCTCTTCACAAGCTGGCTATGTCTCAGGCCTCTTTACTAGCACAAAGGTGAGTGTCTGAGCCCATCCCACTCTTTTTCCTTTTGAGCTCACCTCTCAATCTGAGACAGGAACTTTGTCTCGAATATGCCCCGGGTCTTCAGCCTTTCAGAGATGCGTCCCCGGAAGAGCAGCCCCCGCTTGGTGAAGTCAATCAAGATATTTCGGACAATCTCGCCTAGGTACATACCACTGATCATCTTCTCAAACCTGGAGAGGAAAGGGCAAGTTTCAGCATCACAGTGCAGTAGAGAGGGCACTGAACTGCCACTCAGTGGAGCTGGGTTCAAATCCAGACCTGCCAGAATCTCTGTTATAACTTGAGCAAGACGCTGAACTTTGCCTGCGCTTCCAGTTCTGCCTCCCCCCAGACAGAATGCAGCGACAACCTCAAGACCCTCAAGTCCCCAGTCACTGCGTAATCCAAGCCAAGATCAACAGATTACTAACAGCTATTCAAGGGATGATTTGGCAACACCAGTTCATAGGTTGGACTGTGGCACCTGCCTCACCTGAGCAGCCTAGCAAGGACAGGGAGCCTTACCCAGTGCAAAACAAGCTCTTGAAATGCTTGCCAGGAGGGGTAGAGAAAGAAGCAACTGGGTCTAAAGAAGGGTTTGTATAGGGATTCTAGGCTGTTCTCTTAATATCCCACATCTCTCAGGACTCTGTCTTCCCAGGGATAGAGTTGCATCAGGCTTGAGTCTCTACAACCCAGAAAGGAGGCAGCAAGATGGGAGTTACAGACCCAAGATATTAAAACCTGACAGCATCCCTGTGAGGTTGTAGCATGATTCCCACTTCACAAAAGAGAAATTAGGGCACAGAGAAGCAGAAAACACATGCGTGTTCAGGCCTTGTCCTGGCCACCTGGAAGTCAATGGCTATTTTGCCATTGACTTAAATGAGAACAGGGTTGGGCCCTGGAAGGTAGTGAGAAGGATGCAACCAAGTCTTCCCTATATGCTGGGAACACAACATTTTGCTAGGAGGGGAAAGGGGATGGTAAACTCCAGCACCAGAACACACCTTTGTTTTCCAGGATTCAGGGAATGCTCATCCACTGCCACATCAAACTCCGTCCAGAAATCATCTAAGCAGCCGCTATCTCCAAACGCCCCCCACTCCATGTTCACACACATCCTGCCCTCCTCTCCTTCCACCAGCTCCACGTTCCTCATTTCTTCCATGTAGCAGGCATTGCTGCCTGTGCCTGTGAAACCAAGGACCAGGAAGGTCTACAACTTACAGGAAACATCTTAGGCTTTCAGGGGAATGGATGAAAAAACAAACAAGGTTGGAAAAGGAAAGCTTGGCTGCTCTTGACAGCTAATGCAGATTTGCAGCCTCAGGGGAAGCAGGCTCTATCCCAAATGCTGATAATAACACCTTATTCAGAAGGCAGCTACACCTTCTGTAGCATTAGCATGTAGTCACACATCTATTACTAATGTTGCCATGATATTTTGCCACACTAAAGACTTACTCAAGAATCTACTGACGAAATGACTTTTCCCACTGGGAAATACCATTCCATCAAAATCAAAAGTTTTTTGCGGAAATGAATGAATTTCAATAAAGGTTTGCTAAGAAAAAATAAAGTGCTTTGTTAGTACCTGTGATGGCATTGTAGAAATACATGTCTTTTTTACCTCTGAAACATCATATATGCAACATTTTCCAGTCACTGGGAAAAGGGGGAAAGATGCAGGGCACGCACAGAATCAAAAGTATGGATCAGGGAGAGGGGTGAACTGGGTGTGTTTGCAATAATTTTTAGTTCTTACCTACTATGAGCCCAACTTCACAATAAGGATCTTCATAACCACAGGTCATCATGGTGCCTACAGTATCATTCACCACTGCCACCACGTCCAGGTCAAACTCCTGAGGATGAGAGGGCCGCCATGTGTTACTCTGGAAGGACACCACTGCTTACACTGCCTTTCACTCCTGCATTCATGGTAACTCCATCTATCTGAGCAACTGTACAGCAGAATGGACCTGACTGGTCAAAGTCTACCCATCTAAGAAGCCTCCCTCCCCAGAATCTCCAAGTGCTTCAATAAGTGCTTATACAGCACTGTCGATTTAAAGATCCAAGCATTGTAAAAAATGCATCTCATGTGACATATCCAAAGCCAGGTAAAATGGCACATAACTCATTTACACTGGCAGGTAAAAGTACTGGAATGTCCCTGTTGAAATTTGAACCTGCAAGTCTAGGACATTTACCTAGCACTGTTTTTGGGGTGTTACAGTCCCTCCAATTCACAGCAGCAGGTAAGGCAATCAGCTACCACTACCAGCACGGGAAATTCTTGATCTAATTCAAGCTCTCCAAGGTCGAACCATTTGCTCTGGAGGTCTTAATGACCACAATAGAGTGGGCATTACACATGTAGACATTCATCTAAACCCAGTGCTTAAAGGAACTCATTTCCTTTTACACTCCAACTAGACTTTCCAAACAGCACTAGATTAGTTGTGGGACTTGTCACAAATCTGCTTTCCGTCAAGGGCTTGTCCTACAGATATTCACCTCTCTCCTGTGGATCGCTTCTTTCAACAGATTCACTACGTCTTCTCCTTCACATCCACTGGCGTTGAAGCCTTTTGTCCATTTCAAAAGTATCCCCTAAAAGCAAAATAATCATTTTTAAAAGTACAATAAAGCATCAGGAAAAAAAGATTGTTGATAGTTAGCAACAAGAAAAGATTTATAGAACTCTATCATCTGCTCTAGAAAGAGTTGTCTTATAGATACATCAATTTATGTGCACTGCTAAAGTAACATGTCCAAAGTTTAAAACCAACTAGTAATTTTAAGTTTCTGACAAATCTTAAGATGTCAAGTTAGACACTCAAAGAATCATATGCCATTGGTAAAAAAGTCTTGTTCTAGGTCAATATGTTAAAAACTTATGCCATTGCTTCACCCATTAATAACAAGAAGATATAAAGACACCAATTGGCCTGAGCAATGTTTTGAATAGAAAGTGCTAAGAATAGGATAGCAGAATTTCTCATGTTTTCAGGACAGGTATTGTTCTCATGGATTTTAAACAATACTGGCTTTTTTGTTGTTTCAGTGCTACAAGTCAGCAACACAGTGGGAGGCACCAACAGCTACCTCAGGTCTATGTGTATCCTTAGAAAAGCCATCCTAATAGTATCTCAGTCAGCTCTATTAGAGGCTCACTGAAATATCTACAGTGAACAGCTCTTTGTTCACAGTATGTTGAAATCTTAACTCACAAAAAATCCTGTTCCTTTCACTGCCAATACAAGCTAATTATTATGTATGAACACAAGTCACTTGATAAAGATTACCTCGTCCAAGTTAGTCTGTTTGCAAGGGAAAGAGAAGGTGAATCCTAGGGGAAGTGACACTCCCTTCATTCCCATGTATTCCAGGAAATCAGAAATGCAGTGGACGATGTGGTCGAAGAGCTGTGCACAGAAAGCCAAGAGGAAGCTGTTTTAGTAGGCACGTAACACTTGATTAAGTGCCAGGCCACACAATAAGCATGAAAAACTTGTTGGCATTACACAAAGTCGATTCTGTTTAACTAGCTAGAACTTGAACTCAATTGCATAATGCAGTAGTGAAAATAAAAATCCTAAAAAAGCCACCACCTCCCTTGAGATCTTCCCACTCCAGTTGCTAATTCAATAGTGGCATTATAGACAGGTCTTATGGCTGCAGTTTAAAACAGTCATTCAAGGTTTGATCCTGAACACTGAGTTCAGAGGGAGGTGGAGAGAAACTGAAAGACAGCTGATGAAGAAACACAAAGTCCAGATTCAGGAAAACCCAGCTCCAAAAATCAGCAAGAGCTTGAGTCCAGGATGGAACAGGGTGGGGCTGGGCATCCCATATCTCCAATGAAATCCCAAGCCTAAAACTGACTCACCTCCTCTCCTGTCCCTTGCATAATCTCCTGTGGGATGGAGTAGATCTTATTGTGCATTTCAACACCACGCCTCATACCATTTCGCACACGCACCAGCAGCACACGGAAATTAGTTCCCCCGAGGTCCAGAGCCAGGAAGTCTCCTTTTTCTGAAACCCACATGAAAGCAGTTATTAATACCATCCACAGCAATCTCCAACAAATGATATGTCTATCCCAAGCATAGGCCCAATTCCACTCTCCCAAACACAGTAACTGGTACAAGCAGGAGCCTCCATCTGTCCTGAAAAGAGGGAGGCAGAGCAATAGGGAGGAAAGAGGATGGCAGGATGAATTCCAGCATCATGGAAACAAAAGTTGTGGGAGCCTGAGAAGTGTGGGCAGATTCAGTCCTCTGGGCTTGCCTCTTCTGTAAATCCAGAGTGAAATACAAGAGTGCCAAGTCTCCATCTCCCATACTGGTACTGCAATCATGCCTGGGGTCCCTGACTGACATGAGGCTCAACTGAAGTAGACAAGGGACCAACTCAAAGACCTTCCTGTCAAAAAAGACTAGGCAAGGCCTGGAAGGAAACCCAGCAAGGGAAAGTGAGAAAATCTATATAGGAAGTGAGTAGCAGAGCTGGAAACAGGTCTCTCAAGTCCTTGCCCACCACCCATCCTGTCTGACTATCATGCCTCTAATGTCAGTCAAGCACTTCCTTCCCTTCAGAATTTGCCCTGAAGACCTCATATGAAAACAGATACGAGCACATGTCCAGTACAAGAACAAAACCATGAGGTGACAACCCCTTAAGACCCCCAAAGCCCATTTCCTCGAAGGCTTTAAGGAGTGTTCGTTAATGCTCAGGACGTCTTGAGATACCACTTCATAAGCAAGCTCGACTGGGCTAGAGGAGAGAATGGAAAGCCAGTCTAACTCTTAAAACCCAAGCAGGGGAGGCTCACAATGAAACCTCTGCCTTTCTGTTCACATACAGGGAGCATTACCTGTTCCATCTGGAGTGGAACACACGTAAGTGGGCAGCATTTTCACCGTGGCCTCTGGGTGTGTCTCCTTCCTCAGGCCCCTCTCCATCTCTACCCTCATCCTCTTCTTCACTTCCAAAAGCTGTTCCTGGCTCAGTTTCAGCGCTTCCAGGGTCTTCTGCCTGGCTTTATGCTGGGCTGCAAGTCTGTAAGCCACCGCGGTGACCATGGCAGCTCCTTTGCCGCTCCCGTCTTCTGACCGGATGAACCGGATGTCACAGTCTGGTAGGAGCTTCCGCACCATTTTGTGCAGGCGTCGAGCAAAACTGCAAGGGGGCAGAGAGGCTGGGGTGACACCAGGCCCAACACTTTATGGGTGGACAATTTTGGAATCCCCTTCACAGCAACTGTGCACTGTGCCCCCCTGGAGATTTCAGGCACCTCAAAGCAGCCCTTCCAACCCTCGCATCACCCCAGGAAGCAGAAACCAAGATTCATGGGCAGGATTGGATGTTTGGCCTTAAGACTCCTAAGCCAGTGCCAGCCCTACAAGGCCACGCTCAGCTTAGCACATTGGAGAACCCTCGAGCTGCACCCTCAGGATTTTCAAGAGAAACTTAGAAGCTTATTGCAAGTCAGGCACTTCCTTTGAGTGTGTTTTAAGATCTGCCTTTGTTTGTGACTTATCTCCTGTGCTGTTCCTTGGGACTGTGGATAGCAAGAGGACTTTATCATTCATGTACACTTACACACACAGCCATTTTACCGCAAACATGCAGCTGGCCATCTGTCCCCCAAGAGACTTACTGGGGGTGTTTCTTGTACACTGTGCCATCCACACCGACAGTGGAACGTAACCTCTCCACACCCTTGTTCTCCTTGATGCGCCGCAACACGGCAGCGAGGGTGGCGGCACACAGGTTCGCCGAGCGGGTGGAGACGATTTGGCAGATGCGGTGGGTGGCAATGCAGTCTTCATGAGATGGCTCCAGCCCCAGCTTTGTCAGGATCTCATGGGCTTTTTGCAGTCCTTCTTTCTCCCTGTAGTCCCAGGAACAAGGAAAAAAAAGAAAAAGGAGTTCATTGGCACACCTTAAGCTACTGCTGAGCTAATACAAAGTGCTGTGCTGTCACCCAAAGCCTTTCCATTAACTTATTTACGCAGTAGGTCAGGCCATGGGTCTTTTACAAAAGCTAGCTTAAAAAAACCACACTTGTCTTTAACAGCTAATGGACAAAAGAGACCGTCGGTTTCCTGAGTAGCTGTATACCAGCATCATTTCTTCCACAAACTGGACTACACCAATTTACACCCACAAATGTTTTGCCTCCATACCTCTAAAGTCCTACAACAAGCCCCTACCCCACATAGATTTCAGTCCATTCCCATTGACTTATCCAGAAACTGGCCAAAGAATTTAATTCCCAATTGCTGCTGCTTCTTTTCCTCCTCTTCGTCCTTAATTTCATCCTGAAAAAAACCCTTTACCGCATCCCAAAGCATTTTGCAGAGCAGTATTCACAAGGCCCACAACTAACCCCACCCCTGCACTCTCCCCCTCCCAACATATTGCAAGAAATGGGACAGAAGGAGCACTTCTATTGCACAGATTGATGTTCATGCTGCAGCTTCCTTGCAAAAAGAGTAAGAAGATATTTCAGAAAGAGAGGCCATCTCACCCAACCTCCCCCAAAAGCGGCAACTGAGGAATACCGCATTTCCTTGGGCCAACTGGCAGGTTTTCCAGCTGGTCCCACTTCTTAGCCCTTTAACCACCAGTTCTAAGTGAGGCAAACCCAGAATCCTATCACATGGGGTCCCAGAAATGTATCTCTCATCAATGACTCTCCAGTCCTTTCCCCTCCCCCACCAGCTTTGGAAGAGCAGGGTGTGCCCCCTCCTCCAAGTTTGTGGCTGGGGAACAAGGGAATCCTCCAACCCACTGGCCCTTGAGTTTAGACCCAGATATCAGGCTCTCCCCCACTTACTTTTCGATTGCAGACACGTATCTGGTTTCGAAGTGTCCCGTCGTGAGCAAGTCAGGGGTGAGGCGCCCACCGAACAGCAGCTCTTCCTTGGCCATTTTCACTAGAATGAGCCTGACCAGCTCCCCCATGTACATGCCACTGATCATCTTTTCAAACCTGCAGAGAAGTCAAGTGAAAGGTTTATTCTGCTGTGGTGGCTGCATCTAGGCTGCACCACTACGAGGACAAGGTCTGTGCCTCAGCCTGCGACCAAGGGCAGCCTATCACATGCAGGTGGCACTGAAGCCCACTGAAGATTACTGTGCCAGCAAAAGAGGACAGAAAAGTTTGCCCCAGGGCATGCAGATACCCATGTCAGCATCTGAGTTAGTGTCCAATAAAAATAAAAGACTCTCTGGAGCTGCATAGTACAATTTGCTCATTTCAGGAATCAAATTATTGCAAAGCACCTGGGGTTTCCCACACAGGTGAACCTAGTTATTGTTTAAAAGCATAGAGGACAGTTTAAACCTTTGCTGAAATGACTGTGGGGGCAAGGGGCATAAGGGAGATCCAGAGTTCAGAAAGGCAACAAGACCTTGAGGTCTGCAGCAGCTTTGCAACAACCTCATGATTGCTTACGAGCTCTGCAAGAGTAGAGCATCAGCCATCAAGGCCAAGTTCACAGCTATCACAGCAGTATCAGCCTACTCAGGGGTGAGGGGCACACAATCTCACAAAAATCACTGGCTTCGGTTGCAACAATGATAGGAACACTAGATGGCACCATTTGCCTTTGTTTGATGATTACTGCCTTAGCTGGGAGAAACCAGCAATAAGCAAGTCATTTCATTCATTAGAAACCAAATGACTCAAAATGAGTTCTTGGACCTTGACTCAGAAATACCTTCAAAAATGCGTCACACAATCCTAGCTTGCCTTAGTTTAACCCAGTGTTCTTAAAACAGAAGTACATGCACACCTGGGAGAGGTGGTGGACTTCTAGAGCAGTGGTTTTCAACCTGTGGTCTGCAGACCCCTGGGCATCTGCAGACTGTCTAAGAGGTCTGTGAAAGATGACTATGATCAATCGGAAGTATGTGAATACCTATATTTGCAAGGGTCTGCACCTTCATCCAAAAATTTTGACAGATCAGCCAATGAAAGGTCAAAAAAACCATTGTTTTAGAGAGAACATGAGAGGAAGGAATGGCCCAGCAGAAACGGGGAAAGGGAAGAGACATGGAGGGAAAGGAAGAAGAAACAATTCTACAGTACAATTCTATAGTACCAGTCCAGAACAATTATACAGTACCTCCAACATCTTGGAGAGGCTACAGCACAGCTGTAGTGATGTAGACATGACTTTTTCATTCTCCATACCTTGGAGTCAGAGGAGTATGCAGCCATGGAAACTGAAAAAGGGGGACATGACCCCAAAAAGTTTGCGGCCCACTGGTCTAGCCTATATCCTGCAGGATGCACTAACCTAGTTAACTGGCCTGACCTCTTCCTCTCCCTAACACCCTCACAATGGGAGGACTGACAATGCAGAATAAAACCTACAACTGAGCCAAAGCCAGGAATCTGCTTACAACTGTTTGCCTGGGTTGAGCGAGCCCATGTCGATTTCACGGTCAAATTCTGTCCTGATGTCATTCAGCGCCCCGTCATCACCGAAAGCACCCCACTCCATGTTGATGCACATCCGGCCCTCATCCCCTTCCACCAAGTCGATGTGCCTCATTTCCTCCATGTAACACGCATTGGTACCAGTGCCTGCAGAAAACAAGACAAGAGATCATCATCTGGGAGGATGAGCAGGGGCATCAGAGCCAGCCACCTCCTTCACACTACAGGATCCTCCATATCTATATACCTTTTATGGTTTTTTGCATCTCAGCTGAAAGCTTTTCAAATTGCACATATGTGTAGAGAGTCCCCAGCACATTTCTGGAACCTACCATCCTATTACAAATAAGTCATTTCTTAGCAATTACAGATCTACCACTTCAGTGAACTCAGAAAAGGGACTCACAAATTGTATTATGAAGACATCTATTTTCTAAATTGAGCTAGAAGGTGTTTCTTGCCTTTTAAAATGTTGGACACTTATGCAGATCATTTTTCTTAAATCAGAGTGCATGAGATTTGGGGCCTAAATTTCACTTGAACTATATTTCTCTGCCCTGTCTCGCACTGAAATTAATTCTGGGATCCAAATTCCTCCCAGTTCAGGTAAATGAAGTGCTAGGGAATGCCCTTTTTCTGATGAAGTCGATGATAGTGTCACCACTGGATGGAATGTTCCCAGTGCTATTCTGTTAACATGGTCTGGCAGCAGTGTTTAAAGGATAATTAAATTTCCTAGCCACTTACACACATGGGATGGATAACTGGCTATATGCATGGCTTCCCCAGTTATGCGTTTACTGTTACATTCCAAATCCAGCAACTCAAGCTCAGTATGTTGACACTGATATTGCAAAAAGCTGCAGCATGTGTGTGTTGTCACAGCATCTTGCTTCATCCAAGAGGCCGCGCTCCTGCAAACTTGTGCCACATGGCAGGAAGTCATCCTAGTCTATGTCTGCGCTGGAACTACTGTTGTCTCTGTCCTGAGGATTAACATGGCTACTTCAACAGCTGAACACTTTCTAGTGTTAAACGTATAAAACATTTCAGTAGAGTGTGAAGGAGGGACTAACATATTTTGTTCATTTGCTGTGCCAAAAGTTTGCCTCTTTCTGCTGTTGTCAGTAGAAAAAAAACAAGTGAATGCAGAGTCTAACTCTTAAGGAAGAAAGATCAAAATACTACAGTGAAGAGGTTGTCTGCGTGTTAGCACCATAACATGGAAGATATGCTGAAGCAGAGTAGCAATTATTTTGGGAGGTGTTACAAATTTGGAAAAATTCTTCAGAAGCCCACTGGTCACTCAGACATGCGTGTCCTGTCAGCTTCTGAGCAATCAAGGTATTCTGAAAATGCTTCCCCATTATTAATGTATTTTTAATTAGTGCGCCTAGGTTTGTGTTTGCATAAACCTGGCTAAATGTGCTTGGCTAGCAGATCCATGGAAGAAATTGGAAAGCTTAAGATTGGAAAAGGCCAGTGTTAAAGCAACACAGCCAGCCCTTCCCAAGTATAGTTGTTATCACTGCTCTCAGTTTGAATACTGTATGTGCTCCAAACGCCATGGTGGTAGCCAGCAACCTAACACCCTTCAACAGGGAGATAAATTGTCCCAAATCCAAACTGTTCCTTGCTTTGATTTTAAGAAAACAGACCTCAGCCAACATGATTTTTAAAAACTAAAGGTTGCTCTGCTCTGTCCTTTCAGATCTTTAAATTTGCAAGGACCACAAACTTAATTATGGTCTATTCAGGGCATTCAACACCTTGCAGATTCTGGCCCAGACTGTGATGCCCAATTTAGATAAATACTCCTTTGTCTTCCTTCCATCCACTCAGCTGGAGTCTGCATTGCATCTTACCAACGATAAGCCCGATCTCACAGTTGTGATCATCATAGCCACACGTCATCATTGTCCCAACTGTGTCATTCACCACAGCAACGATGTCTATGTCAAAATCCTGAGAAGAAAAATCCAGCCTGTGATGTCACATTTGACAATAACTTTCCATTTCTAGCCTGGATTGAGTGGTGAGGGAGCAATGTTTTAGGTAACTCAGGACAAAAAAAGCTCCAAGGCCAAGAATTTGGCTTGCTGTCAATAAATATTCAAGTCTTATGTGGGCAGAGGTTTTACGAAGTGACTAATGATTTCCAGTACACAACTGGAGACACTAGAAAGGGGACTGATTCCAGAGGGCAGATATATAGCACTTCCCGGAAAAAAATCTGCTGCTTCTGAAAACTATAACCCAAGCGGGACTGAACTTGCTCAACTGCCACTAACCTAAGGCTAGATGGACAAGCTACCTACTAGCTTTATCATTAATACAGATCACTTTGACAGAACTTTTGTAATTTCTGTGCTGCACACACACTGGTTGCAGATCACAGCATCCCTGTGGGCTCAGTGAGCCATAACACAGAACATGTCTAGACTTCTATTAGTTGGCCACCCTGGCTCTAAGTGTTTTTAGAGACCTAAAGGAGAAGATACGTGAAAGAAGACTTAAAACATATGTAATAAACTTTCTGGACAGTATCAATGCATGCTCACAGCTAATCAGTCTACTGTTCTCTCCTGCCTCAAAAGCTGGGAGGGAAATGGAAATCTTGGTCAGTGCTATGTTAAGAAATCTTGGCTCTGGCAGATCCAGCTGAGGAAATCTGGGCTCTCTCAGTGGGGACAATGTTGGATGAGACAGGAAAGATAGCAAGCAAGCAGCTCCACTTCTTGTTTCAGTGCAGGGTCTGTTAGAACTGCATGTTTGCTAATAGCATGCATGGTAATATTTCCAAAAGACAATTTGTTAGATGGAGGCACTCCCTTAGATTATCAGAGATCAATGATATGATCCCTACACCACTGAAAAAAGAGTAACCTCAGCACTATAACAGTTCTTTTTGTACACCTATTTTCTCAGCAGTGAATGGAGCCTGCAGCATATCCATGTAATGAAACAGCAAGGTGTAAGCATGAGAAAGTGAATTGTTGGATTGAGAGCTTGGCCAACAAGCTGCAACCCAATAACTTCCTCTTCCTCCTCTCCTAGAGGACTATTATCTTGCATCAATTGGCTGATGGCGATCTTACAGCCCCGTAACTGCACTTGCATAATGACTTGCCCTTGGGTATCTTGGTTTTGAAACCATGTGCACCCGCCTCAGTGGGTTCAGAACCTCTATACCTACACCTTGAAATGTGATGCTTTCCACCTGCAGGATGGGCTGTGCATGGACCATGATCTCAAAGCTAAATCAAAGCCAGAAGCAAGAGAATCTTGTTTCAAAGCTGGACAGAGCATCCCCAGCTGAGCAAGTCCTCCCCAACACCTTGTGAGCCAAGAGCCTGGGTTTTGCTTACCCCTCGTTTCTTGATGGCTTTACGTAGCATGGAAACAACATCCTTCCCCTCCACACCACTGGATTTGAATCCTTTGGTCCATGTGACAAGGAAGCTCTATTGAAAAACAGTGAGTATGATCATATTATGAAAACCACAGTCCTTAAGTACCTTCCTCTAAGGCAATGATTCTCAGTCAGGATGCCATGATACCCTGGGGTGCACTGAGACCCTTTCAAGGGTGTCACATGGTCACATGCAATGTTAACACTGTTAGGTAAGTGTGCAAACATAATTCATAAGCTAAACCCAGAGATTTCAAACAGGAATCCACAATGTTAAAAACACTCTAATCTTTTCGGGGGCTTTCGGAGTTTTTTGCAACAGCAAAGCTGCTCTATTAGTTTTCACTATTTTTGGATGACAGAAAAATAAGAGCCAGCATCTTCCGTGGGGTGCCGTAAGGTGAACAAGGGGTGCCTTGAGTCTATAAAAGGTTTAGAACAACTGCTCTAAGGCCACTCCTCTCAGCATGCATCAGCTGCTCAGGTATAACACAGGGGAATAGGGGTGACATGTAGGGGGTACACACGGGTGCATATGTATCCCCTGAATGTGGCAGTGCACCCCCTGTCGGTGACACCTGTGGGCAGTTGCCGCTTGCCACCCCGCCACCGCCACCGCCGCTGGCATCTGCAGGCGGTCCACGATCATTGCTGACTGCTGCTGACACTGCTGGCGGCGCCTGCAGCTGGTCACCAGCTCCTCCCCACCACCACTGACCATGCTGGTGGCATCTGCAGGAGCTCTGCGCTTGCTGCCACTGCACTCCCGCTGCCACCAGCGCAGCCTTGCCCCACCAGCAGCCAGGGGCATGTGCCGTTCATGCAGGGGAGTAAACTGAGTGGTGGTGGTGAACCTACATAGTACATCTGCATTGATGTATGTGAAGATAACCAAGGAGAAAACCAGTAAGAGACAGAAGGACAGTTTTGACTGCACAACAAACAAAAGGACTTATATACAAGGTAATTAGGCTTGCAGTAATTTCCTCAGTCTCAAAAAAATCTTATGTTTTTAGAAATACCATCAAAATAAAGGTGGCATGGGCAGTTATTCATTTACCTCTTCCCACAGTAGGAATACAAAGCACAATGTGGGCACGTCTACATGTTCGTTAAGGTGTATTTGCTACTGCACATTAGATTTAGTACTTCTAATATAAGGTACTACATAAACGCGCATTAGGCTGCCCCAATGCGCACCAGCAAAAGCACATGGCTTTTTAGTGATGCTTAATGCATAGCAGACTAATTCTACTGCACATTAGCATATTAGCACTGTTTTTGACGTGATGCTTTACTGTGCAGTAGAACAGGCTACTGCATGTTAAAGCGCACGTGTAGACGTGCCCTGTGATGTCTAATGGAGCAAAATCTCTTAGGATACTTGCTAAAAAAACCCCTCAGGGCACCTACAACTGCCAATTTAAAATATTCTTTCCTCTGTGGATTTTCCCTGTGAAATCTAAAAACCTATGCAGAGCAGAAGGCACTTAGAGCCAGGAGTCTGTTAGGCTTAGGCAACTTATAATAATAAGACTATCACAGCCAAATATTTGACTCATATATGGAGAACTTTTCATGCATAGATTCCAAAAAGGTGCTTTACGAAGAAGAGTAAGTATCATGCTCTTTACAGAGTGGGACACAAAGGCATACAGCAACTTGAGGTGACCAGTCACCTAGAGAATCAGAAGAATAGGGAATGGAACAGAAATCTCTTGACTCCTGGCTCTGTGGCTTTCTACTGGAGCACACAGCTTCTCCAGGCAAGGAAGGAGAAGAAAACACTTGGCCTTTACTAGCCTAACAGAAATCCTGATGTACGAGAGCACAACTTCATGAAGAAACCTTTAGAATGGATATTCACCGCACAAGGAAGGCATGTGAAAGGGACAGAGGCATCCTCATTCCCCAGAGGATAGTAACTTTTTTAACTTTTGGATTATATCTGGGGGCTAGGGGGAGGCAGGACAGACTTGCTGCGGGGATGGAGAACAAGAGAATGCAGGGGACTGGGAGGGACGGGGGACCAGTCACAGAAGGGCACGTTCCAGACTACGTGACAACTGCAAGGGCACGTGCCCAGCTGGAGGTTGCTTTCCAAGCAATTTCATCCCAGGCTTCTGAAGCCACAAACAAACCTATCGCATGATTGAGGTCACAGACTCCCACTGCAGAGCGACAGCCGCACTAAGTAGAGCTGACAGGACATCAATCCCTGCTGCAGTGCTGGCCCCAGCTTCCAGAGAAGCTAGAGGAGGAGGCCTGGCCTTGCGTGGCCTGTGGCTTTACGAATGACGTGCTGCTTGGCACGTCCGTTCCTGAGCTGCCCTCCCTCATGTGGTGCCCAGTGCCTGTATTCAGCTCATTTGCCATCTCCTCCCCCTTCCTGCTTGTGTGCCACTGAATCCTCTGTGCCTCTTTCTTGTGCCATGGCTTGAGACTATTACCCTTGTTGCCCTCCCTGCCAGTAATACTCTTCTCTGTCATGAGGTCCTGTCTTCTCAGCCAGCTTCCCCCTACCATGGCTCCCCTCTGGGGCCCATTTCTATTATAACATGAAAGGGTCACTCAGAAGCCTCACTGCCCTGCTTGTGAGTCTGCACACTCAGCATGATGGCACTGCTGTTATGTGTAGCAGGGGAGAGACATGGCTCCTGGAGTGGAAAGGGAAAGGGAATAGGGGTGTGTACTGAATACCTGGTAGGGAGAATTGTAGAGCATAAAGTGTTTGTTTGGAGGAGGAATGAGGCGAGTTGCAGGGAAACTTTGAAATGGAGGAGATGGTGGCAGCAGGAGACAGTGGGGAGAGCTGAAGCACCTGGGGTGTGCAAAGAACTCAGCTAACACACATGAGCAACCCCTCCACTCTAGCAAACAGCATCCCCTACAAACTACACAGCCCTCAGGAATGATTCTTCCTTCCCCATGAACTCCTAGACTTTCCCACACTTGCCAGCCTCCTGTGACAGCCAGTCATGTGATTTACCTAATGTAAAGTGCAGAAATTTTGCCTGTTACTCCTTTGTAAAATATATTGCACAGTAGTGCAACTGTCCACATCTTCCCCTGCCAGGGGCTCCTCTCCTTTCCCTCATTCCCCTTCCCTGCTGCCAAGGGTTTTTGTGTGAGGTCTTTGCAGGGACTGAGTCAGCTGAACTGGAACATGCCTGGCTGAAAGCAAAGTAAGAGCATCTGTACCAGTTCAGCTGAACCAAATTAAAGTCACCTTTAAGCTGATCTGGTGCAACTTCTGTGTTTAAACCAGGTTAGAAACCATACATTGTGATCAAAATACCCTCTCAGCCTGTCCCTTTTACCTCCCCTGATCAATGAAAGCAGCAAGCTGGGCCTGATGTAGTACAAGCCAAAGGAAGGTGACACTTCACTTACCTCATCCAGTTTGGTCTGATGGCAAGGAAAGGAGAAGGTGAATCCAAGGGGCAGCTTCTTATCCTTGATGCCCAGCTTGTCCATGAAGTTGGCCAGGCATTCGGCTATGTGGTCAAAGAGCTGCAAAACAGAGCCGACAACACGTTGGATGTCAGAGCATTGTGTATGTGCCTGAACGAGCTGCTTTGGCACTCACTGAAGTCAGTGAGTGAATTTTGGACCAAACACCTCAGACTGCAGTCCCTCAGGAGTTTCCAGCACCCTGCCTGCACCATGCTTTCTCTAGTCCCAGCCACCAATGCAAGCACATGGCCTATTTATGAGCAGCAATTCGCACTGGTGCACCTCTCCCTACTTTCTCCCTATTTTCACATCAGGGTCAGAGAGCTGCTCTGTCCATCTCCATGTGGGGCATATTGCATAGCTGGAGTGGGGGCATATTCCCACCACAGACAAGACTGTCAGTTTGGGCTTGGCCAGCTACATCCCTCCAGGTGGCACACTGCTCTTTGCTGCTGGTCAGTTTGCTTGCTCTGGGTTTACAGAACAGTACTGCACTTCAGCTCACTCGGTTGCTTATTTCTAGGCATTTTTTCCACCCCAGCTACCTTCCTGTAAATCCAACATACAGACAAGTCTGCCAAGAGACTTCACTAAGCTCTGACTCATTTCTATGGGTGAGGATTTAACAAGGAAAGCAAAGCCAGCTGGACAGACAGTTTAGTCCAGTTTGCCTTCCAGTGGCACAAAACTGGGTCCAAAGTGCACCAGCTTGCAGTTTCAAGGCATATTCCACAGAACTCATGCACCCAACCTAAATCCTCCATAGCACCCTTTCTCTGACATTGCCTTCACTGAGGAGCAACATGGACCATGCCTGCCTGCTCCCAGAAGGGAGGTAGTGTAACCGCCATAAAGCAGCACTAAGGCCAGACCAGTCCTTGCACCAAGGTAGTGAACCCAAGACTAGGGCCAGGTGTGTACTCAGCACTGCTGTCAGAGAAGAAGCGGGTGAGTGGGGCATGGCATGGAGGCGGTGCAGACCTGTCCAATTGATCCCTCCACCACATGAACTTGCTGCTCTCCATTTGCAGATTTTCTAGGTCCCCATCCATAGAGCTAGGCCAGGGCAAGTTAGAACCCCTCTTCTGCCTCCTGCTAGACTTTCTCCTTGAGTGCAGTCCACGGCAAAGCACTGTCATCATGAGATTCACAATTAATTGGAGGAACTTAAGCATTAAGAAGGGCAGGGACATATCTGGTTTTACCTTAGCTGGCTGGCAAAATTGGTGGAAATACAACATAAGCCTCTTACCCCTACCCCATCTATGTCTTGCCATCAAATGAGTGCTTTCTTGAAACACCATCATACCTTTGCCCCCAGATCTTTGCTACCCTAAAGAGCTATATAGGAAGCACCCCACTTCTGAGCACATGGACTGTGAGGGCCATTCTCCTGAACAGCAGCAGGAAACTGATTACCCCTGAGTTGCTCTTTCCGCTGTATAAGGCTGGGTACTCCCTATGGCAAATATGATGGTGGAAAATGACATGGGAAGCGATTGGGGTGAGGGAAGTTGGGGGAAGAGAAGGGAAATAGATATTTTATGTAAGATTTAATCTGGGATTAGCCAGAGTTGAGGGGAGAGGGAGCAGGAGGGGAAGCAGTCATATGGATCAGAGGGGAATTAAAACTGACGTGTCTTCTACTCCAGGGCTGGCTACTATTCTGAAGACAAGCCATGGCTGCCAATTTTAGCTAGACCATTATAAAGTCCCATCGCGAGATCTCTGAAATGGGCCCGATTCTCTAACCACTTTGAAACAAGGCCTCTCTGAGCTGTGCCAAACTGGACACATGGAAACTAAGATTGTATCCAGAAAAAATCAGGTCCATTTTAACATGTCAAGAAGCCCTTGGAAAGACAAAGGACGGTTTTTGCCACGTGGCAGCTGGTCAAGGCAAACTCTGCAGCTGGCGTCCACCAGCTAAAGCACAAATGCTACACAAAGGAAATACCCGGTGAAACCACCTTCTATTTTAAGGAAGAGAAGGCACAAGAGACCTGCAACCACTGGTCAGCTTTGAGCATCTTGGTCTCTGCATTTCTAGGGAGTCCCCAGCCACAGTACCCAAGCACCATTTCCTTCTCCACTGAGTGGCCAGAAGAGCTGGGCTGGCAAGGCACAGCAAGCTGCGGGATCCCACAAGAGTGCACAAAGGAAAGGGGAGGGGGGTGTTTAGCCTACCTGAACCCCACTGCCCCTCATGAGATCCTCTGGAATGGCATAGATCTGATTCTCCATCTCCACCTTCTGCAGTCCATTATCAGACACCTTCACTCTCAGCACGCGGAAATTGGTGCCGCCAAGATCCAAGGCCAGGAAGTCTCCATCTTCTGCAGGGGAAAAAAGAGAAGAATGACACTATGTTAGAGGCTGCAAATTGTTTTGCTGGGCACATGTACACATGCACGTGCATCTTTAAAACTTAGCTAGGTTATTACTGCCTACTTACAGGGGCCAGACGTGCTACCACTGGCAATGGTACAATCCTTCTGCCATCTCTGATCATCCAGAGAACCAAATCCACCCCAAAAATTAAACCAGGTGAACAATAGGTCCAATTCTGGCCCCACCAGCTAGGCTGAGTGGGTTTGAAGGCAGCACAACCAAACAAAGAAAAGCAGTGGCTATGCTTCTAGTAACACCCCTCCCTCTGCACAGCAATTGCCCCCATAAGTGCAGGGGCTGATGGTTACCATTGTTGGGTGTATCTGACCCTACATTTCAGAAGCCCTTCAGCCATTGCTGAAATACAAGGCTCTGTTGAAAACAAGCACACGGAAAACTGCACGGGTTAATGGGAGAGCTTTGACCAACAATGCCTGGACAAAGCACCAGCTATGCAACAGAGGCAGGCCCCTGGGATCTTTCACAACTAGGTGGAGTAGGCCTGGTATCCAGTGCTCAAGGCAGCACATCTTGCCTAGAGCAGGTTAAGTAAAGTCAGACAATCTTAGCTGCTTCTTCAAGGGCCTTGTTGCGTGATCTTGAGAAAGTCGCTTAATCCCAGGCTTGGGCAAGGCAAATCCAGCACCAAAGCTAGTTCTTAGAGCACCACGACATGGTGCCTCCAGCAAAACTGGCTACAACTGTAGTCAGGGGGAGGACTCTCATGTTTTGTTTTTATTTTTCATCCCCCGCTGCTCTTTCATAATATACACGTGAGTGAAAACTCGTGGCACCTCTTGCTCATATCATTCCAAGAAGTCATCCCATGTGATGGCTGAGGAATTCATCTGAGGGATTTCAAAGCAAGGCTTTCCTCCCCTCAAGGAAGGATCTGACAATGTCAACAGAAGAGACCACGGGATCAGAAGGGGAAAGAAAGAACAGATACCCGTGAAGCATCACAGGATTCTCGCCACACGCTTGAGCCAATTTTAGAACTGGCAACTGAGGCTCCTCTTGCTTATATTGGAGTAAAATCAGAGTAATTGCACTGATGCTGGTGAATACAGCAGCACATCCCAGCCAGGAAAATCTAACAATGTTAGGTACTCAGATCTGTATCGGGTACTCAGATACTTAACAGAGAACACAGAGAACCCAATTCTGAATCCCACATCATCCCAGAGACATGAAGTAACATTCATCTACCCCTCAAAAGCAGCCAGGGTAAAGGATGGACAGGAGTGGGAATCAAGGATACCCACCTAGCTTGATTGCTGCAAGTAAAGAGTTAACAACAAAAAAGCAGGCTAGATAGACTCTGCAAAAACAGGTAATCTCTGTGACTTGGCTTGGTCACATGTGACTTAACAGAGTTTCTCTGGGTTACGGCCACATTTATATGAACTGGTTTGAGAAACCTGCAGGGTTATTAGCTGTACCATCTCTCACAGGAGACTTATCAAGGAGTTGTTCTCCCTGCACACATGCACTTTTCTATTGTTCTTTTTTTAAGTTTTCAACTTTATTTTCCAGCCCCCCCAAGGTGGCCCATTGCGGAGTCCAGGACAACTAAGTAGAATCGTCAGTACAATTCGGGAAAAGTGCCAAGCTTGCTATATCAAATACCTAGCTCCGGGCAGGGGGAGGGAGGTAGAGGGGATGGGGGGGAAACCCTCTATCAGCACTCTTTAATTTCTGAATACACTAAATCTGCTGTGCTGGCTACTCCAGATGGATTATAGAGCCTAGGGACTGCATTGTGCCCAGAGATCCTGTGACAAAGGGGCTATAGTTGAAACAAAAAATGCACTTTATTAGTATTCAAATGACACAGGGCCAGTGAGCGTCTCCAGTGACTTCAGCTGAAAAGACAGCTTACTGTCCAAGTCTGTGGGGCACTGACTGGCAACACGAGCTTTCCCGGGATCATTATGGGGTCGGCATTCCAAGAACTTGGGTGAGGCGGAGAAAAAAATCAGTCACTGGGAAGCTCACACAACAATTCTCTTATAAAATCCTATTAAAAATGTCTTTCAGACCAAGGAAACTAAAAACCTGCTAAGATCCAAGGTAGAAAAGACAAAGAGGGGATTTCTTGAAAATCTCATATAAATCCTCCTTTGACAAGACACTGGCGATCCCCGCCTGCCAGGACAGAGAAGTTAAACTGGATATGGCTCCGTAACAGAGTAGGGAGAGCTTTGGGGACACCCAGACAACTGTCAGGGGAGAGGTGGGATGGTTTTCAGCATCCGTCTATTGCTGGTGGAGCTGGCAGGTTCTGTGAATGTGGTGGCTGGTTAGGAGCAGGATGCTAAGGCACCTTCTTGCTGGTCCAAAGTTAGCCAACTTGAGTGTGCCAGAGATGAGAGGTTTGTACTGACTTCAGCTTTCCAGTTCCACCCAGACCACTGATGTCTCTGTTGGTGCCAAGCTGGTTATCTTATTGCTGAGGCAATACTGGAATTTTCTGCCTTTGCCCTGAACCATCCCCACCCAATCTGTTTAATGATTCATATAAAACCTCAGGGCCAAGCCACCCAGCCCTCTGAGCCAGGCCAGGACTTGGCAACTTGTACCTTCTCTAGCAAGAACCTGGAGTACCTGGCGTTTGCACCAGGTAGTCAAGCAGCAGCGGGCTGGAGCAGAATACAGCAGCCAGATCCTTCCTTGACACCAAGAGCTTCGGGTGCTAAGGGCTAATGTGAACAATACAATCACTCCCTTAACTCTCAGGGGAAGGAACTATGAAGACATTTCGGCTGATGACTTGCACAGACCTCCAGGCAATTTTTAAAATGTTGATCCAGGCTGGCAGCTCCCCACTGTGAGGATGGATATGTGTACAGAGGGAAACCAAGGCATAGACAGCACATTGGTTTGGGACTTGCCGAAGACCACACAACCACCTGGAAGCAGAACTAGGGTTTGAAGCTGGAGGGCCTGACACCCATACCACACCCATGTCCAGCCAACATGCTGTTTCTCTCCTGGACCGGGTGAACCCAATCTCCTCTACAGGTCAGGTAGCTTAGGTGACTTGTGAAAGCCCATGAATATGAAGGGAGTCAAGAAAGGAGCTGCCCAGCCCTGCTTGGTAGTTACTAGGACAACCTATTCAGGGAACAGACGGGGGCATCAGTCACGTGGCCCAATGCTGTGTGATGCTGAGGCCCGAAAGATTAAGTAACTTGCCCAAGGTCACATAAGAGATATGGGGCATTAACACTTGCTCTCTCAAATCCCTGCTCTGCATCCCATCTGTGAACCCTTTTTTACCAAACTAGTCAGAATCAGTTTCCTGGTTTAAGACAGCCACCCAGTTTTGAATAGCTAATCTGAGGGGGGAAAGGTGAGTGCGAGATGTGAATATATAAGGTATTGTGCAGCAAGGCTAAGTGGTACCTAGGGACTTTAACTTCTCTGCAGCTCATTCAAATCCAGGTCAATAGTGACATATAGCACCCTAATTCAAGGGGGAAAGCTGGACCATAAAAGTAACCCAAGCTCTCATTTGGTCATTAACATATGCTACAAAGACTATTATTTAACTAAGGGGCTTACCCAGAGCCAGTACCACAACATTTGAGCAGCTCAGAATTGTTTAATGGACTTATCGTCAGAATACCCTCTGTGATATGTGACTCCCAGTTTATGGAGGGCAGACAGAGGTAGAGTAAGACCACAGGCCACACTGAGGGTGCATGGCAGAACAGGTCAGACTTGGGCTAATGTTTTATCCACTGGACCCCGAACTGAGTGGTTTGGCCTCAGCTCTGACCTCCAACAACCAGCCCCAGTGGCAACATTGTACAAACAAAGCTTCTGCTGTGGACCATCTACTGCAGAATCCAGTAGACCCATCAGGGCATGCCCACTTGTGACCAACCAGCAGAGACCCATTAGTCCCATTTGTGACCAACCAGTTGATACTGTGAGGCAAAGGGGAGATGACAGCTTGTAGATCCATTCATCTTCAGCAACACTGGTGGGGATATCAGCTGATCTGGACAGCAGCTGGGAGCAGAAGGGCCCTAAAGAGCAGGGGGGAAGAAACCAGTTTTGACATGACCGGAGATCCCAGGGCCAATGGCATGTGAAGTGTAGCTCTGTCAGGATACATAAAGCCCCTGCAGAAGATCCCAGGCTGACTGGGCGAGGAAAGGATTAACTTACAGTGTATGGTGAACTCATGAAGGAAAGAGCGCTCCAGTGCTATCTATCACCTAAAAGAGTTTTTCAATGCACTGGTCAGTAAGTTGCTCACTGGCTTACCCCAAGCAGATGCTGGAAAAAAAAGAGCCCAGGAAACTGCAGGGGTTTTCCCCCTGGCTTTAAAACACACTTTCAAATATTTGAAACAATGCTGTTTTTATTCATCTCCCCCATCCAGCCCCTTGCACAGGACTTTCGAGTCCTGGGGCCCCACAGATAAGATGTCGCAGACTCCAGAACATGGGTTGGTAGAAGGGATCTGGAATATTCAAGCTAGTCAGCTTAAAAAAGGGGAGGAAAAAAAACGTTGGAGCAGATCCAGACTTTGTCCGATGTGGGAACAAAGGGAAGCAAAAAACACAGCTTTCTCATTGATGTTTCTCTGCTCATTACAATCATATTGTTGTAGGTTCACCAATGAACACTATTCTGTGGTTATTTCATAAAGTTTCGACTATTCTAGCAAAAGAATTGGAGCAGAAAAGGTGACACTGAACACCATAACACCAAATGAAGCTGATGGTACAGCAGGAGCCTAACGTAGTTTTAAAACCCAAGAACAAAATCAGGCCCAAGTCCAGTTTACACTTTAGAGGATTTGAAGTGGTGGCAGTCAGATCAGAGCTGGGCCCGGCAGATTGAGAAACTTAAACTGGCCATGACATGAAAGCTTATTAGCAAGTCTGAAGGCTTCCTGGCTAGCATGGTTGGAGCAAACCAGTCTCTGTAGCCAACAGCACACAAGGGAGGGATGTGGCCAGCATCATGAGCAGCTGCCTTTGATTCCCTAACCTGAATGAGTTGGTACCTTCATTTTCCAATGGCAGATCAAGCTGGACAGCTTCTGACCTGAGTCTAGAGCAGCAGAATACTTCACCACTCAGTATTATCAGCAAGTAGTCTCTCCTGTTTGGCCCTCTATCAGAATAACACTGGGGCTGAAGTTCAGTGCAGATTAAATACTTGACTGTATGCTCTCACATACAGCATCCTTTTTTTCCCACCCAAAAAACAGCTGCTGGAAATTGCAGTGTGCATCATATGCGAGAAATATGCTAAAAGCCATTTCTGCCCCTACCTCGGCAAAAGTGAAGTAAAATCTGCATGGGGATTCTCAATGAGCAGGCTCAGCTCCCTAGCTGCTGCTACTCTCCCTTTCCAAAACAAGGTGTGTATTATTTTGTGGTATGTTGTATGTGAAAAAATATGGCATTCAAGATCCTTCCACCCACCATGCATCACAACCTGAGTGCACAACTTAACTCTTGGTGTTACTGTCAGTGCACAGCACTTAAAAACCCCAACCTATTGCTCCAAGAGCTGCAGGGAGTTAGGCACTGAACATCCTTTGAATTTCAACAAGAGACAGACATCCAGTTCTCTTGGGCTCCTTTGAAAACCCCAGCCTAAATATATTGAGGGTTGCACTAACCCCAAAGCAACAGTATACCCAGGCATCCAAGTTCATGTGGTTAAGGATGAAGGCAGGGCAGCGTGGCACTTTACAGACTAACTGATTCAGAAAGGCATCAGCTTCTATAAGTTACAGCCTACATCATTAAACACAAAGAATGGGTATGCATGTAAAATTAAATGTGCAAAGTGACATTCTGAACAGGAAAGTGACATTTCAGTAATTAACCCCACAGGGCAAAGCAAGGGTGTTATACATTACAGGAACCTGGTTATGAAACACTGCAAAACCATGAGCTAGGGAGGGCTGGGAGCAGGATACATTCATTACAAGAGAAAGCAGAAGGCAGAGCTGAGTGGTACCTTAGAGACTAGGAAGCCTCTAGAAAGCAAAATCTGGCAATTAAAGGTGCTGTTCTCTCCAGAGGAACTTGTGTTAACTCAGTACCCACACGTGGTGCCTATGTCTCATTTGACATCACCCAGGCCAAGTCATAGGCAGAGTTAAACTAGTGGGGAAAAAAGAGCGCACTCAGCCTTCCTGATGGTTGGCAGTACTTTTACAGCTCTGGAGAGACACAGCAGGTAATAAAAAGGGTGTGGTACGTATGATTACACAAAGCAGCACAGCACTGCACTGACTAACTTCCTCAATTTCAGACTGGCCAACCCAAAGCATTTCAGCTTCGGGCAAGTTCAGGAAGAAGGAAATGCACAAATACCAGTAATGCCTTGAGTGTAATGGAAAAGGCCCTGCCAGCTGGGGAGGGTAGTAGGGGGTGGAAACACACGCAATGTCTACTGAACAAAGCAGAGAGATCATTTAGCTACATCACCACTTTCCAGTAAAAAGCTGCTCCATTCATTTGCTTCAAGAAAACTTAATTATGTTTGACCACCCCCTCCGGCTCATCTTACTCTTTTAGTGCATTGTCAAAGCGAAACCATAAGCAGGGATAAAGGCAGTCAGTGTTTCAATTAACCCCTGAAAAGGCAGGCGAGCAGCACACTGCCAGAAGTTGGCTCATCAGGTCCCATTTCTGAGCGCAAAGCAGCTGTTCATTCCACTGCACATGACCCAAGTCAGATCTGCATAACTCGGAAACTAGTCATCCGGTGTCTGGAGCAAAAGGGTGGTTGCAAAAGTGACCTATTACCTACAGGAGCATGGAAGACACTCCCTGATGAAAGATCTAGCCTGAACAAGGAAAACAACAGCCCCATGTGATTTCCAGCTCAGTGTCTGATCCCACTCCTTTAGGGCAGGTCCTGATGGAGGACCAGACAGCTGTAGTCAAGAGTCTGCTCCCAACTCTGTTCCTCAGTCACCTCATCTGAAAAATGCAGTTCCTGTCACTTCCTGGGCTGTGTAATACCTCTGGGGAACTACAGCTGAGTGCTGCAGGACACTCAGCAAGTCTTGTCTACACAGAAGCATACGTGTTGTCTCCAGAATGCGGCTTTTTTAAGTAGGCTCCAAGAGGTCCAGGCTGGCTACATAGGCTCTTTTCAACGGCTGTGGCCTATCTGGAAAATGTCCTCTACAAAGCAGCTGAGAAATGGAAACACCTCTTAGATGAGAACACTCTGCCCTGCACAAGCAAGACCCAGGCTCCCTGATCAGAGGTTTTTCTTCAAGGCAGAGAAGCAACCAACTTGCAGTTTGATTACATGTTATCTGCTGCCCAGATGACAATTCAGGTCTTGATTGTTTAAGAAGCTCAGTCAGAAGCACTGGCTTCGGGAAAAGCCTGTGGTCCCTTCTAGGCTATGGCACCATTTCCCATTACGAGGCCCAAAGCTGAAGGGGTCTTCCAGGATCAGCTGGTTCTCCCAGAGGTCTGCCTCCTTGCGCCAGAAAGGTTTGGATGGGCACTGGCAGATTGCTGAAGACGATTCAGACTGATTACCCAGTGCCCTAAGGCAGAACAAGGGCCTGAAGGAAAAGAGGTAAAAAAGGAAGAGGTGGAAATCCTGGAATTTCCAAGCTGTACCTCTGTTCCTGTGGCTCCATCCCTGCCCTCACATGCAGCTTTCCTTCCACAGCAAGAATTATCTGCACAAATGGTATCAAGCCAAGCCTGGAAACATTTATCATTAAGACAACACACACCCACACAGCTGCCACCCTACACCACATGGTACTACTAGCAGAGCTGATAGCCACAGCACTACGGGACAGTGTTTTGGCTCAGACTGCCGTGTGTGGTCTGTCCAAGCAGCTCTTCTAGTCATGACCTTACATTTTTACCAATTGTTTCTCCTCCAAATGGACCCCCAAAACTGACTCAGGGAATCCAGAGTGGCTGTTGCTAGGGATTAACAGCAGCAGGTAGTGTCTGGACCAGTGCTCCTCTCCAGGATGAAGCACAACAGCTGTTCACTTAAATCATGCCATAAAAGCAGCAGCAGGAATTTAGCCAACCAGGCAGCAGGAGGTGCACCAAGTCACCAGTCCCTGAAAAAGAACAAAGAACCCCAGGAGATCTGGTCCATGGGCAAGAACATGGAGTTTCTGTCTCATGCAATGGTCACAATCTCTCTGGACACCATCCCAAAAGCACTGGCACCCTGCTGCAGCCTGGCAAAACACTTAGGTGCATCCTAGAGTTCACCTACTTACCCTGTCCCTGCTTGTCCTAAGACTCCCCACAAAATCAGAGGCAGAGACAGAGAAGCTGCAAGCAACTCAAAATGCCATCTTGCTTTGCACTGGGGAAACCTCACCCTTTTAATTCCCCATTCCCAACCCTTGCAGAGCAGGCCCTCCTCAAGCCGTTGTTCCAGGAATTGTTGCATCAGGGTTTTCCTGCATGACACACTGCACAGACACAACCCCGACTGCTGTGTGTTTGTGCTGCTTGGCACCACCCGACTGAAAGGATTTCTTTTAAAAAAAACCCTCTCATTGCTGAGGTCTGGAGTTTGGCAAACTATCATTAAGAAGCAAAAATACAGTCAATTCCCAGGCTTGCTGCTGCAATGGTGATGGAAACCAGCCAACTGTGCTGTAGGTACCAGCCACCCAGCCTCCTTCTCACACTGTGGTGGACTGGGGATGCCTGCCTATCCTGCATGCAAGGTCTGACCTCAGCTCAAGGCACATGCATGTGAACATGCAGACGTGCACACACGAACTTGGGCTGGAGTCCTCCAACATCCCCAAGGGCAAAACGTACTAAATCCTAATAAAAAAGATATATATTAAACATGAATATTTAAACAGATTTCAATCTAAGAGCCCCCAGGCATGAGGCCAACTCCAGCTGAGGTTGGGGTGAGGGAGGAGGGAAGAAGTTACATGTGCAAGATATGATCTGCAGAGGAAGCACTGAATACAAACTGGCTCCCAGAGTGAGGGTGTCTAGGGTCAGTGCTGCAAAGGCCAAGCCGCTAAGCAGCGCACCTGCTCTGAATATAACCTTGGTAGATGTGCTGCACAAATTTGCCCTTGCATCTACAACCACTGTTGACTCTTGGAGCTCACCCACAACATTAACCTTTTACCCTCAAAGGCTTAAGAGAAGAGAAAAACCACAGGCTGCCTCTTCTGCTCCGCAAGCCGGGCTTGCCTCTAAGGCCACATGCGCTGGCCAAGTTAATTTGCCTCCTCCAGTAGGAGAGAAAGCCACAGAGACAGCAGAGGAGGCACCTTACTCCTTCCAGGGACACTGCAGCTTCCCTGCGCCTGGCTGGTACCAGACAGGGGCACAGAGCAGGAACTGCCTTCAGAACAGACCTTCTGTCCATGGAGGAAGTGGCTGGGCCCTTGGCCTGCCATTTGGCCATGACTTGGGGTGGGAGACAGCACCTGCTTGCTTTTAGGCATTGCTGGAAGCAACAGGCAGAAATACAGAGCAGCAGCAGGGCAGCTGGGGACAGGAAGGGAAAAGAAAGGAAGGGAAGACTAGGCTCTTTGGCAATTCAACCCCTCCTCCTAGCCAACTCCTCACTGCTCAAGCTATTTCCAGTCAGGAGCCAGCTAGGAAGGTCATCAGGCTTTCTGTGCCCAGCTAGTGGCCAAAGGAGCAGTCCAGTCAAGCCCACAGGCACTGCACCCTCTTAGAGCCAAGCTCAATCTTCCCAATAGCCTGCCAGATCCTTCTTCCCCTGCCTGAAGTCTTCTCTTGACAGCCTCCAACCCATTCCCTTCCTTTGCTCTGCCTGCACTTCTGCAAGAGGCAGCAGAGGGGGACCAAGCTGCTTCCAGTATTCAAACCCATCTGCCCTGCTTTGAGCATGTCTAATCAATGCAGCGCATAATACCCCAGCAATCTACCTGCCCTAGACTCCTCACTATTTCTACACACAGCAGAGCTGCACCAGTGGCAGCCTGCAAGGAAATGTTTGCCAGGCATCTCTCTCCTTGTGCAAGAGACATAAGGAGTTGCACTGCACACTTGTGATTCCCTGACTTAAGGCCACAAATCCCTGCACTGAGGCCACTCCAGCAATCTATTAACTCAAGCCACCAAATCCTATACCAGTGTCTCCCCACTCATCCACCTAGAAATGTTAATAATGCCCGTGCTTTGCTGCTATCATTATTACAGTACCTTTGTGCATGACTGGGCTCTGATCTTCCCCGGAGCCTTTCAAGAGCTTATGACAGAGTCCCTGCCCCAAGCAACTTTGCTTCTAACAATGGGATTCCTCCCTGCCCTTAATCTGTCCAACAAAGGGGAGGAAACCATGCAAATTAAATGATAAATTGGTTAAGAAATGCCTTTGGTTTTCTACATTCATGTCATATACCAAGACACGGGCAGACAGTATGGGGTCGGGGAGACTTTTATGCCTCTCCTGGGAGAAAAGGGTATGTAGCACTTCGTGGGATCAGCCTACTAACTTCTAAAGAGAGGTAATGTCAAAAGAATGTAAGCAAATGCTATACCATATCACCATGAAGCAACTTAGAGCTACAGTCATCTGAAACCTGTGTTCCTGGAAATGCAGGGAGCACCAGACTGGGAGTCAGGAGACTGGACTCTGTTACTGCCACACTGGGCAATCTTGGACAAGTCCCTTCTCTTCTCTACGCCTCCTCCTATAAAATGGGGGCATAGATGCTGACTTTCTATGTGAAGGCCTTTGAGCTTATTGGTGAAAAGCACTATATAAGACAGTATACACATACGCGTACAACTTCTCAAAGAGATTGTTTTCTTAATTCTACTGCCCTGTTAAACTGATTTCATGGCAGGGTAAACTTACTGAATGGATGTCAGGAGAAAACCGGACATAAAGCGGGAGCTACATCAGGTAGATAGTGCTCACTCGGCGCTGACTCCTCTGTGCAGAGACCCATCCACACTGGATCTGCAGTGGGTGGACAGAGTACTTTTCCTCCAACCTAGCTTGGATTTGTAAGCCTACGAACATACCTACTTCATGTACAGGCAGCTCTGGTGTCTGTCTGTAAGGGAGCAGGCAAGTCTGAAGTTGGCTCATTGCTCAGAAATCCCTTGACTTGCCTTTCCAGGCTGTGAGCACGTTTTTTCCAGGACTCTATGAGCTGTCAGAGTACACTCTCCAGCTGACTTCTTGCCAGCCCTGTCTCCTAGGCAGACCTTACACATCACAATACAAACTCGTGCTTCTCCAAGACTGCAGCTAGTTGAGACAGACAAGCTGCTTCACCTTTAGTTTGGGCCAAACAATGCTATTCCATGAAATCCTCTCGCCAAACAATCTCGTTCCAGCCATCCTGTGCTGTGCCCTGTAATATCGACATGGCATCTGAGCTCTCCTAGCTTGCAGGGGGAGTTCTGGGAAACATCACAGGAAGCTCTGGCTTTAAGGGGCCACTTCTTGTTACATGTTTCTCTGAGTCACTCAGAGGCCAGTTCATCTACTGGCAGCCGCGGACTTGAGAACAGGAGGGAGTGGGGGGGGAGGCCAAAGAAAAATAAAGAAGAGGCAGGAGAAGGCAAGTGGCTGTGAGGACGAAAGCAATGCACAGTGTGAGTATTTCTCTACAACACTTTACCTGTCCCATCTGGGGTGGATCTGACAAACGTAGGCAACATCTTTACTGAGGCTGTGAGGTTGGTGTCTGCTCCCAGGCCTTTCTCCATCTCCTTTCGGAACCGTTCAGCCACCTCCTGGATAGTCTCATCTGAAAGCCGCATGTGGTAAAGATACTTGTCGATCTGAAAGGGGGAAAGAAAAGACGGTAAGGGGGCTGCTGTGCCCATAAGAAGGCTGGACAATGCCACCCAACCAGAGGTCACTAGCAGGGACCAACCTTGGTATCTTCAGCACTAACATACATGCCTCTATCAGCTCAAAGAATGATGGCTGGCAATAGTAGGCTGTTATCCTCTTTAAGCAGTCATAGGAGTATAAGCCATGACACTTTGCTAGCACATTGAAACTGAGGCAGGCAGAGAAACAGTATGTCAGTCCTGTTGAGCACCTGGAGCTCCCATCATGAACAGGAGCTTCTGATGCTTAGCTCTTCTGAGACCTCAGTCTTTGAGCGGACGTGACATAACCAGGGACCAGCTCTTTCCCTACCAAACCTGTGCCAAGACCCTCCTCGTCAGGCCCTGTGAAATGAGCCAGGAGGTCCCTGACGGGAGATTGCCATTTCCCTTTTATCAAGAGGACAAGGCAAGGGCAGACGCAGGACATGCTTCCCCCCTACTGCGCTGTCATCTTGCCTCTGAGTTGAGCCAGCACAATCATCTATGGGCTTGAAAGGGTTACTCATGGTCCATGGCCCAGCAGCACTAGCATTCTTGGACACACTGTTAGCAATCAATGCCTTTCTTATTCCGTTTCTTATTCTTATTTCTGTTTCTTATTCTGTGTCACTGTAGTGGGCTTGTGGACCACCCGTGGCACCAACAGACAAAAAACCCCATAAAGCCACCCACCACTGCAAAGCTGCCTAGACATTAAAAGAGGCTGGCAGAGGCCGCAGAGGTGACCAAATCCTACTAAAAACAGTCTGCACCTAGCTCTGCTTCTTACCCTTCAAAACTGATCGCAGGAGGAAGAACTTCCTCTGACTTTAATGCCCATTACTACCATTTCTCTCCTGATAAACACTGTGGCAGGTACACGTACCAGGCAAAGAGAAAAGGCAGTGGCCCAGTTTCTTCCAGAAGACCTTTTGATCACTTTATTTAAAACCTGATTAAAAGGCACCTGCAAGAAAAAGGACAGCTCCACCCAGCCTTTCTGAAGGCCCCGAAGTAGAGCCTTGCTCACCAGCGATTGAACTCAAGACTTTTGACAGGGCTGTATAGCAACAAGGCAATTTCATTTCACAGGCCAGAGACATCCATCTGGCTAAGTGACCTTACCAGAAGAGGTGGCTAAGTGTCGACAGCAGTGAGCAGAAGCAGAAGTAAGACTTGTCATTTTATCTGAATCCTTTGTGTGCTTCCGGCCCTACTGCCTCCCAGTTTGGAATCTGGCCAGTCACTAGCAGATACTACTTATGGGGTAAGCAATTTGCAGGGGAGCCTGTACATTTTGTACAGCATTTTGCACAGTGGCCCTGGTGGACAGGGGCAGCAAGATGCAATTGCATTATAAATAATACCACACCAGCCCAGCTAACACTTTGATGTGTTCTGAACAGAAATCCAACAGGCATCAAGAGGCCAACAGAGGCCAGGCTAATAGGCAGACGGGAATGAGAGCTAGCGACCTTAGGCAGGACTTTCTTCCCTTGGCAGGTTGCACAGGATCCGTTTATGGCGCCCCTTATCCGCCACCCAGCAGGAAGTCAAACACTCCCTTTGCTTCCCCAGCTATTTACTTTCACTCGCTGCACAGGGATCAGACACAGCCCACACGCTGGCGCTAAGGTAACAGGCCTTAGTAACTCCTGCTAAGTAAACTCGACCTGCCTCACTGCCAAATAGAAAGGAGCGTGAGCTGTAAAAGTCCTGTCCAAATACTAATTTCACAAAAGCTTCTCAGTCTGGATCTTGGTTTCTGGGCCACGCTGGACTTCAGCCTTATAAAATGCCCCCACAGCCCAGGGCTGGGTTACATGTTACTAGAACGAGTGCTAAAAGGGACTGAATTAAAACAACTGCACAACCGGACACCCAAAAGCTTTTGGCTTTTGAGTCAAGACTCGGAAGCGCTTTTATTGTGGCAGCCATTAAAGCCAACAAGGTTTTCATCACTTCATGCCATTGATAGAAGGCAGATGGAAAAATACTATTCATCAGCTGGAAAGCCAAACAGCAGAGGAAATTACTGCACTTACCCCAAACTGCTCAGCGTTGTGCCCTTTTTCATTCCCCTCAGGAGAAGCTGGACAGGCAGCTGTGCAGTAAACTCAGAACAGCCCCCAAACAAGGTTTTCCCATAGGTTTTTAGCTAGAACTAGGGACAGGCCCATCCTTGCTTCTCTAAAGGCCCACAGCTCTTCCAGACCCATTTTCCAACTGTCGCATCCTGGTCTTCTCTCTGATGAGAAAGCCCCCAACTTTGGGAAGCAGAAGACAGCACTCCCCACCCCAAAATATGAATGTTTCTGCATCCATTCCTCCCACAGCTCAGAGGTGCTGCTGGTGGGAAACCTCTCCTCTCCTCCTGCTAGGTGCTTTCCAATCATGTGCCACCAAAGTGTTTGCACCTCGGCCTTTGCTCACAGCAAGGCATGAGAACTACAGAGCAAGCAATGCACTGAGCCAACAGCAGATGCCAGGATGCCTGCCAGGTTTGGACCATATGGGAAAGAGCGACCCAGTTGGTCTCCATGGCCCTTGGTAACTATGAGCTGGGTGCTCACCTAATTCCAGAGGCCTTGAAAATGCCACAGGCTTAAAAATAACCTGCCATGTCAGAAACTGGGCCAATCTTCCTCTAATCCCACCAAGGCCTCCAAAGCCTGGATGATCTTTACCTATGTCCTCAGGTAAGGCCATTGGGTATTGTTCCATTTTCCAGCTAATGCTGATCAGACGGTAAGCCACATGGTTCCAAAACTAGCACTTACTGAAAACAAGCAGCACCCGGCCCCTCAGTAGCTGCATCTGACAGTTCAAGAAAAGCTTTCACGAAGAAAAGGTTCATGTCCCTCACACTGTACATGTCCACACTAGCTCTAGTACTTTGGTCCTGAAGCACAGAAGGGACACTTAAATCCCAGTGACTTTGGAGTCTATACAGGGTGGCACATGATCAACGAGAGGCTGAAATCAGTGGTTCTTATGTAGCTCATAGCTCAGAATGAACTGAAGCGTTTTGCTGAATCCAGAACTCAGCAAAGACTCTGGGTTCCAAGTAAATGCTAATAAATCAGCATGCCTGGCTATTCCCATGGCACTGAAGGACTTTCCATTCAAATGGGTGGCAAAAAAAGACCTAATTGGGAGTTACTGGTAATGAGTGTGTCTTGTAATTAAACATATGGCACACAAATAATCTAGAGTTCTCATTACCCTTCTGTATTTACTGCTAAGGAAACATGTATGTATCTATAATGAAAAATGGAAGCAAGGAATAGGAGATGCTCTGTTTACCAGGGCGCCCCTTGGGATAGCTAGAAACAATGGCCACAAACTGACAGTGAGCAGATTCAGGTTAGACATCAGGAAGAACTTCTTTACAGTTAGGGCGTCAAAATCTGGAATGGGTTTCCAGGGGAGGTGGTGCTCTCCCCTACCTTGGGGATCTTTTAAGAGGAGACTGGATAAGCATCTACCTGGGGTCATCTGACCCCAGCACTCTTTCCTGCCCAGGGCAGGGGGTCAGACTCGATGAGCTACTAAGGTCCCTTCCGACCCTAAAAAAAAAATCCATGAAACAACCAAGAGGAGGGAAAATTACTTTGAAAAACCTCTTTCAAGGAGGAGAATCCTTTTTTGTTCTGCCTTTGATATCTCTACAAATCTCCATTTAGAGCAGGAAAAATGACTTGGGTGCAATCTAGAACAAGTAAATCTATGGGGAATGGATGAGTTCCAGAAGTTAACGGAGGTTCCCTGAGGAAATCTGAGCTTGGATAGCAGACAGCTGGCATGTTGAATGTGACGCTGAATGTGTTGCACAAAGCAGGCATGGGCAAAATAACTGGGATACATGTCTGGGTCAAGAATCAGCTTTCCAACATTGTTAAAATTCCAGCTGAGTAGAACAGCAGCAATCTGAAACAAGCCAGGGGAAAGGAAAAGAAAAGAAAAAAGCCCCAAAAAACAAATCATCCCTGAGTTTCCCTTCCCATTTTCTCCTATTAGCAAATACTCAAAATATGTAAAAGTAAGCCAAGTCAGAACTGTAATTACAGACTTGCGTAGTCACCATTTTCCAATGGACGCCTTTTCTCTTGTGAGTTTATAGCAGAATATAATAGTTTACCAGCCCCAAGAATATTCTATCCTGAACTCAGTCTAAAAGCTCTATATTATTGAACCATGGACTTTGTATCCAAAACTGCTATGCAATGTTGCTATATTTTGAGGGGCTATACTTTGTTTTACCCAATAAGTGGCTGCATTTCACCAGTCAGTGGTGGGATCTCTATGGAGTCTTGATATCCTTGGTGTCCTTGATATCTTAAGACACTTAACTGAGTTTGTATTAAAATAGTTTGAATTCTTCATCTCACAGGAGTGTGAGAAGTGCCCAGTGTAATTATAAATAAACTGCAGTCATTTTCTGTGCAAGTTCATCCTAAAAGCAGAACCTCCAATTACACACCCCTTATCACCAAAGACAAGACCTGTGGGCGCTGTAGTTTGCAAGGATTAAAACAGCACTATCAAAGCAGAAATGTCCTTGAAACTGCAGCACCAGATACAAAGCATTCTGGAATTTAAGTCTGAATCTGCATGATCTGGGACCATGCAGCTGTCTCCCTGCAACACATGGATTGGCCACACAAGACTCATGCAAATTTCAGGGTCAGTGCTTTGACATTATGACTGAGGCACCTATCAAAAGCTAAAGGGAAAGGGTATATTTTAAAATAATTTCTGTATAATATTTGGCCTTTGGGAGAGAGAAAAATAAAGAATTTATCAATTAAAAAAAAATTTTTAAAAAAATCAAGAGAACTCCTGGCTGCAATTCAAGTTGCTATGATCCGTGGGGAGTCACATGGAGTCACTTTTTTTTCAGCAATAAATGCTAGAAGTGCCTTTGTCCATGGGCAAGTTGTGATGTTCTCTCCCACACACCCTGTAAGCTCATCTCTTTTGTCTTGAAGGCGTCGGGATTGTCTGGGGCCAGTGCTGCTTCTCTTCTACCCCCTCGGGCTTGATGTTGCTAACATGTCCGCACATGAATAACTTTATTCAAGTTCAGTGCAATTATTCATATGAAAAGAAAAATTAAGCCCGAGTTTAAGGGCTGGCAAGATCAGTCCCATCAATACAACTGCTTGTGCAAGTGAAATCCCTCCAGTTCAAGTGTTTGTAGAAGCAGCCTTGCTGTCTTTGTCTCTCCAGGAGCTGATAAGAGCTTTAGGGACACAAGGAATGCACTATCACTCTAATGGGTAAATACTGTGTGGGGGGGAATCTGTTATGTGCTAAAGGAGCATAAAAGTTTTGAGAATCTTTTATCTTATTTTTGGTTTCCTATTGAATGACAACATTTATCTGGGTCCACCCTAGTGTGTTTTGTAAATTATCGTGTGATAGCCGCTTCCTGTTAAGTACAACTACTTCCTGTATAACAAAACAATCCAGCACTGGAAGCCGTGAAGAGTTATTTAGTTTACTGCAAAAGCAGTTAGCCACCTATTTGTGTTTAAATTCTTTTTGTGCTCTGTAAACTGAATCCATTTGCCTTTTTTTTCTTGGCATTGATTTTTCAGACATTAAGAATGATATGAACAGCAAAAACCTGCCCCTTCTACTGTATTTTTGCTCTGTAGATCTTACCTCTGAGAACTGAATGTTAAAACAGGTTAAGGTTATAGACGT